>NC_041214.2:87111339-87260484 GCF_002837175.3 Physeter macrocephalus | reverse complement strand
GCACAGGCTCCAGATGCGCAGGCTCAGTAGTTGTGGCTCACGGGCCCAGTTGCTCCGCGGCATGTGGGATCTTCCCAGACCAGGGCTCGAACCCGTGTCCCCTGCATTGGCAGGCAGATTCTCAACCACTGCGCCACCAGGGAAGCCCTGAACTTGTGTTTTGCGAGTGAAGTCTGATGAGACATTGGAGCCTGCACGTGAACAGAGGAGATGTCCACCACCATTCCTTGCTCCTCCATTTGCATATCGCATTCACAAAGTCCATGAGTGCAGAATGCCAGTGGATCCGTAATGCACGGGGTTCAGCCAGACTCAAAGTGAATACAAGGTAAGTGTGTTATATCTATGACTGAGTCAGTGGGGTGACAGATCTGAGAAGCTACATTCTCCCTTAGAGCTAGAACTTGCTTTGTACACTGAAGAAGGTAATTTAAGAAACACAAATGACCATGGAACCCTATCATATCCTTTCTTACTCAAGTTACTTCCCTACAGCCAATCACTTATGCCAAATATTGTGACACAGAAGGAAAGGGAAAGAGAGGACAACCCATAGTTCCTTTTCCTTTCCATCTTTTCTTTCTCATCAATAAGCCAAAGGTAGAGTGTTGGTAGAATGTATGAATGTCAAAAGGTTAAAAAAAAACAGCTGATTCTGTTTTTGCAACATTTCCTCTGTTCTGGTAAGATAGAATAAATATACACATACAAACTGCAAAATGTGAATTGTGTAATTTTGGTGGTTCCAAACGCTAGTTAAATGCTCTTATATTGCATTACATAATATAAAGATGAAAGGTAAAATTCATGTTAATAATTGAAAAAAATTTTTAATTAGAACAACATAAAATAAAAAACACCACAGCAAGTCAAGAGAGACTGCAGAAGAAAGGGAAAAGTTGTATATTTTAGTACCTTTAACAGCACTTTTTTCCTGCTTTTTGAACAAGGGCCTCCACATTTTAATTTTGCACTGGGGCTAGTAAATTATGCAGCCATTTCTGTCCTATCTTGTCCAGTATTCAAACGGGAACACTTCTGAGAATGACATGGAATGCTATTAATAATTCCCTCAGGCCACAGGTACAACTGGGCCTATCCTAAGCAGCCTAGGACATATGGTCATCCTAAATTTAAAAGTCCATAATGGTGAAGGAGGAAGCAAAATAGCAGTAAAGGCATTCTGCTTTCTTTCTGTCAATTGTAGGAAACTTTACAAAATTATATTTTCTAAATGTGCATTGTGTTAACTAGAAGGCTAACTCTAGATGTTTTAACAGACCATACGATGGGCTTGGAAATGGATGATGCCTGCTCTTTCCCTGTTCTCCTGCACATAGTCAGAAGAATCTTCTTGGTTATTTATCTTTAGCTTCCCCATCCTCGAAACCTCAACTTTTTGTGTGCTTTTGCTTTCCTCTGACATTCTTAAAAGTTTGTGGCATTCTATACACATCCTTGATTTTGTGCCCCTCCTCCCATCTTTGTGTGTGTGCCCTCTTAAAATCCGAGCTCATCAGCAGAAATGCTGTTTTCTTTAGACATTTTTTTTTCTTCCTCATCAGGATCAGTCACAATTTTAGGCTCTGAATTTTATTTTTAGAACCATCCTTTTTTTAGCCATACTCCCTTTCAGAGATTCTCACCATGAGATCATCCGTTTTGAACTTTTTGAAGTCTGCTTTCTTCAAGTCTGTAAGTCTGAAGATACACATCTGACTTGTCCTGCTTGAATGGGATGGGCACTCTCTTCGAAACTCTCATGAGTTTCGCCTCACTAACAGTTCTTTGCTGGCAGAATCCTGTCTGGACTATCAGTACCCCTTTGCTGTCACCTGTTCCTTTCAAGAGATGAGATTTTCAATCAAGCCGCTTAAGAATTTACTAAATATCCTGCTTTTCAAAAAAGTAGGGGACTTATAGACTTCCACTACATGTCTATTTAAAAAGTCAGCATTTGTCATTGTGTTTTGTCTATAGTTTTCAAAAAATGTCTGCAACAGCATCTCCCATCCAATTTAATCTTCTTACTATGTGAATATGACATTTCTCCCCTCAATAGGTGGGATCTGTATTCCCATCTCTTAAACAGAGCAGTCTTGTGACTGTGGCAGAAGGAATGCTATGTGACTTTGAGGCTAGATCATAATGTGTGATAAAGCTTCTACCTGGTTCTCTCTAGGGACACTCATTCCTGTAACCCAGCAGCCACCCTGTGCGGAAGGCCAAACGAGGTCAGGGGGAGAAACCACATGGAGAAATCACATGTAGGTGTTTAGAAGACAGCCCGGGTGAGGTCCCAGCCAATAACCAGCAACAATGGCCAGACTTATGAGTGAAGAAGCCTCCCAAATCAGATGATTAGAGCCTCCCAGACTTCACATCTTCCCAACTGAGGTCCTAGAGACTGTGGCACAAAGACAAGCTATCTCTGCTTTGTCCTGTCCTAATTCCTGATCCACAGAAACTGTGAGAGAGAATACTTGATGGTTTTGAACGCCACTGAATCTTGGGGGATGATTTGTAACGCAGCAATGGAGAACTCATGCAATAAGTTAAAAACACATTAACTAAGAAACAAAAATTAAGACTAATTAAGAATGCATCAGACTTCCCTGGTGGCACAGTGGTTAAGAATCCTTCTGCCAGTACAGGGGACACGGGTTTGAGCCCTGGTCCGGGAAGATCCCACATGCCGCGGAGCAACTAAGCCCGTGCACCACAACTACTGAGTCGGCGCTCTAGAGCACGTGAGCCACAACTACTGAAGCCCGCGCACCACAACTACTGAGTCGGCACTCTAGAGCCCGTGAGCCACGACTACTGAGTCCATGTGCCACAACTACTGAAGCCTGTGCGCCCAGAGCCTGTGCTCCGCAACAAGAGAAGCCACCGCAATGAGAAGCCCGTGCACTGCAACAAAGAGTAGCCCCTGCTCACCGCAACTAGAGAAAGCCCGCGCACAGCAACAAAGACCCAATGCAGCCATAAATAAATAAATAAATTTATTATTATTATTATTTTTAAAAGAATGCATCATCTCTACCCATTCTTCTGACTGATTGCTACTTGGTTTTACTGCCATTCCAAAAAGCTATCCCTGTAATTTAAAGTCCACTCCACCAGGTGGAAGTGAAGCCATGATTGTACTAATCCCCAGTCACTGAGCAGAGATTGTACTCCCTTTTATATTTAAAAAAAATTTTTTGGCCATGGCTGCGTGGCTTGTGGGATCTTTTTCCCAGATCAGGGATTGAACCCGCATCCTCGGCAGTGAAAGCACAGAGTCCTAACCACTGGACCACCAGGGAATTCCCTGTACTCCCTTTTATAAATCATACTTTTGTATGACATTTAATCTTAGTTATTAAAGCAGTTAGATCATCCCTGCTTAGTATACTGTGTGAATTTAAGAAAGAGCAAAATTAAAACATTTCTCACATACTTCTCTAGCTGATTAACATAACACGCAATTCTAATTTCAGACCCCCTGCTGGAAAATGTTCCCTCCTAATTTAATTTATTGAGTCAGAGATCATTTGGCTGCAATGAACAGAACCCATTCAAACTGGCTTAAGCAAAAAAGAAAAGTGATTAGAAATAGAGGGATCTGGTGGAACCCAAAGACAGGAAGTGAGGCCAGGCTTCATAAAGAATGATGCCAGAAATGGCAAAACTGATGAGAGCCAGACTGGCTTGTCTCTCCAAATCTCTTTCGAGCTGTATTGTCTCTCTCTTTTTAAAAAATTAATTAATTAATTTATTTTTGGCTGCGCTGGGTCTTTGTTGCTGCGCGTGGGCTTCCTCTAGTTGCGGTGCACTGGGGCTACTCTTCGTTGCGGTGCACGGGCTTCTCATTGCGGTGCTTCTCTTGTTGCAGAGCACGCGCTCTGGGCACGCGGGCTCTAGAGCGCAGGCTCAGTAGTTGTGGTGCACGGGCTTAGCTGCTCCGCGGCACGTGGGGTCTTCCCGGACCAGGGCTCAAACCTGCGTCCCCTGGATGGGCAGGCGGATTCTTAACCACTGCGCCACCAGGGTAGTTCCTCTACTGTCTCTTATATCTGACTCTTTAGGGCACATTGCTCATCTCTCTCTCTCTCTCTCTCTCTCTCTCTCTCTCTCCCTCTCTCCCTCTCTCTCTCTCCCTCTCTCCCTCTCTCTCCTCCTCCTCCCATGTGCTGCCACCCACTTCCAGGGAGCAGTTTAACATATGGTTATGGACACTCTGAAGTCAAAATTCCTAGATTCAAATACTAGCTCCACTAAGGTCATGGACAAATCAATAGTGCTTTAAATCACAGAGCAGAGCTAATTAGTTAGTGGTCCACCCTGGGAGATGAGATGGCTGCATCTGCCCACTCAGTGCCAAGCCTGCCTCCAAATTGGCATGAGCTGACCTTTTCCCTGGGCTTGCTTATTCTTTTATTGGTGATTCTTTCTGTAAAGTCTCAGAAACCTTACAATGGCTGATATTCTCATTGCTTTAGGGTGTTACCATGAGACTTTCTTTGTTAGTTTCTGAGCCTTGTGCATTCTTAAGGATTCTTTCAGAGAAAATAAGAGGTTTTTAGGGGGAAATGACCCATGACTGATCATTAGCTCTGTAAAATGATCAACTTGAAAGGAGGAATAATGTTCCCATCAACTATATAACTGAGAAGATTGCTCACAACTTATGGTCCATATTCCCTGTATCCAATATCTCCATTTCCTCCCCTCTGAGTCAGCCTTTAATGAATTGATTGCTTCCCCCATTTTTTTCTTCATGGAAATTGCTCTCTATGCAAGGTTGTCAGACTTATTTGCAGTTTGGGCCAAAGAAGCAATCTCTTTCACTCACTCCCTCCACTTCCACTAGAAGTAGACAAAACTATCTTAATCCAATCTAATAAAGCTTAGAAGAAAACAAGATGTGTGGCCTGTTATTAAATTATTGCTATACTTAATAAACTGTAGAGGTCAGAAATAATACATATAAATGCTCCAGGGCATGTGGAGATAATTAACACAATTTACTCCAGTAATAATTATAGGGCCATTTGTGTTCAATTCAGATACCCACAAGAAGTATTATCCTTTTTGCTGAACTTCCCTGACCAGCTCCTCCAAAGAGACCATCCCACTTCTCTTCAGCCTATCACTCTAATTCAATATTTTGTGTAGTACTTACTAGTCTCTGATATTTTTATAGTTCTTGTTTATAGTTTTTTACTTATTTATTTTTTATATTATCTATGAATGTAATGTGGATCAGAACACTTTCCTGTGTCTCTCTCACCACTCTATTCTCAATGCCTAGAACAAAGCCTAGTATATAGAGGCACCTAATAAATATTTGCTGCATTAATGTGCCCCCAAGTGCCCAGAGCCTCCCAGCCTCACTATCAGCTCCTAAAGAGTGTATCGTCTCCCATCCTGGACCCTCCTTGGCATGGAACTCTGTTGGCTCTCCATAATCCATGATAGTTGTAGCTGTAGCTATTGCCACTGCTGGCAATGGTGAGGGTGGCTAGGGGATCAGTTTGCTGGGGAAAAGGAGAGGTAACCTCTGGAGACATTCCATGGGCTAGCCCCATTTTCAAAAGGCATTTGTTTCCCTTGGGCAAACTCTGAAAGAGTCAAGTTTCGCTACAAACTTAGTGTCTAATTAGAAACCGGTCAGGCACATAGAGCACAAATTCATGCAGCAGCCCATGAGGTGCATTGAACTCCAGAAAGCACCCAGAAACCAGGCCTAGTGTGTGCTCAGCAATCGGAAGTATAGTTCTAGCAGCACAGGGTACAAAATGGAACCAGATCCTCCTCAAGAACCTCCATATTCCTGAAGCCAGTCTTGAGAGCTTAGTCATCTGTGACCTCAGCGCCCTTCTACTTGCATCATGTCCAAGGCACACCAAGTCCTCCACAAACCCTCTTGCTTTGGCCGTTGCACCGCACCCCTCAAGCACTTACAACTTCCTGTTGCAGGTCAGTTACTTATTTACATTTGTCATCATTCCTTCCAGTCAGAGACCATGTCTTATTATTTTCCTCCCCCTTCCCCAGCATGATGACTTTTAATTTTATTTCACTTTTTATTTTATTTTATTTTTAACTAAATTTCAGACTTTATTCAGATTTCACGAGTTCTTCCACTAGTGTCCTTTCTCTGTTCCAGAATCTGAGGCAGGAAACCACATTGTGTTTGGTCCTTATGTCTCCTTAGTCTCCTCTGGTCTATGACAGTTTCCCACTTTTCTTTTTTTCATGACGCTGACAGTTTTGAGTACTGGTTAGGTGTTTTGTAGTGTGTCCCTCCATTTATTTTTTTTTATGATGAATAATGTAACTTTAAAATTGAGTGATTTGTCTAAGGCCAAAGAACAAGGTTGTTGTTTTTTTTATTGGAGTATAATTGCTTTACAATGTTGTATTAGTTTCTGCTTTACAATGAAGTGACTCAGCCATACATATACCTATATCCCCTCCCTCCCACTGCCACCATCTCACCCAACTAGGTCATCACAGAGCACCGAGCTGAGCTCCCTGTGCTATACAGCAGGTTCCCACTAGTTCCCATCCCACCCATCTAGGGCGTCACGGAGCACCGGGCCTAGATCCCTGTGCTGTACAGCAGGTTCCCACTAGTTATCTATTTTACACATGGTAGTGTATTTATGTCAATCCTAATCTCCCAGTTCATCCCACCCTCCCTATCGCCCCCTGTGTCCACCCCATCTGTTCTCTACGTCTGCGTCTCTATTCCTGCCCTGCAAATGGGTTCATCTGTACCATTTTTCTAGAGTCCACATGTATGCGTTAATATATGATATTTGTTTTTCTCTTTCTGACTTACTTCACTCTGTATGACAGACTCTAGGTCCATCCACATCTCTACAAATGACCCCATTTCGTTCCTTTTTATGGCTGAGTAATATTCTATTGTATATATGTACCACACCTTCTTTATCCATTCATCTGTCGATGGACATTTAGGCTGCTTCCATGTCCTAGCTATTGTAAACAGTGCTGCAATGAACATTGGGGTACATGTGTCTTTTTGAAATGACCCACCTCCTAGAGTAATGAAAATAAAAACAAAAAAAACCAAGTGGGACCTAATTAAACTTAAAAGCTTTTGCACAGCAAAGGAAACCATAAACAAGACGAAAAGACAACCCTCAGAATGGGAGAAAATATTTGCAAATGAAGCAACTGACAAAGGATTAATCTCTAAAATATACAAGCAGCTCATGCAGCTCAATATCAAAAAACAAACAACCCAATCAAAAAATGGGTGGAAGACCTAAATAGACATTTCTCCAGAGAAGACATACAGATGGCCAAGAGGCACATGAAAAGATGCTCAACATCACTAATTATTAGAGAAATGCAAATCAAAACTACAATGAGGTATCACCTCACACTGGTCAGAATGGCCATCATCAAAAAATCTACAAGTAATAGATGACTTTTAATAATTTAAAAAACATATTATCAGCCTAATCTTTATGTCTTCCTAAGCAACAGTGCTAATCTAGAGAAAGACTAGGGCTCATACATAAATATAAAATGTAATGGAGAAATTTAGGGGATGGTAAAACAGTGCATTTTTATCCTTAGTTCCTGGTTGTTTGGCAACTCCCATATCAAAGGCCAAGTCTGGGGGCCTCATCTCCTAACTCCTTCCACAGCATAGAGAAGAGCCCTACTTTCGTCATGATGGCCAGGCTATGAAGGTGCTGCCCTATGGAAGTTGGAGGATATGATATAAGATGAAGAGGTGGGGATCCTCCCCCTCCTGCTCCAGAGGGCAGTTGGAGAAGGACAAGAGATGAAAATTGTGGAAGGAAATAATCAGGTTGGAAGTTTATAGTTTACCTTATGCCCCAAGTTTGAAATCCAGGCAGGTGGAGATGCTAGATGGCTTTGGGGGAAAGCCAAAAGCAAAGATTTTTTATGAGCCTTTCATTCCATGGTGGTCCCCTGTGAGGGAATCAGCTTGCTCCCCATTGCTAACAGGAGGAGGTCACATTAAGAGCTGAAAACTTCAAACAATGGCCAGCATTAGTGCTTTCAGGCCTGACTCCAGGCTTATGAGCCATGGAAGGGCCCCTAAATCCCCATATGCCCCTTGGAAAATAGAGATGGTAGCTGAGGTACAAGTGAGTGGGCCTGACAGGGGTCTCTGGGAGAGAGACAGAGTGAGCCCACATCAGAGGCCTTAGGGCAGATGGGGAAAGGGGCTGAGACTCAGAGGGTGTGAGCCAGCAGGGTACCCTGGGCCCTGACTGAACCACAAGGTCTCCTGTGGAAGCCAGAAACTGGTCAGACACCTGGCTGGCAATAGGAACCCACAGGGCCCAGAGGCCAGCACACGACAAGCAATAGCTCCAGGGCCACTGCCACCACCTTTGGGTGGGACAGGGTGAGGGGAAAGACATCAGAACTTCTAAGCATTTAGCCCCATTAGCCTCTCAAAACTGGAACAGACTGAGCTACTTTTGATTGGCAAGTTACCATTATCTTTACTCCCTTTACTATACAACAGGGACAGGATTCATGAGAAAGATTAGATCAGTCATAGAAAAAATTCTGCATTTTCTCTTCATGTCCGAGTGGTGTGTACAGACTTGCAACTGTACTACATATATTTATCGAGTATTTGCTCTCTATCTGAAGCTTCATAAAAGTATGGCCTAGTGTTATGACTACCAGTGACACCAAAAAATGTGAGTGTCTTTAGAACTCTTTTAAAAATTGATATCTAGCAAATGGATGTGGTTCCAAGATAACACCAAGTTTGAAAGAGTACTTCAGTTGGTACCATCAAGCACAAAAGACATCTTCCTGCTTGGCTTGTACAAAGCCACAGTAGGATCCCCACGTGTACTAAGATGAGTCCTCTCAGGGCTGTCTTCCAGCTTCCTACCCTCCCCTGTGAACTGCAGACAAATTTAGAGAAAAGGAAGGCAAGGAGAAAACTCCAACAGAAGGGCAAGTTGATAAACATGCCTATTTATCACTGCACAATCCTCTGCCTTTTTAATCCTATTGATTCTCATGCTCTGCTGTGTATGCCACTGTGTCTAGGGGAACGAGTGTACTTGTGAGCAACCTTGCAGTTGAGTGATGATAACTTAGGTAAATTAGAGCTTCAGTCAAACTCTCCCCAGCCCCAACCTGTCCTCTGGTCCCCACTCTTCAGGCAGGAGAAAAAACTATGTGTGGTAGAAGGGGGTGGAACCTGTCTGCAAGTCTCCATCCATTACCATCTGTGTGTCGCCATTGACTGTGAGCTCCGGAGGCCCAGGGCTCTGCAGTGTATCCATCTCAGCAGCCTTGAGCTATTTCCCCAGTGTCAGATGAATGAGTGATGCGTGAAAGAATGCATGAATGAGTCTGAAGCAGAGCTGGTAGCCCAACTCTCTTAGAAGACAGTAAATCCCCATGGGCTTGATGTGACTGGGGAAAGGTCAAGAAGCATATCAGTCTTCCATGGGGGAGATTTGTTGGTCCCTGTCTTCTGCTCGCCTATGAAACAGGTCTGGGGAAGCATAGTGGATCTTGGGGTAGCCTGAGATCCTGGCATGACAGTGAGAGCTCTAGGGTAGCCCAGATTATTCCTGATCCAGAGGAGCCTCAAGAATCTGGGATGATTTAAGATAAAGATTCTAGGGCCTTCAAAGTACACCCAGGTTCCACTTACCTGACAAGAACCCCTGGGGGGATTGTGGGACCATAGGGAGGGTTGGGGAAAAAAGGGAGAGACTCTGCATGCCTTCAACTCTCATTTCAATGAGGGAGAGTACAGAAGGATGGGAATTCCTTGAGAAAAGGAATATGAGAATGAGCAGGGAGAAAGAGGTAAGAAATGGAGAAGGGCCTCAGAGAGGCAGGAGGGAATGATGGAGATTTGGGGTCCCAAGGGCTGTGGTCACAGCAGTTTGAGGGTTGGGAGTCATTGCTGATGTGGGTAGGGAGAAGGCAGAAGTTGCTACATGGTAGAAATGCCAAGGAATACTGAAACCTTTGTAAAATCAGAGACACAAGAGTCAGAAAGCCTCAACTCTCCAACACCCTCCTTTTTTTTTTCAACAAGAACACTGAGGCCATAAGTCAAGCCAGTATCGGGGCCATACAAGCCAATAGCCCAGGGCTATGGAGGCAGGGCTGGGGGGTGAAGGCTCCTGTACGGTGCCCCTTGAGTCTTGTGCAGCACCTCTGGACCCCCAAGAAGAGGCAGTTTGACTGAAGAAGTAGCCAGAGTAAAGAAGAAGGATAAAAGGATTTTAAAAAGTCAGGAAGTCTATGAAACTTTGCCCAATAATAATAGACACCATTCAGTGAACAGTATTTAATCCTGTTAAAGCTTTGGAAGGAACTGGCAAATCACTGAGACTTTCTTGAGTAGAAAGGAATGTCTGATGAAAGAATTTAATTGAGGCCACTGCCCTTCCCCAAAGGATCCCAGAGCAGCCATGAACATCAAGTGTAGCTCTTCTGAGATGCCAGGAAGACTCCCTGTGCCTCCCCAAACCCCTACTTCCCCCACTCGAAAAGAAACCAAACTCTCCTCAGCATGATCCCAAGGACAGGATAAATACATTTCTAATGAAGGATGTATTCATTATGGGTTTAGACTCTACTGTTTCTGGGCTTTCTTTAAACAGTCAACCAATTGAAGGAAGAACTAGGCCTGATATAAAAACTCACATAAGAGGCTCCTATTGTCTAGGACCACAGGTCTAGAGCACCCTCCCCGAGGGCTCTATGAGACAAGGGAACACAAATATCAATGCTCATTTCTCTGCCACCTGGGTGTTACCAGCGTCTTCACGGTAACAAGGACCCAGAGAGAGTGTGCTTTATGTGTTTTGGACTCAGAGATTAGAGATGGCGCCGACAAATCTGAGAGCACGTGAGTCAGGTTAGGAGAAGGAGAAACTGCTGTCAGAGGAAGCTCAAAGCAGCGTTGTCATCTGTGGCAAGGAAATTGAAGGTCACCCAGAGTCCACTGTGGAGAGAGAGAGGGGAAAGCCGGCTCGAAGTGCACAGAGCAGCACACATAGATTTTAAAAGCACAGTGCTGGGGGAAGAAGGGAGAAAAAGAATGTGCATGTGACACAGCACTATTTACATGAAATAAAAACACAACACAGGAAATACATAAAAAGATATAGGTTAAATCCATGGTTGCCTATAAGGGAAGGAGAATGGGAGGGGTGCACGGAGGAAAAAGGGAATGAACGCAGGAGCAAGGACTTGTACAGACCAAAGATGACAGTGTGCCTTGAGGTCCATGGGAGTTGGGGTGGCATCCAAGGGCCCTCCTTAAGAAGATCTAAGTCTTTCCTTGTGAGCTTCAGGAAAAAGTCCAAATAAACTAGTGCTCTAGGCTCTTTTCCTACTCTCTGAAGATGGCCTAATCCTTCAGGAAGGAAATCTGCCTGTGCCTGGTGTGTGATCTTATGGGGCTGAAGGGCCAGTGGACCAGGAGAAGAGGGGCCTCTTCCACTCAGTTGCCTCTTGGATGTCACAGCCTATCTGGGGGACTATGGCTTAGGATTCCAGGTGTCTTTAGGGGTACAGGATGGTGGCCCCCAATGAGGTAGCAGCAGTAGAAAGAAGTGCTACTATCCACCAGAAAGGATGCATGCTCACGACACTGATGGAACCTTCTAATTAACTCTGAAACAAATTTTATGCTTGGAGAGGGAGGAAGTCCCCAGAAAACTCCTGGGGTGCATATAATCAATTTGCAGATAAGTAAACTGAAGCTTAGAAAAGTCAGGCAGGGCTTCCCTGGTGGTGCAGTGGTTGGGAGTCTGCCTGCCGATGCAGGAGACACGGGTTCGTGCCCCGGTCCGGGAGGATCCCACATGCCGCGGAGCGGCTGGACCCGTGAGCCATGGCCGCTGAGCCTGCGCGTCCGGAGCCAGTGCTCCGCAACGGGAGAGGCCACAGCAGTGAGAGGCCCGCGTACCGCAAAAAAAAAAAAAAAAAAAGAAAAGTCAGGCAGTTTGCTTGAGGTCATGCAACTAATAAGTGGCAGAGGCAGAATTTAAACCTTGGTGTGTGTGACTCCAAAACCTGAGCTCACTGCCAGGTTATAATGCCTCCAGCCTAAGTCTTTGTGTCACACACACACACACACACACACACACACACATAGGCATGTTACCAAAGTTACATATCATGAAACAAAATCACACTCTGGTTGTTTCTTCCAACCTGAGCCCTCAAGGACACCGTGGAACAGTACTTCTCAGGGGCAGACAGGGGCATTTGGGATCGCCGCAGAGTTCCTTGTGCAAAACCGACAAGAATGGTAAGGAGAAGACAGGGCTGGGAGGTGGAGCACAGGAGAGAAAATGGGGAGGCTTCCCGGTGGTCATGCAACTAATAAGTGGCAGAGGCAGAATTTAAACCTTGGTGTGTGTGACTCCAAAACCTGAGCTCACTGCCAGGTTATAATGCCTCCAGCCTAAGTCTTTGTGTCACACACACACACACACACACACACACACACTTACATAGGCATGTTACCAAAGTTACATATCATGAAACAAAATCACACTCTGGTTGTTTCTTCCAACCTGAGCCCTCAAGGACACCGTGGAACAGTACTTCTCAGGGGCAGACAGGGGCATTTGGGATCGCCGCAGAGTTCCTTGTGCAAAACCGACAAGAATGGTAAGGAGAAGACAGGGCTGGGAGGTGGAGCACAGGAGAGAAAATGGGGAGGCTTCCCGGTGTGTAATGTGGCTTCAGAAATAGCCATTGAAGACAGATCAGAGAAACGCTTTGCAGCAGACACGTCCTTCTGTGTAATTCCATCTGAGGCCAAGAGAAGAGATGAAAAAAATGACTGTCATCCACGCACTGACTAGTGGGTCCACATGCACTAACTCTTCCCTGAAGCACCTCTCACGGCGGATGGTGATGGGAGAAGAGGTAGTGGAATTTCAGGGGCTGAAGGGATATTAAAGATCATCTCAATGAACTCTTCAGTGGACGGTGGAGAAACAATTACTTGAGCCAGGCCATCCAAGAACAAGAAACTAGGCCTCTGGTTCCCGGGCTGGTACTTGCCCACCTTGCCACATGGCTGCCCTCGTCAAGTCAGCTTGGAGCGACGACCCGCTATGGCCCACCAAAGACCCTGCTCCTCCCTCTCTGCTCCTTCTGTGCCAGCATTCCCACTCTCTCTGGGAAATGACTGCTTCTCAGGAGAAGGACGAGAGGCAGTGAGGCCAAGAGACGTCTCTTGGATTGGAGGGCAAGCACCCAGGGGCGAGATTCTGGACAGATGAGCAGTTTGGCCACGGCTGACCTCCTTCCATGCCCCTTCTTTTCCAGCCTCTTCTTCAGGAAGCCCTCCCCACATCTTCTAAGCCTGCCCACTCTTTCTTTCTAAACCTGGGGCAGGGGCCATGACCTTACTTTTTAAAATTCTGGTCAATTTATTTTTCAAAGAAAGACCCAGGCCCTGTTACAACTACATAGGGGGCTCTCTCGGCAGGAGAAGCAGAGCCTGTCAAAACAGATTTTCTTTCTTTCCACCAAAGCAAGAGACACTCCCAAAACACAAAAGACACTGAGAATCCTGTCTCCTTGAGGGATTTAATCATTGCTGGTAGTTGTTCTCCTCTTCCGCAGTGGCATCTTTGCCTCACTGCTTCTGGAGAAGAGGGACATAGAATTTCAATTCTTAGCCTGGCTGGGCGAGAGCCATTCCCCCAGAGGCACCCAGCGGGAGGTAAGATAAGTTGTCACCTACACAGTTTCAGAGGCTCTGAGCCTCCAAACACAGCCACTATTCACTAGCTGATCCCTGAAGTCCACCATCAGAGTTTTATTTATTTAGCTTTGGAGTTTATTTGACTGTCAAAATTCAAATATTCCTGGAAGGGATGATAGTTATGACCAGCCATTTGCAACTTAGTAGAATTTTTTTTTCAGATCACACTCCAAAGGGCATTTTTTAGAGTGAGAGAGAAAATCAGATGGCCAAGGAAGGAAAGAAAGTGGAGAGGGAAAACGGTCCACAAATTAGAGGGTAGGGAAGGGCCCAAGAGGAGGCTGGAGCGCAGAGGGCAGACGCAGCATGCCTCACCGGCTGGCCTAGAGCCCTGGATCTCAGTGTGCACTCGGCTTCAGCAGCACCAGTGCCACCTGGATCCTGTCAGACACGCAGATTCTGGGGCTCCATCCCAGACCTACTGAGTCAGAAACTCTGGGGGCAGGGCCCAGAAGTCTCTGTTTTAACAAGTCCATACATGACTGACTTTGAGGCATCGTCAAGGCTGAGAAGCACTGGCTTGCAGTGTCTGTCCTCTGCGGCAGGCCCGTTCCTATACCTCGCTGCTCATCAAGCTCGACTTCTCTGATTTGCCTTCTTCTCTCTGCCCTGTAAGAGTGAGGCATGAGAAACCACCACCGTGTGTGGCCAGGAGAGTGTTCTGCACACTGGAAACCTCTGTAGGCATAGGAGGTGGGATGGTGACAGAGCAGGGCTGCCTTTGGCCAAAAGAGCAAGGGCTTGGGGTGGAGCCTGGGGAATTACTGATGAAGTTTGACGAGTGAAAGTGAGGGAGCAACTGAAGGAAGTTCCCCAAAGCAGCCATCTGGGCTTCTGAGAAACTCGAGTGGGGATCATGCTGAGTGAGGTAGAAATATGGAGACAGAAGTCTGCTCGAGCCCTGACTGGGGTCCCATAGGATGTGGGTTCTGGGCCATGAGGCACCACTGGGTGCCTCCCTTCCCTCCACATCAACTCTCCTTGGGTCGATATGCTCAAGATGCATCTCTTAGGCCAGTTCATCTCCTGCTTATCCCCACCATCCCCCAACTCTCAACCCCCATCCCTTGCCCAGGCAACCTGTGGCCAAGGCAAGGAAGAGCCCCAAGGAATCAGATGGTGAAGGCTGAAGCAATCCTCTGCAAATTGGACATCGTTTTGAAGTCCCCTTCCCTGCTCTATTTTTCTCCATAGACCTTGTCAGCATCTGAAATATTATGGGGTGGTTTTTGTTTTTTTGTGGTTTTTTTGGTCTACTTCCTTCTACTAGAGTGTGAGCCCCATGAGGGCAGGGATTTTTTTTTTTTTTTTTTTTTTACTGTGTACTGTATATTTACCTTTCAATCCTCAGGGCTTAGGACAAGGCCTGGCACACAGTAGGCATTCAATAAATATTTTTTGGAAAAAAAATGAATGAATCTTAAATTTGTTCCATGATCTATCAATACTTATTTTAACATAAAAATTATCCCCCCCCCCAATACTTGAGTAAAAATTGATGTCTCACATCTTCCACAAAGTGAGGGCTTCAGATGCCTGTACATACCACAGCTCGAGGTTCCACTACAGAGTGAAGCTTCACTTCTGATCAGACAGCCAGGATGAGAGAGGATAAGGCTGGGAGGGTCAGGGCCTCCTTGTGAAGGGAGGATCAGTCACCAAGACTCTTGTCTCTGGCCTCAGCCAGAGCAGTGTTTCTGGGAGATGGAAGTGCAGGAAAGTTATAGCTCAGTGACAGACGATGTACACAAACTTGTCTACCCAGTGCCTGGCACACAGTGGACACCCAGGTTAGCAAAATCTCTATTTGCAACTGAACTCCACTGAAATCTTGATGAACGAGACATTCAGGAAACAGCCTTGCAAGAGTTGCTCTCCCTGACCTCAGGAACTGGGTCTTAGTTCCTATGTTTCCCTGGTACTTGGCACAGTATGTGTCTAGGAGACCTAAATGAATGCTTGATGAATGAAACATATTGTTTCCATTGACATTTTTTCTGGATATTAAATTATATTTCAGGCCTTGTGGCTGAAAATCATTCTAAAATGCATTTTGCAACATTTCTATGTTAGCCAGTGAAGAGTACTGAACCTCCTCACATCTTCCTACACAAAATCACAGAATCTTGCAAATGGTCATCAGCAAGTACTGCCACTTCCCTGATCATGTATCACTGAGGGATGCAAAAAGGGTGTGTGAGATTGAATTTGTTTTAACCCTCAGAAATCATGGGGTGTTAAAAGAATTCCCTGCTCTTTTTTCTTAAATCTCAGGTTTAGAGCTCATAAGGGATTCAGATCATCCAGCCCCAGGAGCCTAACTTGACAAATGGAGAAACCAAGGCCCAGAGAGGGGAAGGGCACTCAGTATGTGAAAAACATTGTCAGAACTGGAACCTTGGTCTTTTGCTCCCCAGTTCAACACTCTTTCCATTTTGTTGATTTGTCTCTATCTCCTAAGACTAGAAAGCAGAGAAAAATTCTGATTAATTCATGTTTAAATTCTATATTAAGGGAAAGATACAAATTTCTTGCTAAGGATATGTTTATTGAACTCTTTATACTTAGTACTGTCTTAGCTACTGCAGGGGACAAAGCAGACGCAAAACCGTCCCTATCTATTGCATATTGATGATCACGATGATAATGGTAAGTTTCAATTTTTGATCACATGTTCTGTAAAAGCACTGGGTGCTTTACATGTATTACCACAAACAATTCTCACAGCAGCCTTATAAAATAGACTTCCATGTTAGGCCTCTTTGGGTTGCTCATGACAGAAACCCAACTCATACAAGCTAAAGAAAAAAGGGAATTATTGGCACACATAAATGAAAATACCAGGAGCTGTCTAGTTTCTGGGTAGGCTGGATCCATGTACTCAAACAATATTATCAAAAATTTCTCTCTCCTTCCATCTCCTCTGTGTAAGCTTCACTCTCTAGTATATTCTTTCCATGTGATAGAAAAGATGAGCCCCAGTAGCTCTGACTCCCATGAGCCTTACAGTTTATAATTTCAGAAGGAAAGAGCCCTATTCTGTCCTGACATCCACATGAGCCCTCCTCAAGACCTCAATGGATGCTCTTTGGGTTATGTGAGCACAGCTGCACCTATCATTATATCTAGGAAAATGAGATACTTTGGCCACTCCATATCTCCATATGGTGGAGGAGAGGGTCTTTTATCAGGGGAATGGAGGAGGAGCAATTCATAATCCCATTTCACATAGGTTGAAACTGAAACTTACAGAAATTAAGTAATTGCCCAAGGCCACGGGGCCTGTTAGAGGCAGAGATGGGATATAAATTCAAAATATTTGTCTCCATAGCCTATGCTTTTAATTTTTCCTGATTATTTTTTTTTGGAAAAAAAATCATACTTTAAAATTCACCATTTTACAAGTGTACAGTTCAGTGAAAAGCCTGGTTTTTGTTGTTGTTTTTTTTTTTGGTACGCGGGCCTCTCACTGTTGTGGCCTCTCCCGTTGCAGAGCACAGGCTCCGGACGCGCAGGCTCAGCGGCCATGGCTCACGGGCCCAGCCGCTCCGCGGCATGGGAGCACAGGCTCCGGACGCGCAGGCTCAGCGGCCATGGCTCACGGGCCCAGCCGCTCCGCGGCATGTGGGATCTTCCCGGACCGGGGCACGAACCCGCGTCCCCTGCATCGGCAGGCGGAGTCTCAACCACTGCGCCACCAGGGAAGCCCGAAAAGCCTGTTTTAATCATCATCCCAACTTTGGTGGGATTGGTACTCAGTTGTGAAGTATGTGGTAAGTAATTTGTTGCTATAATGGTTGAATTACCAAAGTTATTGAATGATTTACTTTTAAAAATAGAAACCAGAATTAATTAAAGATTACCCATCTAATAATGTCGTCCTCATTTCCTTGTACTACGATATACTCTTTTAGGTATAGCCAGCAAGACTCCTGCTGAAGAGGGTGCTGTCACCCATTTTTAGTGTTTCGTAGGGAAAAAAAATGCTACAGCTTGGAGTACTGCTGTGTCTTCCCATAAATAAAGCTTTCCACATCATAAGACAGAATGGACATGCCCTCCAAGAAAGAGACAGAGAATCTAGAAATATTAGTAGAAATGACAAATCTGTTCAGCAACATTGTAGATTATAAGATTCAAATTAAATCAATACCATTTCTAGATTCCAGTGTTGAAGACTAGAAAGAAATACAATGGAAAAAAGAGAGAGAGAGCGCTCATTCCCTGAAGAATCTAAAACATTACGTATTTTGCATTTAACCTAAAAGGACATGCAAAAATCTATTCAAAGAAAATTACAAACCTCTAATGGGGAAAAAAAAAGACTTATTGAACAAATAGAGCTTTTGGCTGGGAAGATTCTATTTGGTAAATGATACAAAAGCTAATACAATCTTGGGTCACATTAATACTCTGTTTTAGAAGGAGAGAGGTGGTAATCCTGCTTCCCCTAAGTTGCTCAGACCACACTCTTAGGGAAACCCAAACAAACTATGATATAACATGTCTTCGGTGGGGTGTTGTATGTGGCCAGGCTGGCAACAGGTCTGGAAACCACGTTACACAGGGAACCAAGCAGGTTTCCTCTGGATGTTAGAGAACTGTGGTCATTTCCATTGGGTTAGAGAAGATTTAGAGGTGAGTTGAAAGGCTGTGGCATAGAAGTATTAGACTTGCTCTGTGAACAAAAATTATAGGAAGAGAGATGTTGGCTCGAATAAGGTAGCAGCTTTCTGAAAGTCAGAACTGTCATTGATCTAAAGTACATAACCTTAGGTAGAGTTCCCTGTGCTATACCGTGTGTGCCCATCAGTTGTCTATTTTATACACAGGGAGGGGATATCTGTATGTGTATGGCTGATTCATTTTGTTATGCAGGGGAGGCTGACACAACATTGTAAAGCAACCATACTCCAATAAAAATTAATTTTAAAATAAATAAATAAAGTAACTAACCTTGTGAAGCAGGCAGAATGGTGATATTATCATCCCTAACAAAGAGATGAGGAAAAGGTCCAGCAAGCAAAAATGACTTGTCTGTAATCAGCCAAGAGGGGCACATGAGACCGTGGATGCCCCAGTGCAGTTCCCCCTGGCCCAGGCTGCTTCCGGACCCAGCGCTGAGCTTCAAGAGGTGCAGCAAAACAGGTATGAACAGCCAGCAGGATGGAAGTCACAGGAAAGCTATCAATGTCAAAGTGTGACAAACAACTCAATATCCTGTGGAGAGAAGGATCAGGCAAGGAGCAGCGATTTCCAGTGGGAAAGTAATGACTTCTGACAACAAACAGGGATCTCTGTCAGGAGCGCAGGAACTTCTGACAGGAGAGCAGGGATTTTTGACAGGAGAGCAATGGTTTATGACAGGAAAACAGGGATTTCTGACAGAAAATGTTGACTTCTGACAGGATATTAGTGCATTTCTGACAAGAAAACAAGGATTTCTGAAGAGTGGGGATTTTTCTCAGAACAGTGATTTTTCAAGGAAGAGGGGTGATTCCTGACCACAACAGGGATTTCTGACAGGAAAACAGGGATTGCTGATAGGAGAGCCCGGATTTCTGACAAGACATCTGTGCCCATTACATAGGAGAGTAGTGATTTCTGACAGGTCTTTGACAGGAATGAGGGGTTTTCTGAGGAAGGACAAAGAGCAGCGGCACAAAACAAACTGGAAAACAACAGCGAGGAACCAAATTCCCTCTGAAAACAGGGAATTGTTGGTCCTGGGTGTGGAGGGAGGTTCATCAATAATAAGACAAGCTGGATCTGGGGAGGCTCAAATTGGGCGAGATCTTGGGTCCAGCATGTCATTCGGCAGACGGGGATTGAGTGGGCTGGAGGGAGAGTATCTAGAAGATTTACGTCACCGATGTGAGCCTAAATGACTACGAAATGCCTTCCCATCAAGAGACCTGGAGGAAGTCGAAGAGAGGGAAATCTGCTCCTTCTTCGACCCTTCCTCCCAAACCCAGAAATAACAAAGCCTTGGTTTTGACTCAGGAAATTCAAATGAAAGCTTTAGCCCTCTTAATTAATTACAGATCCTTGGCAAAGGGGTAGGGGAGGAGGGAAATGATCTCTAAAGCTCTCGCCCTACAGTTATTCAGGAATGAGATCCTAGCTTGGTGAGAAATCAGCCTTGTGGTAGAGAGGAAAATGAATGAAAGGAGATAGAGGTATCAATAACGAGCCTCTGATAAAAAAAAATAATCCTAGTCGTTAGGGAAAGTGCTTCCCTTCGTCCCGGCTCACCACGCATGCGCCTGAGACTCCCGCGCGCCGGGGAGCCCAGCAACCTGGCCTGGGTCACTGGCCGGAGCCTTTTCCCGCAAGTGGTGAGGTTTCCTGTGAGGAAAAGCCCAGCAGTGCATAGTGAAGCAGGATATGTCTCAGAGGGAAGGAATGCTGTTTCAGAGGGAAGGAACGCTTTTTCTCGCAGACGGAGCTCTCATTGACCCCGAGCTCCAGGCACCACGTCCACCACGTGACTAGATTCCTGCGGGCACGAAGCGCTAGGAGAATTCTCATTGTGCAGATCTCCCGAGCAGCTGCAGCATCCCGAGCCAGGAGCTGCAGACTTGTACTTCCGACCGGATGCAGGGCTCAGCACAGCTCTTCACACTCAGCCCTGCAGGCCTGCGGCGGAGATGGACACGCACGGTGCCCTGCAGAGGACCACCCCCGACATCCCCTGCCCCCCTTTTGCTCTCTATGGGGACCGCTTTCCTCCTACAGACCCCGGAGCATGGTCTTTCCTTTTCAGCTGCTACCACCTCTCCTCCCTCTTGGGGTTTCTTTCTACCCCACACTTGATTCAGAGGAGGACACAAAATTCCCCAGCTTTCCTCCCCCACCCCCTTGATGCCCCTGACTGACCTTCCAGCTATTTTATTGCTGCACATGTCAACTAGGAAATAGGATGGTCATTATAAAATTACAGATGAGAAGCAAATTTGAGATTTTCTTTTTTAATCTCAAAAAATTTGCATTTCTGAAGAGAGCAGTGATTTTTCTCAGGAGATGCTAGGTGGCTGGTCCTGCCTCACTCTGAGAACTGCCCTAATAGACCTTCCCAGGCAAAGCCCTTTCCTGCGTTCCTGTCTGAGGAGGCAGGTGAAATCTCTTATGTCCTCAGTGTGATTCTTAGTCCTTCTTTGCCTGGGTCACTGCTTATCCACAATTTCCCAGGGAGAGCAGCAGTGGGAAATAGCAGTCTGTTTAGAGCCTCCAGATCAGTTCCTTTCTGTGAAGGCTCAAAAAGTCTTCCTAGCTGGGTGATTTGGGGCAAGCTGCTTAACCTTGCTAAGCCTTAGTTACCTCATCTTTAAAATGGGGATAAAAATGCCTACTTCACATGATGGTTGAGGTGATTAAATGAAATTGTGTGTGTGTGTGTGTGTGCGTGTGCGTGTGTGTGTAGTATCTGGCATCCAGTAGGCTTCATAAATTTGGTCTCCTTACTTCTCACTGGGCTGAGAAGGGCCAAAGCAGGAAAGACTGTGCAGTTTGTGCCATTCTGAAGGCACCCAGCTGAGCAGCTGAGCCGAGGCTGAAATACCATGGGTGCTTCACTTTCAGTGTCAGGTGCCCTGGGTGTGGCTTTTCCACACAAAGACTACAGTATGTGTCTAGTGCACAAAGGCACCATAGGGCAGGCAGCAGCTGCTGGGTGTCTGTGCTGGCACCCAGCCCACCCTGCTGGGGAAAGAGAGAATGGCACTTGTAAGGCAAGCCTTTATATTACCCCCTGCCTCACAGTTAGACCAGGTTCCCCTCTTTTCCTGCTTGTCATGGGAGGCCTTGGCCAGGTGGAGAACAGCTGTCACCGCGATGGGTTCCCCATCTCTCATTAGAGGGGTCTCCTTGAGTGAGGGCTAGCCTGCTTACACTTCCTCCTCCCAGCAGGCTTCTCACTGGGGGTGATTTGCAAGGTCTCAAACTCAGAACCTCTACCTTTATAACCCAGGGACCCCAAAGAGGCTCTCTTTAACCCCAATGAGGTTTTTTTTTTCCCTTTTCCCCAGCAGGAAAAGACTAAAAGATTGGGGAATTGCCCGGCAGTCCAGTGGTTAGGACGCTGTGCTTCCACTGTAGGGGGCACGGTTTCGATCCCTGGTTGGGGAACTAAGAACCCACAAGCCACGTGGTGCAGCAAAAAAAAAAAAAAATGGAGTTCAAGGCCCCAGCCATCCTGAGTCTCTACGTAGCTTGCATGGGAAGGGGCTTCCTGTGCAGGGCTGCCTTGATCATTATCCCTTTTCATCTTCATTTGTGTCTCAGATAGTTGGTAAGACACAAGACAGAGTTACATCTCCAAGAGTTATCCTGTATATTTCCCTTTTGCTCTGCTTCTCACCGGTACACAAGGGCACTGTAGTCCACACTGACAGAAATACACACAAGCGCGTACAATTCAATATCAAAAAAAACAAACAACCCAACCAAAAATGGGCAGAAGACCGAAATAGACATTTCTCCAAAGAAGAAACACAGATGGCCAACAGGCATGTAAAAAGATGCTCAACATCGCTAATTATTAGAGAAGTGCAAATCAAAAAAAAAAAAAATCACGATGAGGCATCACCTCACACCAGTCAGAATGGCTATCATCAAAAAAGTCTACAAATAATAAATGCTGGAGAGGGTGTGGAGAAAAGGGAACCCTCCTACACTGTTGGTGGGAGTGTAAATTGGTGCAACCGCTATGGAAAACAGTATGGAGGGTCCTTAAAAAAATAAAAATAGAGCTACCATATGATCCAGCAACCCCACTCCTGGGCATATATCCAGAAAAGATGAAAGAAAATATAATTTGAAAAGGTACATGCACCCCAATGTTCATAGCAGCACTATTTACAACAGCCAAGACATGGAAGCAACCCAAGTGCCCATCAACAGGTGATTGGTTTAAGAAGATGTGTATATATATATATATATATATATATATATATATACACACAATGGAATATTACTCAGCCATAAAATAGAATGAAATATTGCCATTTGCAGCAACATGGATAGATCTAAAGAATATCATACTAAGTGAAGTAAGCTAGGCAGAGAAAAACAAATATAATATGATATCACTTATATGTGGAATCTAAAAAATAATACAAATGAATCTATGTACAAAAGAGAAAAAAATCCACAGACATATAAAACAAACATGGTTACCAAAGGGAAAAGGGAGGTGGGAGAGGGATAAATTAGGAGTATGGGATTAACGGATACACACTATTATACATAAAATAGAAAAACAACAAGGATTTACCATATAACACAGGGAATTATATTCAATATCTTGTAATAACCTATAATAGAAAATAATCTGAAAAAATATATAAATATATAACTGAAACAATAAATAAATACAGAAACCACGGAACCTGGGTTTAGACACAAAATCTCAGAGAGTGCTTGTGGAACCAGATTTTCTTCTCCCAGAGACTAGATAGAACTGAGCTGGGGGAAGAAGGAAGATGCAGCTGGGCCGGGATGAGAAGGGGGAAAACACCAGAGTCCTTGAAATGGGGGAGGGGCGGGGGAAGAAGGGAGCCCGTGGAGGCATTCAGTGTGGGGCTCAGTGTGAACCCTCACTGGGCACCAGCTCTCAGTGCTTATAAGACCTGGAACAGCAAATGATGGCCTGGGGGTCCAGGACCAGGGATGAGGCCAAGGGGGAAAACCCCACTCCTGAATGGAACTAGGTGGAAATTTCTCTGTGTAAGTAGGAGCAGTGATGAACTGCTCCTATGCTGCTGAAGGGTTTGACTGTGGTAAGAATGCTCTTCTCAGAAGAAGGAATTTCCAGTGGAAGAATTATTTAGGGAAAGCTGGAACCATTTTAGCAAAAATCCTCGATTTAGCAGCACAAAACTAATTGAATTTCTCAGGTAATTGAAATGTCTTTTTTTGTACTGTTTTAAGGAGGAAGAGGTAAATAATAAGAAATCAAAAACAAATCTAGGATTTATTTTTAAAATCAACAAAATATCAGCACCTTCCAGGGACTCCCCTAGTCAGCACAATCCACCCCTATTACACTTTTAAAAAAGGAGCAGTTGACGTTCCGAAGGATGACCTAGAAGCACTAGGGCATCAGAGGAAAGTTTCAGTTCACTCAGCTGCCAGAATCCCTATTTCCTTTGCATTATAGTGAAGTGGAGCTTGACCATATTACTAAATTAACACAAGCTCCTTGAAATTGATTTTTTAAGAATTCTAACATCTTTTGGATAAAGGCGACACTGTATATAAATTGAAGGTACTGTAATCTGGGAATGAGCTAGTCTTTGAGAAGAACCCCCTGTGGTTGCATCCTGTAGGCATTTAACTAGAATGGTTCATGCCAGTGGTTCTCAACTGGGCGGGGGTATGGGGGCGTCATTCCCCCTGGCTTAGGAATATTTGGCAATGTCTGCAGACAGTTTTGGTTGTCACAACTTGGGGTGGGGGGGGCAGGGGCAGGATGCTACTGCTGTATATTAGGGAGCAGCCAGGAATGCTGCTCAACATACTACAATGCACAAAACAGCACTCCACGACAAAGCAGTACTGGATCCACAATGTCAATAGTGCCGAGGTTGAGAAATCATGGCTTGCGGTAATGAAAAAAGAAGATACGCTCCAAGTGAAGGCCAATAGGGTGGCTGCCCCAAGACTACTCACAGGCCTCAGGGCCAGGTTCAGCCCTGTCAGCCATTGCTCGGGGTTGGTCTCACCTTACCCAATCTCTTAGGATGCCTATATGATCTACAGCCAAGACATTCATCTGCAATGAAATACAACAGTCAGGATGTCAGGCTGCTCTCAGCTGGCAGCAAGGATACTCAGTTGAGCCTGGAGTGGAACAGGAGTTGTTCCACCAGGACCTGAGACTGAGTCTCTAGGTCAGTGCACATCTTCCCGGGCAGGGCTGCCAGTGCTCATCTGAGTGGAGCTACCTCCTCTGGCTTCCGCTGGCAACCAAGTCTTCTTGGAAACAACACATTGTTTCTCTGGATACGTTAATGTCATCGGTAAAATCTGACTTCAACCTGGGGCCAGAGTCCACTTAAGATGATTGTATTACTTGCCTCTGACCTGTTCATGATGTTTACATTTCACTGTTCAATGCAGGATTTCCTGATGTGAGAGCAGAGGGAATTCTTTTGAGAAGCCAACTAATCTGTGAGTGCTTGGTGGTTGAATAACTAACACAGTTTGCTTTAATCTAGTACCAGTGTTTGTCAAAATTATTAATACAATGTAGCAATTAATAAACCGTGGACATAACTCATAATAGCTTTTGGTCAGTATGTATTTTCTTAATCGACAAATACTGTAAGTACAAATATTATCATGTGGGAGCGGGTCTGGGGAAGATTTTGATGACAAAAAGGAGGGCTTATACGGGAAAAAGTTGGGAACCACTGGTTTGACTCTCAGAAGGTTAATTTCCTATATTTCTTAGTTCTTGAGCAGGGAGGCACAGTACCCCGGGGTTGCCCTCCACCCTCATGCTCCAAAGGATCTGCTTGGTCACTCTGTCCCTAGGGACACATTGAGAACAGTGCATGCTTTACAATTTCTAAAACGTTTTCACATCTGTTATCTCATTGGCTCTTCCAAGCTCCAGTGAGGAAGGTGGAACAGTGGCTATCACTTCTACTTTAGGGATGAGGGCAGGCCTTGGTGACCTGATTTGCCTCAGGATCTATATAGCTCCAGAGCTGGGGCCTGGGCCCCAGCTGACTCAGGACCCAGAGTTCTTTCCACTCTCCTTGTATTGGTAATAGACCCCTCTGAATGTTCTGATCCACTGAATACCAAACTCCACTCCATAGTAACTAGTGGATAAAAAGATCCAAGAAGTATTTAAGAGTTTTGATGAACTAGTCTTTCATGTACTTCTGAATCCCAGCTAGTTTCTGAGAATTGCACAAATGTAAAGAGAGCAGAAAGTAATGAAATAGCCCATGTTCTGTTGCCATGGAAACCCATGCTTACCTTAGGGTTCATATTTGGTACAATTTCCTGAAATTCCTCTTGAAGGTTCCAAGTGATCTTGGGGTTCTCTGAACCTCGCTTTTGAAATCTGAAAAGTGAAAAAATACCGAGCCAGATTGTTTTATCTTTGACATTCTATTAGTCTAAATCTATGAGCTCTATTAGCATCATCAAAGGAAGAACTCTCTAGGATAAACGAATGTTTTGTCACCTCTGTGTAAGAGATATCCATCTAATCATTCATTCATTCACCTAGTCATTCAACAAACATTGATCAAGAGTAAGGTACTATGCTAAGCTCTAAACAGAGTACAAACTTGAAAACAGAAAAAGTCTATTGAACACAAATCTGTGCAGCTATCCTCTGTATGAAAATCAAGAACAACTACAAAAAAGTCATTATAATTGGCTTACAACTGATGCTTTAAACCACTTTTGAGGAAAAGTTAAGGGCTCTTCTATTGGAATGTAAAGTATGCAGACAAAGAAAATTTCCTGCAAGTGACTCAGAAATTCTCTGAACTCTAAACAGGCTCTCAAATGGCTATAGTGGTTAGAGAAAACTAGTAATGGAACCCTTTACCTTCAGTTCTCTGTGATGAGAATCTAAAATTTCATCATAAACACTTCAAAACAAGTTCCAGTGCAACTGTCTCAAGGGCAAGAAAAAGAATATTTGTTAGATTTAATCTAGAGTCTGGTATTGACTGCTGTCCACTAAGGGACTTTCTTCCTGTCTTAGTAAAATTTTTATACAGTATAATTCCATTATTCATACAATATCTTTCATTTGATCAAGAAGTAACTACATTTTATTTGGTAGGGGGAGATGAGATTGATTTGGCAAATGGAAATCAAGGAGATATTTCTAGATGGATGTTTTTACTTTCACTGTTATATGAAAGATGACAAAATTAGGCAGGAAATTACAAAAGCCTATGACACAAAGGAGGAAATTACTTGTGTGGTACCATGTAGAGAGGATACACTGAGAAGGTGCTGCAGACAGATAAAGTGAGGGGCTCACCAAGCTTTATTTTCTTTTCGTTTCTGAACATCACTGTCCACACCAATACCAAGCACCATGCCCCGAGCAGGGGTACAAAGACGGGTAAGATGCTGTCCCTGCTTTCAAGGTACTTGTAGTCCATTTGGGGGAAGCTCAGCCAAGTAACTGGACAGTTCCAGCTCAGTGTGATCAGGACCCTAATGAGGCCAGTACTGGGATTACAGGCATATATAGCAGGGCCCTCACACCCAGGCTGGGGGCCTCTGGTGCTGCCTGGACAGGAGTCCTACCAACATGCTTTCCAGGACTGATGTTTCACCTGTGGCTCTGAAGAGATTAAATATATATAAAATCACAGGTGTGATAAGAAACCCCTCAGAGGAGAAACAAGGGACATGAAAATACCATCAAATCCTCTAATGCCTTTATTCAGTTACACTTGGAAAGAGGAGACAGGTACACACGAAGCCTCTGGGGTCGACAACACCTTCCTCCCAGGTTTGCTCAGGTTGTTAGGGGATCTCCAGGGGCATCCATTCTTCCCATTAGCAGTGCGCTGGGCCAAAGGATGCACCACGGCTGCACTAATATTCGCTATATTGGATTACGAAGCCAAGTAATTGCCTTTTAAGTGTCAAGTAATGGTGAGAGCATTCATCTGTGCTTTCATTCATTTGTACAGCAATTAATTTGTACCTAAATTAAGAATAAAAATGGTTATGTGATCCAATAAAGTAGAAATGGTGGCAGGAAAAAAATATAATGTCTGTTTTACCCTACTAGCAAGGCCAAATCACACTTTTCCCCTCCCACTGTTGTGTTTCTGGAGAAGGTTTTTTTCAGGCAGGCAGAGCAGGAACTGTGTGTGCGTGCTGGCCCCTGTCAGGGGACCAGCCTGAAAGGCTGTGGACAGGAAAATGGGATTTGTGGGATGAAAAGTATTGTTGACTTGAAATGGTACAGGCAGGTCACTACTGCAGCATGCTCCCAAGTAAGGCCAGGAAACAGGCCCTCTGGAATTGTTTAAGGCAAAGATAGACACAAACTCAGATGTTAACACAGAATTAACAAACTGGTGCTTTTGGGCAGCATATGGCTAGCAGACACATTTTATTTGTCATGAAAGGGTTTTAAGTCTTTGGATTTGTTGCCAATGTTTAAAAATTAGGCTATTTCACATGAATATTCAGATCTCCGGTTCTCTTGAGAAGCTGGAATATTGTCTGCACTGCATCTACATTCCTGCTTGGCAAAACTTGGTTGGAGCTGAGTGGTCACCGTTCCCTTTAGTCAGGCAGTGCTTGCCAGTTTACTGCAGTCCCCACCACTGCCTATTGTCCTGTACTGTGCCTGCCTCTCTCATTATTAACTTGGCTGGCTCCTGCAGGAGTTTCTAACCCCTGTTTTCACGTTTGCTTAGTCACTTACAGAAGTAACCTACTTTGTTCACTCTTTATATCAGCTTCACTTTTTAACTTCCTGGAGCATTTTGGTTTTTGTTTTTAGTTTTTAAAATTTATTTGTTTATTTATTTATGGCTGTGTTGGGCCTTCATTTCTGTGCGAGGGCTTTCTCTAGTTGTGGCAAGCGGGGGCCACTCTTCATTGTGGTGCGCGGGCCTCTCACTATCGCGGCATCTCTTGTTGCGGAGCGCAGGCTCAGTAATTGTGGCTCGCGGGCCCAGCCGCTCCGCGGCATGTGGGATCTTCCCAGACCAGGGCTCGAACCCGTGTCCCCTGCATTGGCAGGCAGATTCTCAACCACTGCGCCACCAGGGAAGCCCAGAGCATTTTGTTTTTATAGAGTTTGGATGTCTTGGGCATAGACGGTTCTCCCTAACCAAAAGTCTTACACCTGCTGCTATGCTGTTTGGTTTTGGCATTGAACCTTTTGCCATAGAACCATAGACCTATCCAAAGGGAAGTTACTTTGGAGAGCATCCTATCCACCTGCCTCATTTAGAAATTGAGTCTCATAGAGGCCAAGGTACTTGTTTAAGTCACACAGAAACTTGAGACAGAGCCAAGACTGGAACCAATTCTGGTACTTTTCCTACTACATTTCAGCCCCTTCTGGGTGCTCATTCATGACACTGCATGTCCCAAAGCAAGAATATAATTTCTCAAGTTATTGTTCAGTCTTCCCACATTTGAAAATTTGAAAAATGTAGGCCTGTTGGGCACAGCTATCTGCTCTCTAAGATGGCCCCTGGTGATGAGTTACGGTATTTAAAGCTCATTATCTGATTCCATCTGCTGACTTCCGAGAGCCTTGAACTGGGAGTGAGGCCAACTGGGTTGGAGTCCCAGCTCTCCCTCTTACCAGCTGTGTGACCTTGGGCAAGTTTCCTCACTTCTCTGAGTCAGAATTTCCCAAGTGCAAGACAGGAATGCCTGCCCCACAGGACATTATGACCATCACAGGACATAACAAACATGAAGGTTCTCGGAAAAATGTAAAAAGTTAGATAAATACAAGTTACTGTTACAGGCTATTGAGCTTAGATATCAGAGAATCCCAGAATTCCCTCGTTTTACAAGTGATGCACTGAGCCTCAGGGAACAGGGTCATCCAGCCAGCTATGGGCAGAACTCAGATTAGAGAGGAAGTCTCAAGTCTTCCCTGCTATTACCACAGTTGGATTCACAGATCTCAGTTAAAGCCATGTGGGCCCCAGCACGTGGGCAGCTAGCCATGGGGTGAAATGGGAAATGCCGTAACCTCCCCTCACAAAGGTTTGGGGAATCAGGGTCCCAGCCTCAGACACAGAACAATTCAAGGGCTCTCATTCTAAGGGTAGAGCCCACACTCGCTGGTGGCTGATTCCCAGTCTGCGAGCATGGATTTGGGAGACATTATACTGTAAAAATGAATGCTGTTTTTGCAAATTTGTGGAACCTGCCAGCTCTCTCAGTTTAACTAGATCTCTGCAGTGACATCCAGACATGTTCTGCATTAAATTAGAGCTGGTAATTTCAGAGGGAAACAGCTCTGAAATGGCAAGAAAAACAAAAATCTGTTCCTTGAAAAATGACACCATATGTGCCTGCATCGCTGCAGTTAGGGTAAAAGGCTTTTCCTCCCTTTGTTTCTCCTCAAGCCGCCAATGTTAATGTCAGATTTGCAACAGAACCATATACTAATGGAACCCAAATTAGCTCTAAAATTAGCTCTTAACAAGAAACTGGAGGCTAGCTCAAGGCAAGCAGATTTCTCTGACTGTGAGAGACAGAAAGCATTTTAGCAAAGCAGCCGCATATTGATATTCTCAAGCCTCAAAAAAGATCCCTCTTTGCTCTAAGTGAATTGCCCAGGAAGAATTGTGCACAGCCTGCTGTCTGCCTGTGCGTCAGGAACTGGCAGCTCAACCTGCAGTTTTCTCTAGGGGTGGGAGAGGGAGGGTGGGAGGGAGGGAGACGCAAGGGGGAAGAGATATGCGAACATATGTATATGTATAATTGATCCACTTTGTTATAAAGCAGAAACTAACACACCATTGTAAAGCAATTATACTCCAATAAAGATGTTTAAAAAAAATACAATTCTCAAGTAAAAAAAAAAAAAAAGAAAAAAAGAAAACCTTCCCTCAAGCAAAGCAGCTATTGGGAGTCTGGAGTGCGGGTGAGGAGAAAGGGATTTCGGGGGTCAGATCTGGGTTGGAGACTGGGTCCTGGGAGTGGTGATGTTCCAGATTTTAGAGGATGTTTCATTATTGCTGTTTGTCTGACACCTTTAGAGAACCCAGAGACTATGGAAAAACCAGTGATGGAAAATATTTATATAGATAAGGAATATTTAGCAGCTAAAACGGCTAATCGTGAGTTATCTTCCAGCATCCTGAAAAATTACCATCTGAAAATTTTTCTAAAGAGTATCCTATCAGTAGTAACATTTCTAAGATGTTAATACAGAGGTAAATTTCATTAATGGGCCTCCAGACCCACCAAGTTTTTGCTACCCCTGGTTCCTCAGTGGCTCCAGGTTGGAATTTGAAGGTCGATGGGTCTACATGTTGAAAGCCTCTTTGTTTTGGAGTTCCTCCAGGTTTGTGGACCAGGGCTGGGGGCAGGAGGGCACAGGAGGTAGGGTGGGTGGTTAGAGCCACTGACACCTACCCAAGGAAAAAAACAAAAGAGTGAAGAAACCAGAGTAAAGAAGCAGTTGGGGAGTAGCAAGAAGATGGCATTAGTTTAGGTGTGGGGTAGTGTGAATTAGTCATCCTTCCATCAGGAAAAATGTACCCAGTTCTTGTAGATGAGGTGCCTATGTTCCCATACACTCCGAGAACTCCTGTGTGGCCAAGGAACACCTCTGAACCTGACATTTGGGGCACGTGAGTGCAATTCATCTTCACATCCTTAACACACATTGAGCACTGTCGGTTGAGCATTGGGGTGGCTGGGCTGAGGAAGTCCTCCTCTCAGCCTCATGAGCTCAGTCTATTGGGATGATAAAATGGGTACATAGAAAACCAAAATATAAGCAAAAGGGAGTGAGAACTGTGAGGAAGGGCCTGAAAAAGTGCTCTGGGGCTGCAGATGAAGGAGCGATGAGTTCTGTGTTGTGAGTTATCTGGGGAGTCTACACAGAAGAGGTGACATCTGAACTGGTCCAGGAAGGATGGGTAGGAAATTAGTTCCAGGAGTTTTAGACCATCAGAGGCCAAACTCTAAGCCTATTTGTAAAGAAAAAAGATGGTGTCATGGAAAAAGCTCTGGCTTGAATTCTAATCCCAGTTCAACATTAAAGATTGCTGTGTATCTTCAACCAATTCATTTAACTTCTCTGGCAATTAAACAAGATGGTGTATATGAATGCAAGAGATAAAACACTCCACAAATGCTAGTTGTTAGTAATGATATGTGTACTGCCTCACAGGGTTGTTATGCAACTTCTTTGAAACTGCTATTCAAAAGAAAGTTGTTTTTATAAAAAAGTCTAGAATCTTTTGGCCCCAGAAAGAACTACAAATGTACTAAAGGTTTATTGAGTTATCAACAACTGAAGCCCAGAACATTTTAGGTTAGCTGGAATTATAACTGGCAGAAACATATTTCTTGTTAAATAAAAAAGAGCCTTTTAAGTGAAACAAGTATCAAGTTCTTTAATGATGCTTATAAATCAATTTTTAAGATGAAAAACTTGCTATCGTAATTACTCATTTTTCCTGGTACTGCTTGGCAGGACAAATCCCATAAACTCACAACCTCTTGTGTCAATACAAATACATCCATCTCCTCCGATTATCTCTATGGTTTAGGATACGTGGTGCAAATACACTGACATTGGTGAGCGTGGGCTTGCATTTTGTCCTTTTCTAAATCTGCCAAAGAGCTTCAGCAGGTGATTTCTAGCAAATCTTACTCATCAATAAAACAACCTCCCCTTGAATCTATCCTTCAAACTCAAGAAAAAGAAAGACTCCCAATTAAAAATAAAAACAGACCACAAAACTGGACAGTGCATAAATGGGAAGTACACTTTGTTAGGGATGCCATAACAAGTACCATAGACTGGATGGCTTAAACAATGGAAATTTATTTCCTCACATTTCTGGAGGCTAGAAGTCCAAGATCAATGTGTCAGCAGTGTTGGTTTCTCCCGAAGCCTCTCTCGTTGGCTTGTAGATGGCCATCTTCTCCCTATATCTTCACATGGTCTTTTCTCTGTACCTGTCTGTGGTGAAATTTCCTCTTATAAGGATACCAGTCATATTGGATGAGGGCCCATCCATATGACCTCATTTTACCTTACTTACCTCTTTAAAAGTCTTATCTCCAAATCCAGTCACATTCTTAGGTATTGGGGGTTAGGACTTCAATATGTGAATTGGGGGTGAGGGGGAATAGCCTACAAGAAGGCGGCACTTGGTATCTCATGTAACCTATGAAAAAACCAAAAGCCTATAGATGACAAAGATTCACACTCTCCTGCACAAACTGCGCACATCTGCAATGTGTGTTTCACCCACTCGTGGAGCTGTGTGTGGCCCAAGAAAGGGCACAGATGGCCCAAGGCCATACCTTTCAGTTAAAGGAGGCCCACAGGAATGGGTTGTGGGAAAGGAGGCAGGGCTTGTCTGTCAATGTCAAGGTCAGCTGTGCCAGCATCGGAAGAGCAGCTTCTGGAGCAGTGGGAAGGAAGAGGAGAAGGAGGGAGGGTAGCCGTGAAACTTTTCCAGGAACCACCTTGGTCTCCTTCCCCAACATTTTTTTAAAGGAATTCTTCCTAGCCAGTTAGGAAATCTGGGGGCAGATCCTGAGTTCCTGGAGATCTGATCCCCTCCCGAGCCCCCAAGCCTAATGACAGACAACATCTGAGAGGGAAGACACAGATGGAAAACACTGTCTCGTTAGCAATAGGCTCTGCCCTTTCAGATTTCCAAAAAAAATCTGCAAAGAAAAACAAGTGTGTTCAAATACCACTCCACCCCACCCTCCAGATGGGGGGCCTGGGCCCTTCAGTCTGGAAGCTTCCTGATTTTCCTGTGGGAACAATGGGTGTGCTTTGAGGCAAGCTCCAGAATGCCTGTAATTTTTCACCTGTGGACCTCCCTGACAGATACAAGCCTAAACAGGAGTGACCAAGGGAACCAGGGAAGCACGGCTTCCAGTCTAACAAAATAGGATCACCTAGAGACACCGGAACTAAACCAGTCATGACAACGACCGTAATTACTGAGTGCCTCCGTGTGCCAGGAACTTACATATATTATACAATTTAATCTCCTGGCTCTGAGGTAGAGATCATTACCTTCGTTTAGCAGATGAGGAGGCCCAAGTTCAGCAAAGTTAAATGACTCACTTCCCAAGACCACCAACTCTAAGTGACAGCGCTGGTGTTTGAACCAAAGCTAGGACAGCTGTCCACAGTACTGTGCTGCCTTCCCCTGTGCCCTGGATACTGGTGACAGAAACCCACAGCCCTTGCTGCTTCCCTGCAGGACTACCATACCTTGGGGGCCACGGTCACTGGAGTCAGCACCAAATGGTTCTCTCTTCTGCCTCTCTGCCAAGTGCAGCCTCACTCAGGGCCCCGCTCAGGACAGCACATAGAAGGCCCTTAACAAAGGGGGACTGAACTCAGGTATCATCAGGTCATGACACAAGCCACACAAGGTCACTGGGGCAAACGCCAGCACCCTGATTCCAGATAAAGGTCCTGGGAGGCCCAGGAGAGTCCTCGCTGGCTTAGCAGAGTGCTGGCCTGTCAGCCACTGATGAGACGTCAGCTTTAGAACGAGAAAAAAAACAAATGTCCAGACCTGAAGGAATGGCCCTCTGTGATCCCTGGTGCCCCTCTTCTCCCCCATTTACTATGAGGTCCTTAATCTCACTGGGCCCTTACCATAATTTCTAGTCTGAAACAGCAACTTAATCAAGAAGACAAAGTGGAGAACAGCTATGCCTAACACTGTTGCTGTGTTCTTTTGGACAAATCAGTCCCCCATCACATGCTTTGCTTTACTAGCTGCCAAATTGGGCCGATAATGCTGACCACCTAATTTCCTTAGGGGAAAGAAGAGAGTGTTTACACACAGCAGGGCCTGGAACTCCTGGAGAAAAGTATTAGATAGACACCATACCATTCAAATGGAATCTGGGCTTGTTTTTACTTTCACTGCCAAGGTAGAAGTACACAGCATTTCAAATACATCCTCTAGAGTTTTAAAAGCCTTTTTCATTTTCCTGAGTGCTTTGGGAAAGAAGGTACTAATATGTTTTAGAAAACTATGTAATTTTCTCTTTTGGAATTTGGAATCTCTGGATGGGTAAGGGAAAATCAGATTAAGAAATCAAATCTAGGGCTTCCCTGGTGGCACAGTGGTTGAGAATCTGGCTGCCAATGCAGGGGACACGGGTTCAAGCCCTGGTCTGGGAAGATCCCACATGCCGCGGAGCAACTAAGCCCATGCGCTACAAATACTGAGCCTGCACTCTAGAGCCCACGAGCCACAAGTACTGAAGCCCGTGTGCCTAGAGCCCGTGCCCTGCAACAAGAGAAGCCACCGCTCGCCACAACTAGAGAAAGCCCACGTGCAGCAACAAAGACCCAACGCAGCCAAAAATAAATAAATAAATAAATAAATTTATTTTTTAAAAAAGGAAAGAAAATCAATCTAGTGGTTCATTTCTACTCACACACACATAGACCCTCCTTCTTGGCAGGTGTCAGTCAAAAGTTTATAGAAACACTGTCAATCTGGGGGAAATCCTGACTCATCCTCTCCCCCTCACGGAGAGCAAGTATTTGTTTTTCCTTTTTCTTCCTCGACACTTGTTTCTTCCCCAAAGCCCTTTCTAGAGAGCTATTGATTTCCTCTGACTTGAATAGGCCGTCAATAATGCTGGGTCCTCAGGAGTCCCTTTAATATCTTGTCTTCGTGTGGGGTTGCATTTGCTTGCCGGGGCCCTCTGGGGGCCTGCCTCCCAGCCGGAGGTGAGCGGCCCACACGGGCTTTCAGGGTGATTCGCATCACAGCCACACGCCAACCTAGGACCGAGGGTGGGGAAGTGAGCTTGCCTGACGCCCACCCTGTCCCCGGCACCTCCACCCACTGCCACGTCCAATCCATGTCTGGCTTCTGCCCTCAGTGGTCACCAGCAGGCAAGCGCCTGCTAAAGAGCTAACTGGTAACCCAGGCGACAGCTGCTAATAATAAGATGAAGGACCGTCCCTGAACCAGATACCACATGGGCATCTCCAGAATCTCTCTGGCCTCTCCAAAGGCCACTTGTTTCCGCCCCAGTCTCCACTGCAGACCAGCTCTGTGTGGGTCCCAGTAACCTTCACCCAGGCCCGGCCACCACAGTGCTTCACCTCAAGGCCATGCCATTCACCACCGTCATGGGGATGGGGCTTACCTGTTGACCGTGACACATAAAGTGCCTCGTGGCCTGCCTGGTCCTCACGCATGTGCAGTGTGAAAGAGCAGAGGAGTTCATGCCCATGGGCCAAATGTCTCCACAGGAGATGGGAGCTTGCAGATGCATTCTTCTTCCTTCCTCTCCTGACCGAGAAGGAGTGTTGTATATGGTTGTCATATGGCCTCTCAGAAGATGTTCTCGTGAAGGTAGCAGTTGTGGTTTTCATACAAGTTGTGGCCAGCTTGAAAATATGCCCTTCTATTGGATCTCCCTCAGCCTCACTGCCCTTTGCCCTTACTTCTGCTCCTGGGGGCTGCACACCCTAATAAAGCAGATACTTGAGCATTTACCTCAGGCTCTGCTGTCTGAGGAACCCAGGGTAGACAGTCCTTCATAAGGATGTGAGCATGTTTAAAGGGACATCTTGGTGGAGGAAGGGGGTGTTGAGACTCAAAGAAAGGCAGTCTAGTGATGAGATCATGGATAGTGGGGCTGAAGGAGGGTAAAGTCAATCCAGATTTTCAGAAGGGGGTGTGGGAAGGGAATGGTTCCCTCTTTTGCTGCCTTGTCACCGCATACCAACAAGCCTCCTCCTCCTCCCGCCCTTGCTGCGACCCAATTTTCTCTCTGCCCGGCTCTGCTGTGATGTGCTTTTTTTCCACTTGTACATTCTGCTTCCCAAGGTGCTTCATCCCAGAGAAACACCTGCTCCCTCTGAAGGAGGTTGCCTGAATTATAAATGAGTCTCCAACAGAGAAAGATGTGCTCAAGTGAGGGGAAAGACAAAAACAGGTAAACAAGTGGGTCAGAACATTTCTCTGAGCATCCTAGGACAGTGCAAACTTTGCTTTCCCTTGAGTCCCTGGTTTGAACCCTGAGACCAACCTCAGAATGGTCTGAAATCTCCCTGATCACCACTTTCTTCTTGTGTTCTGGGCTTTTCTAGCTCTGTTCCTTGCCTTGCGCTCTCCTCTGCTTGTGTGTGACCTGTCTCCCCCAACCACCCATCTCTACATGTCCAAATCCTATGTGTGCTTCAGCCCTCACAACAAAATGCTAGCTCCTCCAGGAAGCCTTCCTGGATTCCTCAATTGGGCATGATCTCTCTCAGGCCTCAGTTCTTTCCCCTTCTTAACTTTCTTACCTCTGATTGTAGGTATCCTATTAGTGGGACTCTGGCTGATTCTCCTCTGTGAGTAGTTAGTCAGGAAATAATGAGGAAAGGCAGGAAGGAAGGGAAGGAAGGAGAAGCTGGGGCCAGACAAGTGTCTCCTGAGGCGGGAGTACAGCACGGTCAGTGGCCAGTGTTCTTTGCTTTCTCCTTTTTGTGCACGTCTGGTGTTGCTAATGACAAGTTGCGCAGAAAATCTCAAATTTGCTTCCCTCAGAAGAGGCGTTGCCCAGGGTAATTCCCTCGCTGCTTCCCTTCACCTCACTGAAAAGCCTGTGTCCAAAGCCCACTAGTGACAGCAGTGTGTGGACTTTGCAGGGAGGAGTTGCATAAGGGCATGACAGTCAGGGGGTCCAAACACCCAGTCAGCGGGGAAAGAGGCTGCGCTGGGGGATGGGAAGCCCCTGCCCCTGGCTTCTCCTCAGTCCTCCTCCTAGCAAACAGCCTCCTCACCTTTCACCTTGTTGTCTCCTTTGAGTCTGGTCTCCTCTCCTTCCTCTAACACTCTCTGAGCTTTAAATCTATAGTGACTAGATTTATGGTCTTGCACATTTAGACAATGCCCTTTTGCACATAGGAAGCCCTCAAACACGCATACTGAATTAGTAAAGACAGACCATTTCCTTAATCCGAATTGCTTGAAGGGTAAGGAGACCCTACGCTGAAGGCAGGGCACTCTCCTGGGGACACGAGTGAGGCATATTGGCCACCCGCGTGGCTTTCTAGACCTACTGAATTCTCTGCTTGATGTGGCCCAGGCATCCTGTAGAGCTGCCGGATAAAATATCTGACACCCAGTTAAACTGGAATTTCAGATAAACAATGAATAATTTTTTAGTATAAGTATATCCCATGCAATATTTGGAACATACTTATACTACAAATTATGTGTTGTTTATCTGAAATTCCAACTTAACTGGACATCTGTATTTTTATTTGCTTGATCTGGCAACCCTCCCTGGGAGGCTCCTGGAACCCTGTGTTGTAGCCATTCTCTGGCACCCAGTTACAGCCCCACTTCTGGGCCTCTGGGGCCAGGGAGATGTCAACTTCGAGAAACTTCAGGAGTTTCTGGATTATTGATTTCTTCCCCCCTAAACTATTTTGCAACTAGAAAAGAATGATTCCATTATTTTTCTCTTAGGGTTAATTTTAAGATGGGTTAAAAATACACACTTTGTTGTATTGTATATGCCATACGTCACAGAAACCACTAAACTTGGAGAGGGGCCTACAGTTTATGGAGAATGGCCATATGCATTCTCTCTTCACCCTCAGGATGACCCTGGAAGCACAGGACAGGAAGGTGGACAATCACTATCTGCTTCATAGCTGGGGAACCAGAGGCCCAGGGAGGTCAGTGAATTACTGACAGTCCCAGGAATGGTGCTGCAGGAACCCAAGCAAGCCCTAGGTCTTAGCTCCTGGTGCAATGCTCCTCCCTCCTTCCAGCCACCTCCTTCACAGGCCACTGGGCTCCAAGTTAATTAGGCAGGAAAGAAGTCTTTGGAGGAAGCTGAAAGTGAGAGGAAATGCCCTGGAAGGACTGATGTAGGGAGAGCAAACCAGAGTGGCATGTTTTAATTGATCTTTGATTGTGCCAACAACTGCTGGCTCGCAGGGCAAGCAGCTGCTATTTCTGAGTCAGCACCCTTGGGTGAGGCTTGGCCTGCCCAGAGTACAGGAATTGCTGGCTTTTTTTTTTCCCCCCAAGCTCTTTGTGCTGGAAATGAGTCTGTGCAAAGCAAAAGTTTCTTCTGCTTTCTTAATTAGTCAACCAGCTTGGAGCCTGGAGTCCTGGAAATACTGTCCAGGGTCACCTACAGCTTCCCCCAACCCTTCCACCCAGTTTATCCTGGAAGCCCCAGGAGACCTGACTCTGCAGATGAAGCTAGACACAGCTCTGAAGACACTGCAGGAAGCACAAAATACTTTGTGAAGGAGTTTAAAAACTTCCACACTACTTAGCAAGTTTGTTAGCATTAGCGGTTATTCAGGGCCGCTCAGGAGGCATATGCCCAGCTATAACCCTGGACAAAGAGAAGGCTTCCAATAGGAAAAAAGAAACTCTCTCCAGTCTCACTGGAGGCCTTGGGATTTGGAAAAATCTTTTGTCACCATACAGGGAGAAGGACCCCGGTCTTGGAGGCCCTCCTGCCACTGAACTCAAACAACCAATGGCTTGCTTGCACCTCCACAAAGATGTTTAACAGGCATCTCAAACCTAACAGAACTCTTGATTCCATCCCTCTCACCCCCAACATGTGCCTCCCCTAATCTTCCCCACTTCAATAAAAGACCTCACCATCTACTCAAAAAATTAATGGCTTTGGCTTAAGTCAAAAATCTAGATTCATCCTTGCTTCCTCTCTTTTCACATCTCCACAGCCAATCCATCAGCAAGATCTTTTGGTTCAATCATCTCGAACTATCTCGAATCTGTCCATTTCACTTCACCTCCATTGCCACCGTTCTTTTCAAAACCACCATCATCCATCTGAATAACCCAGTTAGGTCTGTCCACAGCTACCCTGGCTCCATGACAATCCCTTTTCCCATACAGCATCCCAAGGCCCTACATGATCTGGTTCCAGCCCACCGCCTACACAAAGGGCTTCTCTTCCTTCAAGTAAGAACTATAATATCACATGACCCTACTTTTAGTATCTGAACCCTCCATTTTCGTATTTATTCATCTATGTCTATTGTCATGCCTCCTTCATCAAAATGTAAGTTCTATATCTTATTCTCTGCTAGATGCCCAGTTTGCCAATGTATTAGTTTCCTAAGGCTGCCATAACAAAGTACCACAAAGTAAGTGGCTTAAAACAAAAGAAATGTATTCTCTCATAGTTCTGGAGGCTGGACTTCCAAAATCAAGGCCTTGGTAGGGCCATGCTCCCTCCAAAGCCCCTAGGGGAGGATCTTTTCTTGTCTCTTCCAGCTTCCAGTATCCCTAGGGCTTCCTTAGCTGTGGCAGCATAACTCTAATCTTTGCCTGCATTTTCATATGGCAGCCTTCCCTCTGGGTCTGCGTCTGTTTCCTGTCTCCTCTTCTTATAAGGACACCAGTCACAATGGAGTAGGGCTCACCCTACTCTAGTATGACCTCATCTTAACTTGCAAAGACTGTATTTCCAAATAAGGTCACATTCACAGATACCAGGGATTAGGACTTCAGCATATCTTTTTTGAGAGGTACAATTCAACCCATAACAACCTGGCATAGTAGATGTTCAAAAAATATTTTGGAAATGAATGTATATTTTCAACTGGAGTCAGTAGATTACAGTGAGCTGATTTCCAGAGCAGCTAATACAAGGGCCTCAGGGCTGAACCGCAAGTGGTAGGAAGCCTATAACTGTATAATGCCACAGCAACCCACTAGAAAGAGAACATTCAGATAAACTGGTTATTTGGTATTACACAATTTTTTGAAATCTTAGACACTGACTTTAATTTTTTTCCCACTGATTTCAACAGGCTGGCCAACAAGGCAGCCTGCAGTTTATAAATTCCTCTATATGTACCTGTCTTCAGCTCCTCACAGAGGAGTGGGCATGTGTAATGGCTGAAGAGGCCGGGGCTCTAAGGGAGGATGTGGCTTGCTGAGGAAATGGAAGGCCAGGATGGGGGGCCAGGTCATTCGGACTCCTTGGCCAGTGCCCCTGAAGGCAACAACTGTGTGTGTTTCACAGGCCCTGGTCAAGGTCAGTCAGTGTTTATGTAGAGCTGCATGATAAATGCTCAAGAATGAGGAAGAGGACAAGATGGAAGAAACTTGGCTCAGCTTTAAAAGAATCTAACTAGCCAGGACTTAGGTATTCAAAACTGAGACTGATTCTGTACAATTCCATTTGAAAAAAAAAAAAAAGACTCTAGAGTAGCACCTTTTGAGACCATAGCTTCATGGTATTTTAGAGCTGGAAGAAGACACTGTCTTAGGTTCTGGGAAGGGCCTTTGTCCTCAAAAAGGATGAAATCTCAGGAGTGGGATTAAGCCTCAAATGACTCTAAGACCAAAGCAGAACATCCTAAGAATGTCACCCAAGATTCCAGAAGGACTCAGAAGTGAGACTGTGAGTCTCTCTCACTATGACCCTTGAGGAAACTTTATAGGGGAGGGGAGATGCCTTTGATCCAGGTGTGGAGGGGAAAAAAAATGCAAGTTTCATAGGCAGAAATACATTCTGAGAAGAGGAAATAAATAGCTCAAGCAAAGGAGACTGGAAAGGATTGGGTGTGTTAGTAATATGGGCGACAGTGGGGGATTATGACCAAAAAGTGAATTGGGTCAATCAGTTCATTCTGCATGGGGACCCTTCAGTGGGAATATCACCAGCTTGGGGTTCCAGACCCAGCTCACAGATTCCCCGAGGGACCTGTCCCTGGGCCTCTGGGCCTGTCTCCTCATCTACAATATAAATAAGAGGGTTTTCCAAAGATATTAAGTGAAACCTCAAGTTCTACAAAGATGCTGCTTTGATAGGCTTTCTTATTGAGATGCCTGGTAAAATTGAATTTTAAGAATGGTTTTCGTGCTTTAAAAATGTTTAAAAGACACTGTTCTCAATAATTGAGTTCCCTCCAACTGTATAATTCTATTTCTTTATGCTGCAGGCTTCAGAGTTCCTCTGGTTTGTTATTCAAATGAAGCATGACTCATTTAGGATTTACCAGGTCCCTCTGAATTGCCTACAGTTGTATTAAGTCATTTGACCTGTTTCTAGCAGAAAATCCATTTTTATTTATATCCTTAGGAGAAAGAGCCTGGTGCGGCTGAAAGGTCCTGGGAAGCAAGTCAGCAGATCTGGCTTCATGCTGTAATAACAAATATCATCCATAAAGCAGTATAAATAAAACAATGAATATCTGTTAAATAAATGCTAACTAGTGACACCACCTTGAGCAAGTCTACTTGCCCCTGTGACCCTTGATTTTACCCTCTCTAAAATTGGGACAATGCCTGCTGGCCTGCCTCACGGCACTTTTGTGAAGCTCAAATAAGAGAATATACTCGAAAGCTCTTTACAAACTGTAAAGCACTCCACATGTGTAATGTACCAGATGGTGTTGGGGGACTCAGGGCTTGAGAGAGCAGCTCTTCTGGGTGATAGTGGAGGGGAGGTTTGACTGAGACCTCAGGAAGTGTCTGATGTTCTCTGACAAGCATTTCTAAGCTTGGTCATATAAAAGAATAAAAAGAAAAAAAAAAGGATAAATGCATGTGCCTCCTGCTTAAGATGTTTCACCTCACTCCAAGTCCCAGCTAGCCTTCTCAGCCATAAGGTAACAGAAACTAAGATGTGTCATGAAAACTGGTAGAGGCCTAGTGGAAGGAGGCTTGGCCAAGACAAATCTGCAAGGAAGACAGAGGCAGGAGGTCTTGTCTATCTTCCAAATATATTTATCAGTTCTTTGCATTATTTGTGAGCTCAAGATGGGGCTTATTTATCTATTTCTACCTTTCATTTTAGGTCTTTAGGTGTATTTTTTTATTGAAGTATAGTTGATGTAAATATTATATAAGTTACAGGTATACAATACAGTGATTCACACTTTTTATTTATTTATTTATTTTTTTGCGGTACGCGGGCCTCTCAATGTTGTGGCCTCTCCCGTTGCGGAGCACAGGCTCTGGACGCGCAGGCTCAGAGGCCATGGCTCACGGGCCCAGCCGCTCCGCGGCATGTGGGATCCTCCCAGACCGGGGCACGAACCTGTTTCCCCTGCATCGGCAGGCGGATTCTCAACCACTGCGCCACCAGGGAAGCCCCACGCTTTTTAAATGTTATATTCCGTTTATAGTTATTATAAAATATTGGCTATATTCCCTGTGTTGTACAATATATCTTTGTAGCTTATTTATTTTATGCATAACAGTTTGGACTGCTTAATCCCCTACCCCCATATGGCCCCTCCCCCCTTCCCTCTCTCCACTGGCAGCTAGTGTGTTCTCTATATCTGTCAGTCTGATTCTTTTTTCGTTATATTCACTAGTGTGTTGTATTTTTCATATTCCACATACAAGTGATATCATATAGTATTTGTCTTTCTCTGAGGACTTTTTAAATTATTGTTGAATTCCTAATTAAACCCACATCATTAGGCCAATGAATGGGCACAATTTCTCATGCAGTTTAAGAAGCTCTGACTCTTCCACTGAATTTATCCACTGAACTTATCCACTGGCAATTCATCTATTTACCAAAACTCAACCAATGACACCTGTCCTTTGCTAGCCCAAACCACCATCCCCACCAGTGTCTTTGACCCTGCATTGTTGGAGATCGTTCTCAGATGATTCAAATATGCCAGCCTTCTCAATAAAGGGACTGAAACATCAAGAGAGTGCAGTCTGAGCTAGGCTGCCACACTAGAATGCCAGAAAGAATGCCTTTGCCCAAACACATTCCATCGTTCTCTGTCTTGTGGAACTCACATTCCTTAGCCCAGTGGAAGGTCTCCCCAGTCTGGCTGCATTCTGGAGGGAATAAGGTCTACTGGGGGAAGCCCTGAGCTGGGGAGAGGAGACAGACCTCAATCTTGTCTGCCTCTGCTCCCGAGAGCCAATGAGCATGTCCTTCGGCTCTCTGTGCCTCAGTTTCCCTGCTGGTCCAATAAGAAGGTTGAACTAGTCCAGCTGTAGAGCTCCATTCCTTTCCTGGGGGGCTAACCCTGGGGTGAAAGGGAAGCTGACCAGTTCTGCTTTTAGCATGTTGATACCTAAAGTTTTCCTTTGGTGAAGGATTCTGCTGCTAAAAAATTCTTGGGGCTTCCCTGGTGGCACAGTAGTTGCACGTCCACCTGCCGATGCAGGGGAACCGGGTTCGTGCCCCGGTCTGGGAGGATCCCACGTGCCGCGGAGCAGCTGGGCCCGTGAGCCATGGCCGCTGAGCCTGCGCGTCCGGAGCCTGTGCTCCGCAACGGGAGAGGCCGCAGCAGAGGGAGGCCCGCATACCACAAAAAAAAAAAAAAAAAAAAAAAAATTCTTGAAAAACACTAGCTTTCACCCCGTGACTCTGAGCTGCCCCCAAAGCTTTCCATCCCCCGCCCCTGCGAGAAGCCCATACAGTCTTGACTTTACTCAAAACCCTCACCCAGCATGTAATGCTTGGGCTCCAATTCCAGCCTCACCTCCTCCAAGAAGCCAACTTACCTGCGAGGATCTCTGCTTTTTCTGAGCAACCCACTCGGTGTAGCCAGAGCTGTGCTGGCCTTAGAGTGCCTGGTGCTGGGTGTCTCAAATGTGCCCTAGTTCCCCAACAAGATTTTAAGACCCTTGGGGGCAGGGACCAAGCTCTGGGTCCAGTGCCAATCCTGGGGCACAAGGGATACCTTGTCTAGGGACGTGGCAGAAGATGACATCACTGACGGGGCCCTGAAGGCTGCTTAGAAAAGAGTCACTTCCAACTCTGGGCCTCTCCCCAACCCCAAAGAGGGGTCAGTGCAAGGGACAGAGGCAAGGTAGGTTCCCAGGGCTGGCAGAAAGTGGAGCGAGCCTGAGACAACGCAGAGGCATGCAGCTGGCTCAGCTCCTCTCACAGCGTCCCACCCACACCCCGACTCCTGACACGCCTTGGGCGAGGCTGCTGCCGCCTTATAAACAGAATCCACAGCTGCACCATATTTCCTCCGGGACTTGCTCTGGCTCCCTCTCTTCCTCGCTGTTGTGAGGAAGAGAACATCTTACCTCTATGAAGAGACCATCCCTGCCTTGAATCCAGCTCTGCCCTGTTAGTGGGTGAGCTTGGGCAAGTCACTTCTGCTCTCTGGACCTGGGTTTCTGATGCCCTGCCTTACTGACTTTTACAGAATTCTGCCACCCATTTGCCTGGATGTCTTGCTAGGCTCCATCTTGCCTGTGACCCTGGGGCCCTCACTCTTGGCTCTCCTTTGGCTCCAGCTCTGGGTCCTGCCCCCCCAGAGACACCAGCCTAAGTTGAGAGCCCAGGCCCAGCCCCTCCATCAGGGGAGTTGAGACAAGTCCGGCTTGGCTCTTCTGATGATGTTCACATCACAGACCGGGGAGCACCCCGGGGCCCTGCTGTGGAACAGCAGATGCCTTGGGGTCTGGTATCAGTGACACTTTCTGGGCAATAGAGAGAGCCAGTCTGACCTGCAGGAAGGCATCAACTAGAGCTGGCAATGCTGAAAGGAGATGCGCAGCTCCCTGAGTGGCCAGCATGCCTGCCTCCCGACAGAGGCCTGTGGGGTAGGGGGTCTGGTTCTGAGACTACAACCTGTGTGATCTTGGGCAAGTCCCCTTCCCATCCACCCTCCCTCCCTTTCATAAACATTTATTGAGCATCTTGCAACGGCCAAGCCCTCTGCTAGGCTGTGAGTCTTCAGAAAATATAGTCCTGGCCCTTGAGAACGTCGTAATCTAATTGCGGAAGCAGAAATGTGAATGAATAACTGTAATATTTTCCTCCCTGGGGCTCAGTTTCCTTATCTGTAGAATGAAGGAGTTCCAGCCTTGACACTCTGTGATGCTCTCATCACATTAGACCATCTGTTCCCACCGGTCTGGTGAAGTGGTAGGCCACAGTCAGCAGGTCATCAATGGAGTTAGTAATAAATGACTTGCATTAAGGGGAGTCTACAGTGTGGCTTGTTGTGGCCAGTAGATTGCTGTGGTCTGGGTCTTGCTCTCCAAATTTCCATTCTCTCAGCTACTTCAGCTGAAACTGTCAAAGATTATTTCCAGCATATCCAGGGGATCCAAGAGGGATCAGATGAAAGACAGATTATATGTTGGTGTTGGAGCCACAGCACCAAACTCAAGCTCCTTGTGATGGTTGGTGCAGGCTACCTGCAGGCCCACCAGGTCTACTTCCTTCCCTTTCTTGGCTAGGATTTGAGGAATATGAAATATATGTCTGGGTGCATAAGAGGCTGTCAGGTTGAAAACATTCCACAGGATTTCTGAGGATGCCGTATTAGGTGGCCCAGGGTAGTGCTGAACGAATGATTTCCTGGCTGGTGGCACATCTCAGATGTTAGTTGCAGAGTTCCTTACTTTCACATCCCCATCTGTATCACACACACATACCCCACACAGCAACCATCCTCCCTCTTCTGTGTCTCAAGTTGAAACACAGCAAAGGGCAAAGAAGATACCCAGGTTATTAGACCCGCCCAAGATGTCTTCACAGTCCAATAGAGGGCCTTCAGCCTGGGGTGAGAACCAGTGGAATGATGATCCCCCTCTTGGGAACCAGCAGTATCCTACCAATTCTATATTTATGCAGCAGTCTTGGTCACTTGTCTTTTCTTTCTTTTTTTCCCCTCCGTTTGCCTCTTCTTGGTATCTTCTAGAATTTGGTTTGCAAGGTCCTTGCCTTACAACTGCAAAATCTGCAGAGAAAGTAGTCCTAGACAGTCCCAGCTCCCATGAGCTGGTAGTTCTAGTTCCCTGGTTCAGGAGCACACACCTGTTGGGCACGCAGGGGCTACCAGAACACTTCTCATTGCATTGTTCAGCCGGAGCGTCAGGCCGGAGACAGAGGCATGGCCAGGCAAAACTTCCAGGATAATTGGGGAGCTATCAAAAGTCTTGCAAAAAAAAATGCATCTAGAGATTTTCGTCACTAAATTTGCAGTGTGGATGCTGCCCATTCTGTCCGACAGGGAACCATACTTGCTTCTTCCCTGGGAGATGAGAGGGCACGTGGAAGCTGGTGGGACAGAGCTGTCTTTACCCTGCACACCAGCTGAATATCAGCCCTGGTCACAAGGAGTCGAGGAAGGCTCCACTGCCGTCTCTGACAGGCTGATATCAAAGCATCCAGCTTGACCAACAGAATTTGGTCTTGTATTTGTTTGCCTTTCCTTTTAGGTTTGAAAGCAACTCTCATCTTCACTGCCCTGTTGTTTGGCAGAACAGCTTTTGATTAGGCATAGAACAATATCTTGCAGTTTCTTCTTGAAATTGCTGGATGAACACGGAGGCTAATAGCGAAGTGTTGCATCGAGACACTCTGGGGTGCTGCACGGGTCATGGCTTCAGACAGAGTGACTCACAGAGGAAGCCCAGGCCTGCCTGGTAGGCAGGAAGGGTAGCATTTAAGGACTGATGGGCCCTGGACCATACAGACAGAGGCAGATGGGATGAGGTCCACAAGGACATTGCATCATTCTGGGGGTGACCTGGACGGTGCCAAAAGCAGAAAAAAAATGCCAGGAGCACCACTGTTCTCTCATTTGATGGGTCTGCAAAGCCTTTTCTCTTGCTATTTTCTTAAAAGAAACCTCTTCTGAATTGCCTATGATTTTAGTTAGGTTCTAGCCAAGCTTTCTTTTAAAAATAGGACACTTTGGGCTTCCCTGGTGGCGCAGTGGTTGAGACTTCGCCTGCCAATGCAGTGGACACGGGTTCGTGCCCCGGTCCGGGAAGATCCCACATGCAACCGAGCAGCTGGGCCCGTGAGCCATGGCTGCTGAGCCTGCGCGTCCGGAGCCTGTGCTCCGCAACGGGAGAGGACACAACAGTGAGAGGCCCGCGTACCGCAAAAATAAAATAGGACACTTTACATAGATATTGAATTATCAAGCATTTGTCAACATCAACATCATCATTATCAAAATACCATCCAGGTGTTTGGCTGAGTGGATCCTGGCGCAAGGCAATTTAAATGAATAAACACACTTCTTTATCATCTTTGGGAATTAGCTGAGAAGCAAAAAACAAAACTGGTGTGGATAAAAATGTAAAAAGACGTGCAGACATGCACCATGTGTACAAAATCTGAGCACACAGCATCACGAAGGAATAAAAGGTGAGGTGTCTAATCCTCAGTCACACCTGCATCCATCTGATGAAATGATGGCGTGCTGATGGCTATCAGTCTGGGCTGCTGGAGAGATAACAGTGGACTTGAAGGGTCATTGCAAATTCTTTTGAATCAAAATGACCCAGACTCGGAGCCCTTGAAGATAGAGAGCATGTCCTGTTTATGACTGACTCCTCACCATCCACTACAGGGTCCAGCTGTAGTTTGATTATAAGAACTATTATTTTAGGGCTCCCCTGGTGGTGCAGTGGTTGAGAGTCTGCCTGCCGATGCAGGGGACACAGGTTCGTGCCCCGGTCCGCGAAGATCCCACATGCCGCAGAGCCGCTGGGCCCGTGAGCCATGGCCGCTGAGCCTGCGCGTCCGGAGCCTGTGCTCCACAACGGGAGAGGCCACGACAGTGAGAGGCCCGCGTACCGCAAAAAAAAAAAAAAAAAAAAAAAAAAGAAGAAGAACTATTATTTTATTGTTGTTATAATCTCTGTTGTGAATGTCCCTATGTTACCTACTAACTATCCCACCAGATGAGACTGTCATAAGGAGGGTTAACGCTCACAGACATCTTCAACTTGCTTGATTTTGTGGCAAGTACAACATATCACTATTCTGGAAGCTCTTTTCCCCAGAATTCTATAAGCTGGAACAGCTATCTATGAACACCATTTATTAAGAGATAACAGTTGCCAGTACAATGAAAGAGGTGCCATGGAAAAATAAAATTTAGTGTTCTGGTCAAATAATTAAATATATGTACAGATCAGAATGGGTTTTTATATCCCTCTAACCCTTAGTCCATTCAGCTGCTATGCCAAATATCATAGACTGGGTAGCCTATAAACAGCAGGGACTTCTTGCTCACTGGAGGTTCGAAGTCCAAGATCGGGGTGCCAGCATGGCCTGGGATCCACACATGGCAGAAGGGGCTAGGGAGGTGTGTGGGATCTCTCTTACAAGAGCACTAATCCCATTCATGAGGGCTCCACCCTCATGACCTAATCACCTCCCAGAGGCCCCACCTCCTAATACATAACCTATGGGGGTTAGGATTTCAACATATGAATTTGGAAGAACACAAACATTCATTCCATAACAAACTCTCACCCCACTCCCCTGCCTTTTCCTGGGGGCTGACAAACCAAAGTTAGGCCAACTCCAGGGGGACAGAGAGCAGAGATTCCCTCAGCGCATCAATAAACAGGAGATACAAGCTGATACAAGTATCCGCTTGGTCAGGAGCAAGCTCAGCTCGCCTTACAGAACCCAATGACCAGCCCCCACGGCAGAGCAGAACCCAGGGTGGCCAAATGCCTGCCCTGTCTTGGAGGCTGCGGATGCAAGGCAGGACCTGGAAGTAGGAGCAGTGGGTTGAGAAAATCCGAAGGGGCAGGATTTGGGGCAGGGAGTGCTGAAAGGAGAGAGAGCCAAATGGGAGGGGCCCTCTGCCCTAGCTCAAAGGATCTGGGCTGAGGAGGGCCCAGAGATGCCCCAGCTGGAGTAGAAGAGCCACTTCCAACTGATTTGGAAGATACAACTCACACTTGAAGGGCTATTTGTACATTCTTTGGGATTCCATGGCACATTGATAGACTAAGAGTAAAACTGTCTAAGAAACTGAAAACTACTCTTCCCTTCCACTCTTCAGGGAAAAGCTCTGGATTTGTTTTATAGGCATTTTTTCCTTTCTCCCATAAAATAAAAGGAATCATACTGTCTTCAGTGCCCAGCTTCCTCAGCTTTTCCTGTGTCTGATGGGGGCCAGTCAGTCACTGGGACCTCTCCACACAAGTAGGGAGGAGCTTTCTAAATGGACATTTGTGAAGCCCTGCACGCTGGCTGGGCAGGGTGGAGTCAGGGAAATGCAAAGCATCCCAGGCCTCAGCCTGGGACTTTATTGCCATCCTCTCCTCTGCCCTCAGGACTGCCCTTCCCCCCACCCCCACCCTGCCCCAGCCCACAAGGCCTCAGCCTTCACCCCTTGGAGCTGAAATTACACCCAGCCCTCTGGTGGAGATTTACCTTGTTGGCCCAGGTGAAGAGAGGGAAGAGGCTCTGGTCAGAGGGAATGCCTAATGAGTCATCATGCAGTAGGAAAAGGCAGAACGGCAGCCGCCACCTCTGCTGGTCAGGTCGAGAGAAAGGGTATTTCCAGACCCATGAGTTCGATGGACAGGCGGCAGGGGGAGAGCCCACGGCCAATGGAGATAAAATTCCTGGAAGTTCTGCTTCCTGAACCCTGGGGCAGTCTTGAGCCTAGCTGGAGGGGCATGGGCTGGGGGTGCCATCACATGAGTATGGCAACCAGGCCTGACACCCTCAATAAGGAGGAGGGATGCTGAATGAGGATGGAGGATGAAAATGGATTTGGGGTATATTCTAGCCTGAGGAAAGGAAACACACGTGAGAAAAAAATCTACTTGATTGACAGCGAATTCCAACAAATTCCAGGGAGAGGTGGGATAGGGGTTGGGGAAGTCTTCCATTAGCAGCTCCTTTTGCAAACCTGGGGTGAGCAGCTAACCTGGAATGGGATAGGGACAGGAGAGCCACATGATAGCAACTTTAGTGAACTGCACTTTACAAAGCATGGTCACAACCAACATGCTGCAGAACAGGACAACAGTCCCAGGAAGCAGCAGCATCACATCACACCTATTTTACAGATGAGAAGACAGAGACAGATGCCAGCACTCACCCACAGCATTGTTCCTTAAAGCCAGGGCAGAGAACCCCTGGTTGTGCACAAGATGAGTTAGTGCTACAGGGTGAACACATTTACTGTAATGGGCATGCATTGTTGCAAAGAGCCATTAAAAATGTAACTAAAACCATCAAACTTGTGATTTCAAAGATACTTCGCTTAGGAGGAGGCTATGTTTCAAAAGTGAGTTTATTTAAAGTTCGCTTGAAGTATTAAATAAATAATGTTATGTATGGTACTTGGTTTTGATTTTTTTTTTTTAAATCCATGAAGGTGGGAAACCAAGTATTGATGGTGATTATGATGATGACAGCAACCCGTTTCGCAATACTTACTATGTGCCAGAAGCCTTTACATATATTAAATCATGTATTCTCACGACAGCTCTGTGGAGTTGGTACAATTATTGTCCTCATTTTACACAGAGGCCTGGGGAAGACCCTGGAAGGCACAGGTGGAGGATTGCATCCAGGCGCTCATACTGCAGAGCAATGTTCACCAGGCAGAGCACGGCTCATCATGCAACTGTGAAAGCACCTGGCTGAGAGCCCAGGTGCAGGAGGTGGGTGGTTTGAGCCGCTGGGGTTGGGAGAGGGTCCATGTGCTCTTCCCGCTTCCAATGCAGAACTACAGGAGACTGAATCTCAACCACAGCATTACTTCCCGATTCAAACGAGGACAAGCCAGTGACAACAGACTAGCTCTAGTGCAACCTGTTTTCTGCACCGGGCAGTGATTATGTTGCATAGTTGATGTGAGGGCCTTGGGCAGAATCCCGGCTAACTCAATTTCAGGCTGGCTTTCCTGCCTGCCTGCTAAACTCTTTCAGATGGTTCTGGTTGGATTTGCAAGGCTTTAACAGACAGGTTGTCTCTGCGTTGGGTGAGGGTGGGGTGGGGGGGAAACATCTGGAAAATGCCTGAAGAGAGGAAAGGAGAGAAGCTCTGAGTTCAAAGGCTCGCTGGACCAGCGTGGACGGGAGAGGAAAGCAGAGGCTGATAGGGCCTGGGAACCCCTCAGCTGAGAGCACAAAAAGCAGTTGCGCTTCTTACTTTCACACGGCAGTTGAAAATCTTCCAGCACACGCCCTCCAGGTCAGCATGGTATTTAAGAGCAAGAGCTCTGGAATCTCAGTCACTTCTCAGTAGCCAGATGCCCTTGCCTCTGGCCGTTTAACCTCTCTGGGCCTCAATCTCTCCTCCTGTAAAGTGGGAATAGCAAAAGTGTTTCTCCAGGAGGATACTGTGAGGATTGAGTGAGATGGTCCGAGCACAGCGAAGGCTTCATTCGTTAGTAGTTGTTACTGTTATTACTATTATCCCTCGGGATGGGGTGTAGGTTCATAACCTCTCTGAGGAGACCCGATTCAGAGTTTAAGTCCAGGCTGATCTACCGAAGCAAAGTAAAATTTTAGAAAGTTTTACTTTGATGTATTTAATGCCCCCGAGATAATAAAAAAGAGGTACATGGGCAAGTGTATGGATTTCATGGGACATTTTCATCAAAGGTAAGAAATCAAAGTGGCCAGGAAAGGGATCCAGAGTTGAATTCATGATCTCTCCCTTAAAACCTACTCTTGCTTAAGTGTTCCCTGTCTCAGTAAATATGCCTCTAAGTGTTGGGGCTTTGAAGTGCTGGGGGGAGGCGGGCAGAGGGCAAGAAAATGCCAGTTCTCTTCCATTTCCAGGCCAGAACCATGGTTTGGGGCTGGTTGAACTGGTTAGGCGGCCCTGAACTGAACGTGCCTCCCAAACTATAGGCTTCTAGCCAGGGGCAGAGCCAGCCCCGCTAAACTCGCTGCGTGGCCTTGAGAACAAACCGGATCACAGCCATCTGTGGCAGGGAATGGGGACTAGAAAACCCAGAAGGGCCTGAGCCACACTAGCCCAGTTCCTCCTTCCTAAGGCACCAATCATAGCCATGGGGACAGAGCTCAGGAGTGCTATCTAATAGGAGTCCCTTCACCTGGAAACATGAGGAGTGGGGAGCAAGCGCTCCCCTAACACCCTCCACCTGGCTGCACAAGTCACAAGCCTCAGAGTGATCTCAGACACATGGTTTCCCTCATCCCCGACCCCTCCCCATATCCTGCTCACCACCAAGTCCCGTCAATTTCACTTTCTAAACTTGTCTTGAATCTGTCCTCTGCTCCATTCCACGCCTACTACTCAGTAGACCAAGACCCTATTATCTCTCACTGGATCCTCACAGACCTCCTCATCCACTTTTGCTGTCTCTGATCTGTTCTCCATGCTGCAGGCCCAACTCCTCCTTACTTTTTTTTTTTTAACAGTCCCTTGTGCTATTTGATAAAAACTAAAATCCATTATGCGAGTCCAATGCTCTGCTGGTCTAGCCCGTGCCTACCTCCTCAGCCTTGGGCATCATGACTCTCCCTCTCACAGTAGGAACTCCAGCCCCCCTAATTTCTTTAACTTCTGGGAGGGCACAAGCTTCATTCTGCCTCAGAATCCGAGCTCACGCCGTTCCCTCTGTGCCTAAAATGCCCTTTCTTCTTTTCTCCCTCCCTTCCTCCTTCCCCTTCCTCTGGCTATAACTCTTGCTCATCTCACATATCTTAACTCAAACATCACCCTTCCAGGGAAGCATCCCAGACCAGATCAGGTGTCCCTACTAAAACGTTCAAGGTTTTGGTGAGCTTTTCCTTCATAGTATTTATCACAGTTGGTAATAAGATATTGTATGGTTCTTTGGTTAATGCCTGTGTCCCACACTAGACTCTAAGCTCCATAAAGATAGGGTTCTCCTATCCCTCATCACCCAGCACAGTCACTGGCACATAGTAGATGCCCAGTAAATATTTACTGATTGACTGGATGAAGGAGAAAAATTATTGGGGGAAAAGGTGCAATCCTACTAGATGGTTCTGGAGATCAAATGGGGTAGGAAATTGAGAAAGTGGGGTAGACCAGGGAGACATGGGTTAGGGTGTCTATGTATGAGTTGGGGCAGGGGAACAAGGGTTGGTCTGGAATCAGAGGCCAAGCTAGCAGCTCCACACTAGCTGTGTGTGAAACATGAGTGTAGCAACGTGAGGAATAAATAGGGCAGAGCAAAGGAGGTGATACCTGGTAGGAACCTTCTCAGATGGAAGGCACACAGGACTTGAAACTTGGATGGAAGACTAGGAAATGCTATTATTGGCACCAGCCACAGCAAAAATCACCAACAACATTTCTCTGGGTGTAGAGTCTTTCGTCAGGTGAGTAGAGAATTTGTCATTTTGTGGGATGCACAGCATCTAAATCCCCTCTTTAGACCCATGGCCTGAGTCTTTCTGAGAGGCAGCCAGCTTTGTTTCTACCTGTTTTCCAAGGCTGGTTCTCTAGCCTTCCTGGTGAGTCTCAGTGCGTCCCAATATCCCTGAATAAATTCCTTTTTTGCTTAAGTCAGCCAGAATTAGTTTCTGTTGTTTCCAGCCAACAACCATAACTGGTATAGTCTGCCAGCAGGGCAGTGACATCTGGCTTGTCTGTGTAGCCAAGTATGTGGCTGCCAAGCATGCAGACACCCCAGGAGGTGCAGGACTACCCTGGCAGCCCACAAGTTAGGGCCTCCTGAGGAACAGGGAGGAAAGGTGGCCATTGTGAGCCAGATAGAGCCTTTGGATGGAGTCAGGGTTCCCACAGATCTGTGGGTAGAGGCCACATCAGAGAAATCATCTTATTGTTGGGATATGCCCATGGGGTGGGTCACCTAGTACACCGCAGACTGGAGGCCCAGCAATCCCACAGCTGGCTCACAGCCCCCTTGGGAATGCAAAATCCGGCCCCTCCTGGGCCTTCTCGTACTTGTACTTTTCCTGAAGAGACTGTACTCTGGGACTCTATTCAAGATATTTTCCACTTCTAGGACCCTGAGACTACTCTAAAGAACAAAACATGGGAGGAAATAAGCAGAGAGTCAGAGTGCACTTACCACACTTCCTGATGCCTCGAATAATAGGATGTCAGTGCAGGAAAGGCCCTTGAGACCATCTAGTCTTGTGGTCTCAGACGTCAGTGGGCCTCAGAATCATCCAGAATCACCAGGTTAACAATGTGGGTTCCCACAGATTTCTTCAACCCCACAGATGATCTACTAGGCCTAGGGTGAAGCCCCCAGATCTGGGTTTTGTACAAACTTTCCCAGGTGATTTTAACATGAGTTGTTTGAGAACAGTGATCCTAGTCCTTCACCCCTCTGTAAAGAGGAAGAAACTGAGACTCAAAAAAAAAAAAAGTCTACCTGACCAAGGCCCCCAGAGAATCACTTGTTGACCTGGACCCCAAGCCCAGGCCTCCTGACTCCCATACCCCTGGACTGGCTGCGGCTAGGACAGGGCATGGAAAGTGCTTCTTTCCCAAGTTGCTTACGTGATTTTGGTCCCCTAACAGGGCCCTCCCTTTTCTGATTGTAAGAGGGGCCGCTTGTCATGGGGAAATGCTGGAAATCAGGATGGATGATACCCCACTCTTGTCTTTGCTAGAGAGGCTGCTGTGGCCTTAGCTGAGGAGGAAACCCTGTGGGGAAAGCCAGGAATTGATACAGCAAGGGCCTCACTCAGCCTGACTCAGTCACAGGCCCAGGTTCCAGTTCTGGGTCTTTCAATGCCCTGTGTGACCTTGGACAAGTCATTCCCCTCCCCGAATCTCTGTTGTGTCCAGTTCATACAATGGAGATAAATCTGCGATCTGCTATCTACCTGCCTACCTCGTGGACCTCTGGTGTGAAGGTGCTTTGTAAACTCCCAAGTGCTGCCCAAGCAGGCGGGATTACAGACACTTGGAGATGTGACTGGAATACTGATTTCCACTCAAGGTCCCTTGAGGATGTGCCAGGCCCATCTTGGAAACAGCAGAGGAAGCTAAGAAGCTGCCGGCGATGCTTAGGGTAGATTCTCAGAGCCTTATGGGCTGGCTGGCAGGGAGAGCCCTTCTGCATCAGAACCTTCCGTGGCCAAGGAACCCCCTCATTTCCAGGTGCGTGTGTCGTGGGCAGGGGAGTCACTGGACCAGGGCCTTCCTGCCGCTGGCCTGCTACTGCCAGGACCCTCTGTCCATTTCTTAAAGTGTCCTGGCTCAGGAGCACTAGGAAGTGTTCAGAGGACCCTCAGGGGTCCAAGAGAAGTCACAGCTAGTGTGGAGCTGCTAGCTTGGCCTCTTTCATGCCTGTTTTGTCTGTTAGAGCAGGTTCAAGAGGGCGGATTCGCTCATTCACAGTATATTTTTCTTTCTCACCACATCACACCTCTCAGAACCATTTCCCCAGCTGGCAGGAGTCCCAGTTTACCTTAAGTTATCAGGATGCCAGGATTCTTACACCATCCTGCCAAAAACTTGCCTTGTCACCTTGCTCAAACCCTTCACCTCTTTGAGCCTGTTTTCTCATCTGTAAATGGGGGAAATAATTCCTGTCCCTCCCTCCATCATAGGTTTGCTGTGTCAAATGAGAACACTGTCAGGGAGGGCTTTGTTGTCATGGTCTTGTAGGAGAAGCAGACAGAGGAGGCCTGGACAGGGAGGGAGATGGGGCAGGCATAGAAATGACCTTCAGCTCCAGGAGGCAGGAAATCTCTGCGGAACGATTTCAGTCCTGTCTTCTCTTGGGGCTGTCTCAGGGTGGCAGGGGCTGAAGGCCAGGCACGCGGCTCTATCACAAAGAGCTTTACGAGACTCGACCAAGGTCCCACGTCGCTCCTACAGAGCTGGAGCAGGGGGTCACCAGCGGAGGAGGGCGGAACGCAGCCCAGTTGCCCGCCGTCTGGGGCAGGGGTGGGGATTGGGGGAGGCGGGATCTGGACAAGACCGGAGGAGACGCGGGCAGCCGCCGGGGCGCCCGGGGCCAACGCGGCGGGGTCACCCTGGCCGCCCGTGGCTCGGGGCAGCTGAGCGGACGCCAGGACCGCCAAGACCGCGGCCGGAGCGCATCGACCGCCGGGGCAGACCGCGGCTGCTCCAGCTCTGCCCGCAGGACGTCGCAGCCTCCCTTCCTCTGTTCTCGGGGGTGGGTGTCGCTTCTAGTTTAAAGCAGAGATGCTTTCTGAAAGCAGCTGAGGTCAAGCAGAAGGCCCCAGCTCTCCTAGGGGGAGATTTTGCTCCCCTGGGAAACACGCCATTCTGGGGGGTTAATCACCGTGCAGGGGAGCTCGCAGACAGGTTCTTATCAAGCCCTTAATCCTAGTGTCATCTGGCAGATGGCAGGGCTCCCTGCCTTCCAAACCCCAGGGACTCCTGGCCAAGAGAGACTCAGAATGTTCCAATGGGAGGGGCCCTTAGAGACTAGAGCTCTGGAGTTTTGTGGCTTTCACACTGTTCTAGATGGAAGGCGAGGCCTGCAGGGTAGTGCGAGGGAGGCCAAGGGGGTGAGAGATTAGACCCCACCCCCATCCCGCCCCCGCTTTCATCTGTACTGCATTGAGACTGCAGGAGACATCATTCAAGCAGAGACTGTAACTGAACACAAGTTTGAGGTCCTCTTTAAAGTCTATTGTTCTCTCATTTTTACTTTGTTGTGCATGACCTTGGGCAACTTAAAAACCTCTGTGTCTCAGGTTCTTCAACTGTAAAACAGGAATAGGAATAGTACTACCTCCTTAATAGGGTTGTTGTAAGGATTAAGCGAATTAATGCATGTAGTGCACTTAGAACGTATTGTGTTGGGACTTCCCTGGTGGCGCAGTGGTTGGGAGTCCACCTGCCAATGCAGGGGACACGGGCTCGAGCCCTGATCAGGGAAGATCCCACATGCCGCAGAGCAACTAAGCCCGTGGGGGGAGGCGGGATCTGGACAAGACCGGAGGAGACGCGGGCAGCCGCCGGGGCGCCCGGGGCCAACGCGGCGGGGTCACCCTGGCCGCCCGTGGCTCGGGGCAGCTGAGCGGACGCCAGGACCGCCAAGACCGCGGCCGGAGCGCATCGACCGCCGGGGCAGACCGCGGCTGCTCCAGCTCTGCCCGCAGGACGTCGCAGCCTCCCTTCCTCTGTTCTCGGGGGTGGGTGTCGCTTCTAGTTTAAAGCAGAGATGCTTTCTGAAAGCAGCTGAGGTCAAGCAGAAGGCCCCAGCTCTCCTAGGGGGAGATTTTGCTCCCCTGGGAAACACGCCATTCTGGGGGGTTAATCACCGTGCAGGGGAGCTCGCAGACAGGTTCTTATCAAGCCCTTAATCCTAGTGTCATCTGGCAGATGGCAGGGCTCCCTGCCTTCCAAACCCCAGGGACTCCTGGCCAAGAGAGACTCAGAATGTTCCAATGGGAGGGGCCCTTAGAGACTAGAGCTCTGGAGTTTTGTGGCTTTCACACTGTTCTAGATGGAAGGCGAGGCCTGCAGGGTAGTGCGAGGGAGGCCAAGGGGGTGAGAGATTAGACCCCACCCCCATCCCGCCCCCGCTTTCATCTGTACTGCATTGAGACTGCAGGAGACATCATTCAAGCAGAGACTGTAACTGAACACAAGTTTGAGGTCCTCTTTAAAGTCTATTGTTCTCTCATTTTTACTTTGTTGTGCATGACCTTGGGCAACTTAAAAACCTCTGTGTCTCAGGTTCTTCAACTGTAAAACAGGAATAGGAATAGTACTACCTCCTTAATAGGGTTGTTGTAAGGATTAAGCGAATTAATGCATGTAATGCACTTAGAACGTATTGTGTTGGGACTTCCCTGGTGGCGCAGTGGTTGGGAGTCCACCTGCCAATGCAGGGGACACGGGCTCGAGCCCTGATCAGGGAAGATCCCACATGCCGCAGAGCAACTAAGCCCGTGCGCCACAACTACTGAGCCTGTGCTCTAGAGCCCACGAGCCACAACGACTGAGCCCGTGTGCCGCAACTACTAAAGCCTGCGAACCTAGAGCCCAAGCTCTGCAACAAGAGAAGCCACCACAGTGAGAAGCCCGCACACTGCAGTGAAGAGTGGCCCCTGCTCAGCGCGACTGGAGAAAGCCCATGCGCAGCAACAAAGACCCAATGCAGCCATGAAAAAAAAGAAAAAAAAGAAAGAACGTATTGTGCCTGGGTCACAGTGTGTTAGAGGTTGTTATTATTGTTATCATTACTATTATTTTTGAATGAGGAGAGTGAGGCCTGGAATGGAGAAGGGACTTGCCCAGGTGACAAGGGAACTTGGTAGTAAAGCGGGGAGTAGTACCAAGCTTTCCTGTCTAGATGGAGTTCTTTATGTCTTAGACATTTTGGGGTTGATGCTCCATGGAAATCTTTGAAGATAAACAAAAGCCCATTCGGGGGAGGCCACACTGTATAAGGAGCCTCTGGAACAACCTCCATGATCCTCAGAAAGTAAAGCAGGAGGGGGAGTGCAGAGAAAATGAGGGAAAAAAGAGGAGGAAAAGAGAAAGGTGGGGAGAGGAGGAGGGGGTGGAAGAAGAGGTGTCTGGAGCCCTCTTAGCTCAGCCACTAAATAGGAGATGTCTTAGCTCTGGCTGCCATAGCAAGATAACACAGATGGGGTGGCTTATTACCAACAGAAATTTATTTCTCACAGTTCTGGAGGCTGGAAATTCCAAGATCAAGGTGCCAGCATGGTCTAGTGAGGAAGGGCCCTCTTCCTGGTTCATAGCTTGTGCCTTTCACTGTGTCCTCACGTGGAAGGGGCTGGGGAGCTCTCTGGAGCCTCTTTTATAAGGCACTAACCCCATTCCTAAGGACTCCACCCTCATGACTTAAGCAACTCCCAAAGGCCCCACCTCCCAATACCATCATCTTTGGGGGTTAGGATGTCAGCATATGAATTTGGGGAGCACACATTCAGACCATATCAGATGATCACATTGGAGATGCTCTTGAGGGGATACCTTCATTAGGTGGAAGAACTAGACCTCAAAAATATTTAAAGCCTAAGAATTTTGTTTGGAGCATAAGGACTAGAGTTTGGGTTGCCCAGAGTCTTCAGCCTGATTTATGGTCAATTTCCGTGCAGTCACAGCCTCCTGAATCTCGCCTCTCAAACTAAGCTGAGCCCAGCTTGGCAGGGACCCTCCTCACAGCCTGAGGAACGATCAGGGCTTGCGTCCATCAGTTAAAGAGATTCTGATTTGGAATCCTGTCAATTTCTGACTGACTGGGCAAGTATTTAAACGTAAGCCTCAGTTTAATCATCTATAAAATTGGGATTATAAATCTTGCCTCATAGTATCATCAGGAGGATCAAATAGGATAATGCATATAAAGTGCTTAACTCAGAACCTGGCACTAGGAAGTGCTCAGTAAATGGTCATGACTATTATTATCAAACATGGCTGCCTGCCCCCATGTGTGTGCAATGGCTTCCGCATCTTCTGTCTAGCTGTGGCCTACATTAGTTAGGATTTGGTTTGCCTCCAAAGAAAGAATCCCAAACTAGTGGTAATGCAGAAAAGACAGAAGTTTATTTCTTCTCACATAAAATCTGAATAGGTGATTAAGGGTGGAAAATAGTTCCCTAGTGTCTGGGATCCAGACACTATCTTATAACACCATACATGGCCTTGACCTCGTGGTCTAAGATGGCAGTATCCAAGTTCCAGGCAGCAGAATGACAGAATGAAGGAGCCAAAGGATGCTTATAAACTACCTCTTAAGGAAGTTTCCTGAAAGCTGTTGTACTACCATGTCTGCTTATGTGCCATTGGCTAGAACATAGTCACATGATCACCTATAGCTGCAAAGGAAGCTGGGACATGTAATCTTTATTATGGGCAACCATGTGCCCAGCTAAACATTGGTGGATATATTCCTATAGAAGGGGAGAATGGATATCAGAGACCTGTAGCAGGCCCTGCCCCAAGCCTCTGGCTTATGCAGGAGAGCTAGGCAGCTGGGAGCCAGGTCCCTGAGCACTAAAAAAAACAGGGAAGGGAGCATGTTGCTTCTCCTCACCTATCCCCAGTGGCTCAGTCTGCAATGAGAATGTGGAACTGGAACTCAGGCTTCCTGCCATGGGTCAGAGAAAGTCCTATCCTGTTTAATCACCTCTGGGCCCTTCCAGGCCTCAGCTCTAAAGGCAGGAAGAAAACTGGAGAGGCAGCTGACTGCCCACTCCTGGCCAAGGAGAGAACACTGAGCAAAACAGGGGTTCCGAGGAGCAGAGTGACACAGCAGGTGGGCTCGGCACAGCTTAATGGAATCTTCCATGGTAGGACACACACCTGAAAATTGTGGCGAGGCTGGGCCCCCAACTAGTGCCACAATCCAGATGCCAAACTGGACAGACAGACCTGCACTGGGGCCTTCCACCCTTCTTTTCCTGATAATGGTAACACTCCAGCAGGCCACCTGGCCTCCGCCAGGGCTCAGGGAATATCTTTCCTTCTCCCTCCTAGCCTTCACTTCACCCCACAAAGGTCTCTGAAAATGGAGGAAAGTTCACCAGCATCTCCCTACCCTGGTGCGTCTAAAACAAGCCCTCAGGCCCTTTCTGCTTCAGGAGTTTCCCTGCGAGTAACTATGAAGGGACAGGCAAACCCACAGTCACAGATGCCCTGGCTCTCCCCTCATGTGTACAGTGGAGGAGCACAGACTAGGGGTGGGACACCCAGCTTCTAGGCCCAGATCTGTCACTAACTCAGGGTGTGGTGTCCCCTCTTCTTTCACCGTCCCTTTCCTCGCTGTGCCTTGGAGTCACCTCTTAGAAATAAGGTTCCTCGGCTCTGCCCGAGATGCACCCGTTCTGTTTTTTAATCAGATCCCCAAGAGATTCACATGCAGTTAGTTTGGGAACCAAGAGGCTGGATGACTTTGAGGTCCAGCTTGTAGTGATATGGTGCTGAGGGTCAGGTCTGTCTGAACACTGCCCTCTAAGATCTCACACCCCTTCCTTCCAGCATCCTTTTATTCCCAGGGGCCAGAAGTCTTCAAGCTCCGCCAAATTATTGCACTTTCCCTTCAAGAATTCTGTCCTTCCCAGATGCTGGGCCAGTCCCACACTCTTCCCTTCAGTGTGAACACCCTGCCAAGTACCCCACGTCCTGTTTCTACCTATCAAAATCCTCTTCACTCATCAAGGCTCCACTGAAACACGATCTCCTTGCAGGGATCACCTGTAATCTGCCCAGTCTGAATTCTCTTCTACCTTCCCTGGGCTCCCACAAACAGTGTACATCCACTGTATACAGGATGTCCCAAGTGATGGCCAGCTCCCCTGGGTCGGAACACAGCCCACCTGCCCCACAGGACTGGGAACCCCTAGAGGCTGGGAATAAAATCTTAGTGCAGATCCCCTGAAGCCTGATTATAGACAGCACTTAACCCTCAGAACTTGGATGCCAAAGGAAAAAAGAGAGGAAGCCAGGACTAGCCAAGACATAACTGAGAGGTAACAGGAAGAACCCAAACACAGACAGCTGGAGGCAGGAGGAACAAGTCAATCTTCCCATCCTCCCCAAAGCCAAAACTGTCCAGGCTGACCCCCCTGGACCGTTTCAAGGATTTGTGCTACAGAAAATGACTCCTTTGCTGGGATGCACTTGTTTTCCAGGCTCTGAGGCTGAAGCCTTTCTGGCCGATAATTCCTTAATCCACCTGCCATCCTCTTCAGGGATTTCCAGCAAGGAGGCGATGTAGGGCTGTAGTTTGTTCTGCGTTTAACAGTCAGAAAGGGGCACCTGAAGGAAGAAATTACCTCCTCTGCCCCAGGCCCCTGGAAGGAGCAAGGTGAACAGGAAGGTGGGCTCTGGCTGCTAGGGTTCAACTTTGAGTGTTTCCCGATTTCTGTCTCTGCCTCTGGAACACCCCTGGAGTAAGGCCTAGGCATTTCTCAGAAATGTTGGGATGGGGTCGGGTAGGGATGGGAGAGGGTTATTTAGGCCCTGGCTACACTGGCCAGGGTGCCTTCTGAGTCCCTCCCCCATGCCAGGTGATGTGCTAGGGACCTTAAACACTCACCTAACAACCCTGCAGGGTACCCATTGTTACCCCCATTTCAGACATACAGAAACTGAGACTAGGAGAGACTAGATTATTTGACAGCATTATGCAATCGGAAGGTTGCAGAACAGGATTCAAAGTCAGGTCTGTCCAGCTCCAGAACTTGTGTTCTTTCTACCCAACCTTGCCCAGAATGAAACTTCTAGCAAGTCTTGTTTCTTTCCCATTCTTCTGGCTGCAGGCTCTCTGAACTCCTTGCATCTCTAACAGGGCATCACCAGTGAGCTCCATTCCCCAGGAGCTGCCTGCTCAGGGACCCCCAGATTTGCCCCTTCTTTCTCTGCTGCGGGAAAACAAGAGCTTCCCCAAGAGTATCTTTTTAGTGTTCTGTCGCATTCTTTTGTTGTACACTTAACCTCATAGAAAGTCAACCCCCAATGCCGAAAATTCCAATTTGCTGCATTCCTTGAGTCGGCGTCTACCCCTCCATGTCTGTGCTCAGCTTCAGCATCTGGTCTGCTTCTACCTTCAGCCTCTAGACCACGTGCCCAACCCCTGGTGTCACAGAGCTCCTGCCTGATCATTCTGCAAATGGTCATAGCACTGTTTGCTTGGCCACTTCATGTTGTTGGCATCTGGGCAAGGCGCAGCAGTGTTTTTCCAGGGACACTCACTTTTTATTTTTCCTTTGAGAAAGTCGGGTGACTCCATAAGTAGGAAAAGACCCCTGCCCATTCCCGTCCCCTCACATCTGCGGTCGACCTGGGGCGCTGAGGCTATAAAGGGAAGAAGACGATTAAGGTTGTGTGTAGGTTGAAAATGACTATTGTTATTCATTGCTGGTACAATAAAGCATTTCATTTCCTCCCCCAAACGGTGGAATCTGTCACCCTGGGTTAAAGTTTCCTAGGAGAGCAGTGAGCTGCCTGCCACTGGATGCCCTGTGCCCAGTACGGCACCTGGCACAAAGCAGAGACTCAATATAATAAAGAGGGAGAGGGAGCAGATGCTATTAAGCACAGAAGTCCCAGGTGCACCTCCGAAGGTAGGAACACCTAGGGCACTTGTATTATCCTCAGTATTGCTCCTCCATTCCCATCAAATGCCCTGAAATCACACTGTGTCTTCCGCCAGTTTCTTCCATTGGAGCAAGTCCATCAATCCTGCCAGTATGCAGGGATGTTCATGGTGCCTTTCATTTATTTTTTGGCCGCACCTTGCAGCATGTGGGATCTTAGTTCCCTGATCAGGGATCGAACTTGCGCCCCCTGCAGTGGAAGCACGGAGTCTTAACCACTGGACCACCAGGGAAGGCCTATGGTGCCCTTCCTAATGTCACAGACCTCTCACCAATCCCTAAGTGGCCTGCTGCTCTTTACTTGTTTCCTTGAAGGTGCTCTTGAGACTCCACAGTGTGTGTTTTCTCATCCAGCACCATATTCTTTCCTTGTCTCTTTATTTATTTTATTTATTTATTTTTGGCTGCGTTGGGTCTTAGTTGCTGTGCACGGGCTTTCTCTAGTTGTGGTGAACGGGGGCTACTCTTCGTTGCGGTGCACGGGCTTCTCATCGCAGTGGCTTCTCTTGTTGCGGAGCACAGGCTCTAGGTGGGCGGACTTCAGTAGTCGTGGCACGCGGGCTCAGTAGTTGTGGCTCACGGGCTCTAGAGCCCAGGCTCAGTAGTTGTGGCGCACAGGCTTAGTTGCTCCGCAGCATGTGGGATCTTCCCGGACCAGGGATCAAACCCGTGTCCCCTGCATTGGCAGGTGGATTTTCAACCACTGGGCCACCAGGGAAGCCCCCTTTCCTTGTCTCTTAAGGCATGTCCTGCACTACTTTGCACACCTTCAGTCAGAAGTTATGAGCCAAAACCTTTGGCTAGAACACAACATGAGTAGGAGAGAGAGAGAGGCCCCAGCAGAGTAAATAACCCAGTAATGGAACAGAGATGGCTCAGCAGAGCACTTGCTGGCTGAGAACAGGGCCAGCCAGGAAGTGGCCAGGACAGAAGCATGCTTGGTGCAGTCCCTCCTGCAGCCTGAGAGCGGAGTTTAGCCCCAGAACGTCCTCCTGAAACCCAGGTGGCTACAGCTGAAGCTGAGAAGAGCAATCAGCCCACTGCTATTTCTGAAGGCGCCCAGTGTGGTTACTCAGCGAGCTGTAATTAAGCTTATCTATAATTTGATAAGTGGGAGCAGCCTCACATTTTATAGAGTAATTAAGTCTCACTGAGAGAGCAGCACAGGAATTTCTGGGCCCCAGCATCCCTGGAGGTTGGTCCTCATTCACACTCTCTCCCCTCTAACGCATGCCCATGGATGCTGAGGCCAGGATCGTCCCAACCACAGCCCTGGAAATACCTCCTGGCCCTGCTCTCTCCACCTCAGGCCCTCCAACAGAGCCCAGGCCACTGGCAGATCCAGACACAATGGACACACCTGCAGTGAGATGCAGGAAAGGCTCAGCCTCCCTTTCCCCATTGTTCTCTGCAAAACTGTGGGCTGGAAGAAAGTTGAGTTTAATGCTTCCCACCCATCACTCCTTCACAGGCTGCATGGTCAGCCTCTGACTGACTGGTCCAGCCCAGCTCCAGGGCCCTGATGGAGAGACTGAGGCAGACTTGGGGTAAAGGAAGGGGCCCTAGGAATGGAGGCCAGGCCTGGATTTCTGTCTTGGCTCTCCCACTTCCTGGCTCTGTGATCTTGGGCAAATGACTCCACTTCCCTGAGGCTCAGTTTCCTTATCTGTAAAGTGGGAACTGTAGCCCTGCCTAACTCATAAGCCATTTATGAGGATCAGATGAGAGATGATTTGGGAGCACACTTACTTGTGAGGGGGGCACATGTGTGTGAGAAATTGTCAGCATCTCTACAAATGTATTATACCCTGTCTCAAAGTTCTTGCTGCTTGAGGGGACTTAGGTGACCATTCAGCCTGATGTGTGTCATCAAGAATGAGAGATGGGATAATCACAGCTGAAATCTTCTGTTCAGACAGTGAGGAGTATGGAAACCTTGTCAAATGAGGGACCTTGGCTCCTGAACCTGACTTGGCCATTTCCAACCTAGTTTCTGTGCAGTTCTGGGTCATAGCCAAGTGTCAAAGGACTTAAGTCAGAGATGGTAGATTTCAGCTCAGTCTTTGGGTAAGTTTTCCCTAACCAAGGAAATGCCATCTTAGGAAGTAAGGAGATCCTTGTCACTGGAGGGCTTCAAAGCCTGGCCAGCTGCCTGGAGGTTGGGAGTCATGCTTGATGATGGCTGAGTCCCTTTTCCTTCTCTGAGGTTCCAGGAGTCCTGGAAGCCCTCCCAGCCCTAATCCCAGGCCCTGGGCCCTGGGACCTGACCAGTTTGTGCTCACCCTATACCTCTGAATCCACAAACCTCACAAACCACCTTCTTTGGTGCCTACACACACTAGGATGGCCTTAGATGCTCTGGGTTTGCTTGTTTTCTTGTTTGTTCTACATCGGAGCACTGGGTCCCCAGAGCCCTCCTTGTCCCACATCCGTATCTGAGGATTCTCAAGTCTTGTGCTCAGACAACCCTCGAGCTCTCTGAGAGCAGCTCCAGAATCTGTTTCTGTCCAAGGTTTAGGTGTTGGTGTTCTTAGACCATGCCCTCAGAAACGCCCAGGAGGGGGCGGTGTGAGCCCAGGCCAGGCAGATTTCCTCCTGGAAGGTCGCTGATGGGCTCCTCCGGCACATCCCCTCCCAGGGAGCAGGGCCCAGAGCCTGGGGGAGGGAAGAAGGAGATGGGGGAGGGAAGGAGGAGATGGGGGAGGGAAGGAGGAGATGGCTTATGGGGCAGCACTCCTTGGTTGTACTATGCGTATGCCTACTGATCTTTCTCACTGTTACATAATTGAGGTATTTTTTCCCCTCCTTATTTTAGATCCGGGTGCCATCTGCCCTGCTTTTCATGCATCACTAGCTCCGGGCTGGAGGTTAGATCTGACTTGGCCACCCGGTTCTATCCTCTCTTGGTGAGAGACTTGGGGTAGTTTGCTTCCTCATGTGTAAAATGAGAAAATAACCCCACCCACCTCCCAAGGCTGCTGTGAGAATCAGAGGAGAGGAGGGGCGGAGCTGGCTGTGGACCAGGCCCAGCACTGCACAGGTGTGCCTGGTTGCTCTCTGGCAGCCCGGGCCTGGTGCTACCTAAGCCGAGAGAGCCTCTGCTTGCTCGTGTCTGCACCTGCACCAGAAAGAATTGGTGCAGCTTTGCAGAGCCAGTTCCTGCTTGAAATACAGGAAATGAGCAGGCCTCATGAGTGGGGAGTCTGGCAGAGCCCACCACCCCAGGCAGCGGAGGCACTCGGAGCAGCCCATGGCAGGGAGGGCCAGGCCGTCTTGTCACCTGCTTGCACAGCCCTTGGCTCCGGGTGGAATGTAAAGCACAGCACGTGTTCTGTAACAAGGCGCCGTCAGGAGCATCTTGCAAAAAGCCCTCACCCAGCCTCCAGCCATCAAGGGAGGGACAGTGTGGGCTGAAGGCACCCGTCCGTGGGTCCCCACAGACAGCGGTACCACTGGGCAAAGTCCCAAATGCAAGCCGAGTCCAGCCCACAACCCCCGCCCGCAGTGCCAGGCTTTCTCTGCACGCTTCCCCTCCTCTTGCCTGAGGCCTCGACGGAGGCCCTGGAACCAGAGCCACTTACTCAAGATTACACCATGGGGTGGCAGAGTGGGATTGGGGTGTAGGACTCTCCCCCGATCTCAGAGGCCTTGAGGAGGATCCAGTGGTACAGTGAATGCCTGGTTCCTGGCCCAGGGCCCTGTGCAGGTGCCTGCTCACTAGTGCCCTGCCCTGCATAGCTGATCGGTACCTGCTGCTTGGGAGATGGGGTTATACTCCAAGGGACCCAGGCCCAGAGCTGCAGGCCTGTATAGACAACAGGAGATGGGTCCTCAGGCCTCACCGACTGAGCGAATCCTTCCAAGGGGAGGGTGCTGGAGACAATGCTCCCACCCAAGGTGGTGCTGGTGGACACATTAGTCCCCAGCAGCCCCAGACAGTGGGCACAGGTGGCAGCCTCCCCTCACCCCCACATGCAGGGGCAGCTCTGCTGACAGGCAGTGAGGGTCTAGGTACCAGGAGACCCTGACCCATCCACCTGGTTCCCAGGGCTCCTGAGGCCACAGAGTGAGGTGATGGTGAACAGCACCACTCGGGAGACTTTCGTGCTGGCCCTGGATCTGCTCAGACCCACTGTGATGCTGGGTAAGTCACTTCCCCTCTCTGGGTCTCAGTTATGTCATTTATAAAATGGGAACAACCACCTCTATTCTGCCCACCTCAGCTGTCTCTTGTAAGGATCAAAACGAGACCTGCCCCCAAGGAGGCTCTCAGCTGCCAAAAGGTGAATAGTAATTGTGAGGTTTTCATTAGCATTGAGATGATCTGGAGGGAAGTTGCTCTGGGCTTTCCAATCACTGGGATAAAAATTAAAAATCAGGGCAGCCTGCAGGCCAGCCTAGCAGTCCTGACTGAACGCCTGATGGTCCCAGCAGACGCAGATGCATCTTCTCCAGTGTTCGGTTTACTGCTGATCCTGACCCAGAGCGTATGACCATCTCCCTTTCCTGCCAGTTCCCAGGCATCCATGCACACAAGTAACTTCAAGTTCTGCATTCATTTTCCTTTAATAAAATTAAGCATGGAAACAAAATCTCCCAAGATATAAAAATGAGATTCTGAAAGGCAAGCCTTGTGATTCAAAAAGCTCTTCTTGTTATGTAAAGACAATGACCATCAAGTGTCCCTCCCTGGGCTCTGGAGGGTTTCAGTCTCCCTGCCCACCCTGTCATCCACACAGGCCCTCTGGGCCTCACCGTGCAGATAGGGAGCTGGGCAGGGCATCCCTGCTTGTTAACAGAGGGGATCAAGGCCCAAAAGGCAGGCTGAATTTTCTCGTTGTGAGACCCCCTTTTCTTTGGCACTGCCTGAGCCCCGTGGCTGGTTCCAGCTCTCCAGGTTCTGCTTTCTCCTGGCACCAGGCTCCACGATTAAGCCAGGCAGCTACTAGAAGAGAAGGAAGAATTGTTTCTAAAGGGGCCTTGTGTCTTTGTGCCTGGACCACTTCCAAGGTGGGGAATCACCAACCCTCTGAGACCTCAGGCTTGGGTGGGAGCTCCCAAATCAGGAGCTAAGGCCACTCCGGCTGCAAAGGAGATAGGGCACCCTCTAGCGGCAGGCCTGGTCCTTCCAGGGCGAGGCGGAAGGGCTGGTACTCAGGAACCTGTCCCAAGGCCTGCAGATACCTGGAGGAGGGTGTTGCCTGGTTTTGGTCCAAACATGCAGGCTCTGGGCAATTACAGGGATACTAGCCTTCAAACCCAAACCCAAGGGCTTCCCTGGTGGTGCAGTGGTTAAGAATCTGCCTGCCAATGCAGGGTACACGGGTTTAAGCCCTGGTCCAGGAAGATCCCACATGCCATGGAGCAACTAAGCCCGTGCGCCACAACTACTGAGCCTGCGCTCTAGAGCCCGGAAGCCACAACTACTGAGCCCATGAGCCACAACTACTGAAGCCTGCACGCCTAAAGCCTGTGCTCCACAACGAGAAGCCACCGCAAAGAGAAGCCCGCGCACGGCAACGAACAGTAGCCCCCGCTCGCCACAACTAGAGAAAGCCTGTGAGCAGCAACGAAGACCCAACACAGCCAAAAATTAAAACAAGTAAAATAAATAAATTTATTAAAAAAAACAAAAACCCAAACCCAAGAAGTGATAACACAGACTCTGCTGATCAGTGACCTGGTTTAATTAAAAATAAGTCCATAGCAGGAAGGTGAGCCATCAATGAAGGCCACCCTGAGCACCATAGAACAGGGGTGTGTGTGTGTGTGTGTGTGTGTGTGTGTGTGTGTGTGTGTGTGTGTGTGTGTGTGTGTAAGCACCAGGTGAGACAGACAGGGAACCTGGACCCACCCCTGGGGGAGGAGAGGCCACAGTGCCCATCCTATGTATCATGGCTCCTTCCAAGAATGTCCCATCAACATGGGTCCCAGCCCAGGCAAGACCAAGAGGACCCAAACCAGAAACAAATTACCTCTTAGCCAATGAGCACCTCCACACAAGTTTGTCCTAAGATAAGCTGGAGAAACCTCAAATGGAAATCTCCAGAAAGTTGCCACCCCCTCCACTCAGCTCTGAATCACTGGCTGCAGGCTGCACACAGCAGCACCAAGGACATGCAAAGAGGTGCATGGTGGGCACATGGTATATATGGCACAGGTGAGGGTACAGAGCTCATCACAGGATCCTCAGATAACTGGATCCAGAGCAGCCCCGGAACATAAAATGTGAACTGTTTCTACAGCAGTGGCAGGAACACACGACTTGGACCTTTATATTTTATAAAAAGCAATATAAGCAAAATTGATTTATAAGCAACAAAAGGGTAATTCGTGTATCCTCTTTGAGCCAAAAATTCTTCATGTACGAAAGAAAAAAAACAACTGCCCTTTTTACTCATGAGGCTGGTTTAAGGATCAAATGAGATAAATTTTTTTTTTTGATGTGGACCATTTCTTTAAAGTTTTTACTAAATTTGTTACAATATTGCTTCTGCTTTATGTTTTGGTTTTTTGGCCCCGAGGCATGTGGGATCTTAGCTGACCAGGCATTGAACCTGCACCCCCTGAATTGGAAGGTGAAGTCTTAACCACTGGACCGCCAGGGGAGTCCTGAGGTAAATTTTTTGAACTGATGCTTTGGCTTTAAAATATAAAGGATTTGGATTCTATTTTATAATAAATCTGTTTTTAATATAAAGATGTCTACCTAAAATCGTTATATAAAATCAATTCCAGAAAGACAGATTCACCATGTTTGCCCTGAGGTTTGTGGGCCCTGCCCACCACACTGCACCCCAGTTGAGAAGGCCCGAGCCATTCACTGGGCACACGAGTTGAACTGGGCTGCCTGCTCTGGTTAACGCTCAAACTGGTAGTGGGTCTTCCTGGGACTGGGATAATACACAAGTGGGTAATCAAGAGGTAAGGACACAAGCCCCTCCCCCTCCCTCCCTCCGTCCTCTTCCCTGCCCCCAGGGCTCCCCAACAGAGGCCAGTGCGAAACTCCTCAGTGTATGTAGATCCTGTTGGAGGAGATCACTCCGGGCAAGTGGGTCGTGATCCGCATTCGCACCCAACAGTAGTAGTCCATGAGGTGGTAGCGAGTGCAGGGGGTAGCCGGAGGTCAGGGTGTGGGTGCCAGCGCTGATGACGGGGGACGTGTCTGTGGAGCTGCTGTTGCGGTAGGTCTCCATCTTCGCGACCCTCCCGTCAAAGTACTTCCTGCCGTAGTCCTTGTGCACCCCCTCAGGCAGCTCGTCCCACATCTTACTGGCGATGGCCTGGATGCGCTCAGCGCCGTGGAGGCTGTTGGTGGCGATGAAGTTGCCGGGTTCCAGCACGCCGACCTTCACTCCCAGTGGGTGCACCTCGTAGCGCAGGCAGTCGGAGAAAGCCTCCACCCCAAACCTGGTGATGCAGTATGGGGGGCCGGCCGCGTGGACCATGCGGCCCAGTATGCTGCTGATGTTGACCACGCAGCCTGCGGAGGAAGACAGCAAACTCCTGCTCACGCAACAATACCTGCAGAGGGTCTGGGGCCTGGCATGTTTCTGGAGGTCTGGCCAGAACCCGGCCTCCTGGCCCCTGACAGCTATTTTGCGGCTTGTCAGGCTGGGGCTCCACCTTCTCAACCAGCCAGGGTCAGGGGGCCCCCTCATTTATAATGAAGGCCAGCTCAGGCCCACACATCAGCATCAGCATCTCTGGTATTTCCTGGGTAGCTGGCTGTTCCCAGGCAGGACAGGGGAGGAGGAAAGAGTGGAACGCAGGCCTACATAGTGGGAGGGCACAGTAAAATGGGCAACACACAACAAGCTCTGTCTCGCCTGCCATGTTCTCCTATTGCCAATAACCCCAAATTGTTACCACCTGGTCGGGCTCCGTCGCCAAGCAGGCAGGGGCAGGGTACTGAACCTGACTGCAGATCTAAGACATGTGGACAGAGTCTCGGGCACTGGGAGAGAGTGGGGAGCTGGAGAAGCTCTCCCATAGGCCCAGCCTGGGGGTGCTAGGAGCTGACCACAGCCTCTCCAGGCCGTGGGGCAGTGGATGGAAGAGGAGCCATCCAGCCTGCCCGGTAAGCCCAGGCAGACTTGAGACCCACTCGCCCTGGGTGCGCACCCAGGAAGTTAAGGCACAGCCCCACCTGGGCACTGTGAGGAGACACCTTTCAGAAACCTCTGTGTTGGAAGTTCTTAAGGATTGGGGTTTTCTTCCAAAACCCTACAGCTGCTCTCTGGGTTCCTCCTGTCATTGCTGGGACACTGGGATGGATGGTACGGATCTTCCCTTTTTTGCCATAATTGTTTGCTACTATAGGGAGAAAATCTGAGTCAGTGACTTCTTAGGTGGTGTGCTTACATTTGGCCACCTAACGTGGTTTGGGCGTTTGTCTTGGCAATTTCTAATCTTGATTATTACTATTATTATTTTCACCTACTACCACAATTGTCTCATTGGTTAACTATGGCATAGTAACCCATAGAATGGATATACCAACATTTACTTAACCACACCCCTCTCCATACCTGATGTGTACACACAGCTCCGTGCACAAAGGTGGTTATTTGTCTAGATTAGGTTCCCAGACTGGGATTACAACTGTAATCTTTTAGCCTTTGGTGCAGACTGCTGACCTCTTACCTGCTCTACTTTCTGAAAATCACACATCCCTTTCTGCACCCCCGGTCCAGGGCACCCCTGCTGGCCACCATCCACGGCCCCGTGTGGCCCCTGGGGGTCATGCACTCAGCCAGTGAGGGCAGTGGATGTTGAGTCTGCTGAGACCTATTTCCATTCTGAGCAAAGATGAAAAGGTAGAGCAGGCCCAGGGGGCAGGAAGAAGGCCCCTTTCCAACTCACCTGTGGCCCTCTGGATGAGGGGGAGAAAGGGTTTTGTCCCCCGCACTGTGCCCCAGAGGTTTACTTCCGCCACCTCCTTGTAGGTCTCCATGCTGGTGAACTCCACATCCCCCAGACATTGAGATGCCCGCATTGTTAACCAGGCGCTACAAGCCCGGACAGGAGGGGACAGAACCGCACTCATCACAGGGCTCAGCCTCCGATATCACCCATCAGCCTGCAGGCCATTCCCCTCCTCACTTTCATTCCTTTTCCCCATAACTTGCCAGCTTCTTGTCCAAGGCTCTCGGGACACGTTCTAGAGTCACCCAGGAATGACAGGAGATGGAGAGGACTAAGCTGCTGGCTGTGACCCTCCCTTCAGTCTCGTGTCCAATTCTCATCTCACTTCTGCCTGCAGCGACTCTCTGACCCATCATGACCCAGCCCTCCTCCAGCCTGGAGCCCCACCTCACCTCACTCATTTCTACCCTATTCCCTCCAGTCTCATCCTGCTCCCTGCACCTGGGAACCTGTTTATTCATTCCTGCCTCTGAGCCTTCACTTGTATTCTCCCTCTTGCCAGAAAACAGGGGAACCTCAGGGGTCTTCCAGGCCAAGCCCTCTCTGGAGGACCAGAGAGGGGATGCAGCGTCCAAGGTCACACAGTAAGTTAGAGGTTCAGCCAAGCCTTGATGTCAGGTGGGGCCCCCAGTCCAGCTCCACTCCAAGACCCTCCTAACCACTACTCCATCCTCTGTGAACCATGCACTATTGGCTGGGTGTCATGTGGTGAGCCCCTGGCACCTGGTAAGCTGTTCATCAATATGAACAATGGACACACCTGGTCTTTGCAGGTAGCGAACACCCCTCAGCTTTGTGTGGTCCCATGGGGCTTAGTACAGGGTCAGAGCAAACATACACTCTCTGAGTGTACTTGGGTTGACTGTTTCCTGCAGGGCCAGATAAGTAGACTCAGAGAACTGGGTGCTAGAAGGATCACTGGAGTCCGTTTAGCCTGATTACTACTCTCACAGCTAGGGAAACAGAGGACCCAAGGGGGAAGCCTGGCTCTGGTGTGACCAGTGATGCTGAGGCAGAGGCAGAGCTGAAATGGGGGATGGGGCAATAGGAGGCAGCCTTGTGCTGCAGGGCCCCCTCTGAGCTGTCTTTTGGGTGTAAGGACTAGATGGGCTGGAGCCTCAGGACGGTGGGACCCTGCCTCCTCTTTGGGGAATCCCTCAGGATTTAGTCTCCCGTGGTCATGGAAGTGCTCCTTGCCAAGGCGTAGCCTCAGGGCAGAGCTTCCTCCTGGGGGGCTGACCCCTGCCTGTGGGAACTCTGGCCCTCCTTCACCCCTAGTTAATCATGGAAATGAGTTTGTGTAAATGACAGAGTAATTGGTCTCTAGCTTCTTTCCTTCGTGTTACCCAAATTAAAGCTTCATCAACTGACCTCTGGTGCCTTCTCCTTCAATTGTGGAGAATTAAGGTCATTTATTAGAGGAAGGAAATGGCCGGTTAACAAAGTGCTCATGACGTTCTCACCCTCACTCCCCATGGCGGCCAATAGGAGGCAGCCTTGTGCTGCAGGGCCCCCTCTGAGCTGTCTTTTGGGTGTAAGGACTGGATGGGCTGGAGCCTCAGGACTCCACCTCCGAGTAACTGTTCCAATGTACCCCTGGGGAGTCATGGCTCTCTCCCAACCCCACCTCCTCCTCCTGACCATCACTTTTACCTGAATGTCCCACAGGTCCCCAACTCATCCTGACCAACCAACACACCAAGTGCCCAGTGGCCCAAGCCTGCTCCTCTTCCTTGCTAATAGTTTCACTGTCATCTTCAACTCCTCCAGCCCCTTCATTTCTTCCCCATCTAATGAGTCAAGAGTACTATTAATATACTGAGAAAGATCAAAAGGACAGCTGCCAGGCCCTGAACTAAGCACTTTGCATCCATTCCTTCACCTGGTCCTCACAACCAACCTATAAAAAACCTCCCCCCCGCTCAGCTCTCAGGGCTGGCCTCACGCAGCCACTCCCTCTCCCCCCCCCACCGCTGCAGACTTTCCCCTGGAAGTCTTTGCCCCACTCCTCTCACCAGGAGGAGCAGGAGGCCTCTCACCAATTGTCAAAGCTGCCACTTCACCCTCCACCTTCCATACCATCAGCCATCCATCCTTCTCTCTTATGCAACTTCCACTCCTCCCTTGCTCCTGGCTCCCTCCCTTCAATGTTGTACACAGCAGATGCTCAACAAATGTTTGTCAGGTGAATGACTGTCTGTAAATACCATGTCCCCGTATCCTAAAGAACTTTTTCTTAATCATGCTACCCCCTCACACCACACCGTCTTGCTCTCCTTCCCTACACGGCCAGGCTTCTGAGAACACAAGCTACACTCTCCAGTTTCCCATTTCCCTGCCATTCTGGGTCCCGGCCCCTCGCTGCTGCAGGGTGTCCAGGGCGGCCCATGCTAAGGACGCCTCCCTAATCCCTCACCCCCGCCATCTTCACTGGCCTCAACCTCTCCCCCGGCACCTGGTGTAAGCACCACTTATGGATCCTGACCCTCACTCCTCCCTTCGCATTAATGATACCCAAGCATCTCCTCCATCTTCCCTGACCCCTTTCTTCCACCTGTCCCCCAATGTCCTGTCCTAGTGCACCTTCCCTCAAGTGACACTCAATGCTTAGGCAGCCTCATCTTCTTTATGTTCATGGAAATTTCCAGCTGCTTTGTGTTTGATTCATATGGCACAGTATCACACAACATAAAATGCATACAGTCCTTTTATCCAGCTAAAGATTAATTACATCTGACAGCGATAACGAAAAAAGTTTAACTGAACTTGACCTGTGGAAGCACACTGTTCCTGGATCACAGCTCTGACGACATGATAAGTAGCAACAGTCTGTGGATGAAGGAGCTCGCTGGAGTCCTCAGCCAGCATTCTGAATAAACTCATGACATTCCTGCTGGTCTGCGTGACAGCTGTTTTCCTGCAACAGCCCCATCGCCACCTCCGAGTAACTGTTCCAACGTACCCCTGGGGAGTCATGGCTCTCTCCCAACCCCACCTCCTCCTCCTGACCATCACTTTTACCTGAATGTCCCACAGGTCCCCAACTCATCCTGACCAACCAACACACCAAGTGCCCAGTGGCCCAAGCCTGCTCCTCTTCCTTGCTAATAGTTTCACTGTCATCTTCAACTCCTCCAGCCCCTTCATTTCTTCCCCATCTAATGAGTCAAGAGTACTATTAATATACTGAGAAAGATCAAAAGGACAGCTGCCAGGCCCTGAACTAAGCACTTTGCATCCATTCCTTCACCTGGTCCTCACAACCAACCTATAAAAAAGTACAACAGATACTAAATTGTTCCATATCTGGATGAGGCAACTGAGGCTCAGAGAGGTTAAGCACCTTGCTCAGTGTCACCCAGCTAACCAGTGGACAGGAGGGCATTAGGACCCAGGTCTGTGTGAGGACACAGCCCTTGCACTTAACCCTGTGCTGCTGTTGCCTTCCTTTGCTGCGTCATTAGAATCGGCGCCTTCTTTCCTGTGTCTACAGCATTCGTTTGGGTCCCTGTTGCCTCCCTCCTATGTTGTTGGAGAAGCCCTCCCAGGTCTTCCTGTCACAGTCTCTTTCCTCCTCCTCCATCCTGATCTGACCCCCTCCGGCAGACTCTCCTCCTCGGTCAACAACTTCCTGCTCCTATGCTTCCCTTCTGGAGTGGGGCGTGCGAGGCCTCCTTTCCCATGCTTCTCACCCACTCCCCACCAAGGACTCTGCCCTATCTGAGCCTGAACAGCCTGCCACTCCTCTGACATCTCGGCCCCTCCTGCCTCCGCTGCTTCCTGGCTCCGCTCAGCTCTCCTGCCCCTCAGCCTGAGAGCAGCTTCAGTTGAAATGCCCCTGCCGTGGTCAGATTGACATGTGAGCCTCACAGATGGACAAGCTGAGACCCTCAAAGGTGAAGGGACAAGCCCAAGATCACACTTCTAGTAAGAGGCTAAGCCCAGAGTAACTCCAGTCTTCTCACTCCCAGACCAAGAGTGCCCCAGATGTAGGGTCTTCCCTGTCCATTGCATAATGTCTCCAGTGCTATAACTGTTCCTCATAGGTCCCACCGTGAAGCCACTGACTTCCACTTGGCTGGTGCCCAACTACAAACTTCTCCTCCCAGCTCATACCCTTTCGGGTGCTCAGCACACTACTAAGTATCCAGTAGGCACTCAATAAATGTTTACTGAATGCAAGATAAGGGATGGTTTCAAGATCAGGACAGGCCCACAGCCTGCTGGTTTGTCTACTCACTTGGCCTTTCCCTGCAGTGGGAAGGAGAGGGCTGGTTACAGGCTCTGGATGTCCAGTCCCTCAGAGCCCTGCTGGGGAGCAAAGGGGCTTATGGTAGATGGCTCACCAGCTCTAATCGGACAATGCCCTTCATCTCACCACCACGGCTGGCTCCCCTGGCTTTGGCAGCAACTGTTCCACAGAGCCAGGGTGAAAGGCATCAAACTCGCCATCAAAATGTGCCCTCCCTGGTGGCGGCAATGGGAGTGCGGAGAATGCACTTGTCTCCTGGAAGGTTCCTGCTGGGGTCGATGGGTGGAGTAGAGTCAGAGCGGCCACCAGCTTAGGAAAGGCATCTGGTCCGAAAGCTCAGGGAGGGCACCACCTGGAGGCCAAAGACAGTATTGCCTGAGAAGGCGGGAATGTGCACTGTTTTACCAGGAAAAAGACAGTTGGGAGGGGCGGCAGGAAGGGAGAGAAAGAGGGAGAGAGAGACATGTGCAACCACGTATCTGACAGATTTCTTTTCTTTTTCAGACCTAAAAATCTTCACATCTTTCTTCCAAAAAATGCAGTATTGGTTAAGTAAGGTCATGGTGAGTGGTTTAACAACCCTTCCTGAAATGCATCGAGCGGAAAAAAGCAGCAGTGAAAGGTTTGTGTGTCAGGGGGGTGCTGGGGTTTGAGCCCAATCCACGGGCAGGGGGTGAGTGCCTCCCCCTGCAACCCAGGGTCCTCCCTGCCTTGCCCGGTTAGGCTAACTGGCCAGACTAGTACAGGGAATGGAGGTGATTCTGCCCTGGTGGCAGAGGACAACAAGGACCAGGGTCTGTGTACTCAGGTGCATCCCTTAAGAGGTGCCCAGTTGTTCCAGCTACAGCTGGAAATAAGGGCATCGCCACCTGTCCTGACCTGCTCAGGTTAATGCAATCAGGAAATTGCTTTTTAAAAAAACCTGTTATATGACAAAGCTCTATGCAAATTCAGGTATTATTAAACAGGAGAAAAGTGTCATTCACTCAGCAAACATTTCTTGGGCCTCTGTCATGTTCCAGAACTGTGCTAAGAACACAGACACAAAAATAAATAACTCAGCCTCTGTTCCCAAAGAGTCAAGTTTTAGGGAAGGAGGCAGATGGGTAAGCAAAGAATACGGGGTGACTTTGCTCTATGAAAGCTTGTGGGAGGTGAGAGGCTGCACAGAAGGTGGGGTGGGCAGGGAAGAGCCTCCAAAGGCAGTGCCAGCTGAGGACATTAACCAGAGGGGGCCTGGGATTGGGGCACTTCAGGAGGAGGGGCGCTACGGTCCTGCCGTAAGCCACTGCAGGCAGAGCAGAGGCAGAGGAAGTGGTGGGACGTGAGGCTTGAGAGGGGGGCAGGGGTCTGCTTGGGGGCGGGGGCGAGCTGCTGGAGGATCTGAATCAACTAGACATCACTTATTGTTTACTGTGCTTTGCACTGTGCTAAGCATTTGACATGCATTATCTCATTAGTCCTCACGTCCTAAGCAGGTGGTATTACCATACTTCCTGTATTCTATGACACATATTTTTTTCACCATAGGGATGAGCTACAATCGATGTGAAAATTAAACTGTCCGTCATAATTTAATTGGTAGTGACTTTTCTCAGTGGTCTACAGAACAGTGATGCATCTTATGAGAGGAAAGAAGTAGCTGCCAGAGGATGAAGTGATGGAGAAATGCCTACTCTCAGCCGAGGGCTTGCCTGGGCTACAGCTGGTACCGAAACGAACATCCCCAGGAAGGCCAGAGCGGGAAGCACGAGGATGGTCAGCATACACCTGCGGTGGAAAGTTCTCTGCAGGCTGGGCTGAGTGTCAATGGTTTGAACCAGGAGGACGCTAACCCCAGGTTCTCCAGGGAGCCTCCCCAGTGGCCCTGGAAGAAGCAGCATGGTGTGGCACCAGGCATGCCAGCCACATCCAGAGCCACCTCAGCACAGAGCAGCCAGGTGTGAGGCTCAGTCCACGCTGAACCCCCCTGGTATGCCAGTCTTCCCAAACGACATGGTGTTCCAGCTATGGGGGAGCAGACAAGCCTGTAGCTCCTGATGCCTTCCCCACAGAGGGCTGCACTAGAGAAGAGCTCCCTGGACGCCATCTTCAAGTCCAGAGGCTGGAGGGGCTGATGCCCACAGACACCTCTCTTTCCCACAGACAGCACGTGGACATTAGGGAAACACATATCTTGTTTTAATTCAGTCTTCAGATCGTGGTTCCTCAAATGCCCCTTGGTGTAGAGCCTGCGTGGCCTGAGTCTCCGAGGGAATGCTGATGTCTACTCCCGACAGCATGGATTCCAGCTGCTATCAAGAGCTGAGTGACATTTCCTCCTCTGGACTTTGTTAACCCTGCTGCCATCTGGCAGCAGCTCTCGGGCCCCACTCCATACCTCTCCTGTGCCTCTAGCCAGCATCAAGCCAATGCCCCTGCAGTTCCCGGGGGAAGCCCCTCACACTAGGCCAGGGTACCGGCAGGAACTTAGTTTGGCAGCTTGGCAGATAAGAGACTTCTCACAGAGGAAACCGGGGGTTAAGCTTACAGCCCACAGCTTCAGGCTCAGCATTCAGGCCCCAGGAGAGAAACCCCACCCTCCTACCTTCTCCTGACAGACCTCCCAGGAGTCCTCATCTGCCTCTGAGCAGCCTGCATGTCCTGCTGTCAGTTTGCCTCCAGCTGTTCAAAGGAAACTTTTCCCACCCCCCCCTCAGCCCACAGCCCGCAGACTATGGCAGTCCGTTCCCTTCTGGATCCACCTGTCCCGGGGCCCAGGCTGCACTGCCCGGGCCACACTGCCTCCCTGGCTCCAGGGTTTCTGTCTTTGTCCATGTCTGTCTTGCTGCTCAGGGACAAGCATTCGGTCCTACTGTGTTGGTGCCTGTGTAACTGGTTTATTGATAAACCCCCTTCTTTCACTATCCCTTTAAACTTCGTCTGTAAGCTATTTTACCACCCCTGGATGAAATTTCAGGCAAGTCTCGTAGCTTTTCCACTCATTCTCAGATAACAGAGAACCTCTTTGTTTTGGCAGGGAGTCCAGCTTAGTCTACTAATCAAATAACTCCTGTCCAGTCTGGCTTGAATACCGAAACTCTCGAACTCATATCCAGTTTAGATATCCAGTTTGGACCTAGAGACTGTCATACAGAGTGAAGTAAGTCAGAAAGAGAAAAACAAATATTGTATTTTAACGCATATATGTGGAACCTAGAAAAATAGTACAGATGAACCGGTTTGCAGGGCAGAAATAGAGACACAGATGTAGAGAACAAACATATGGACACCAAGGGGGGAAAGTGGCAGGGTGGGTGGTGGTGGTGGGATGAATTGGGAGATTGGGATTGTCATGTATACACTGATGTGTATAAAATGGATGACTAATAAGAACCTGCTGTATAAAAAAATAAATAAAATAAAATTCAAAAAAACCCAACAACTTGTATCCAGTTTAGAGTCTGCCCTGACCCAGGCCTGGCAGGGCTGTGCGAAGTGGGAGTGGGATGCCAGGTAGCAGGGCTGGAGATTGTGGCCTTCTCACTATTTTCTAGTTCGTCCTCCTCTCCTATTCCTTAATCTCTGACCCTTCCAGGGATGGATGCAGGGGCTGGCTAATGAAAGGGCAGGAGGTAGTCTTCTGAGGGTGGTGCCATTGTTGTCTGCTCTTGGAGCCCTGGGACAGCAGATGCTCAAGAGCTGGTCCTCCCTTCTTGGGACACTTTTGTGGTTTCCACAGAGATCCTTCCACTGGACCATTCCCTCCTCTACCTGGGCATCTCCTCCCTCAGCCTGGGCTTCAGTGGGACACCCTTCTGGCTGAGTCACACGCACCCTCCTAGAAGTCTCACTGCACAGGTGCCCTTAAGATGACTCCAGGCAGCTCTCCCATTGTCCATATCAGGTCCAGGCGGCAGTGTCCTGCCTGGGTAGAAGGACAGCCCTCTCTCTAGGGGATTTCTTTGCTCTGCTTCCAGATGAGCCACTCCACCCTCATTTGGGGGCTTTTAGACTTCTTTTGGTAAACACTAACACACCATTTTTTGACCTCCAAACTCCAAGGCACAAAATGTAAGTTCTCCAAGTAAGTTCTCTTGAAGCCCACCTCATTTTAGTTGAGACCAGAGGGAAAATAGCACAGCACCCTAACTACCCTTTCCAAACTTTCAACCTCTTCTACCTCAATTTATTACAACATCGAGGCAGGTCATGGGCTAATCCCGGCAGAAAGGTTTCACAGCCTCTCAGCATTTATTGTTAGACGGTCTAGCACCTCAAGGCAGAATGTGAGGACACTCAGCACATATTATATGTGAGCGTCTATCACACGTATTAGAAACATGATGACAAGAGGAACAAGTCTGGGGTGTTGTAATATTACAGGATGAGCCAAAGGAGGAGCCAGCAAAGGAGATGGAGAAAAACCAAGAGCGCACAGCATGGTGTGGCACCAGGAATGCCAGCCACATCCAGAGCCACCTCTGCACAGAGCAGCCAGGTGTGAGGCTCAGTCCACGCTGAACCCCCCTGGTATGCCAGTCTTCCCAAACGACATGGTGTTCCAGCTATGGGGGAGCAGACAAGCCTGTAGCTCCTGATGCCTTCCCCACAGAGGGCTGCACTAGAGAAGAGCTCCCTGGACGCCATCTTCAAGTCCAGAGGCTGGAGGGGCTGATGCCCACAGACACCTCTCTTTCCCACAGACAGCACGTGGACATTAGGGAAACACATATCTTGTTTTAATTCAGTCTTCAGATCGTGGTTCCTCAAATGCCCCTTGGTGTAGAGCCTGCGTGGCCTGAGTCTCCGAGGGAATGCTGATGTCTACTCCCGACAGCATGGATTCCAGCTGCTATCAAGAGCTGAGTGACATTTCCTCCTCTGGACTTTGTTAACCCTGCTGCCATCTGGCAGCAGCTCTCGGGCCCCACTCCATACCTCTCCTGTGCCTCTAGCCAGCATCAAGCCAATGCCCCTGCAGTTCCCGGGGGAAGCCCCTCACACTAGGCCAGGGTACCGGCAGGAACTTAGTTTGGCAGCTTGGCAGATAAGAGACTTCTCACAGAGGAAACCGGGGGTTAAGCTTACAGCCCACAGCTTCAGGCTCAGCATTCAGGCCCCAGGAGAGAAACCCCACCCTCCTACCTTCTCCTGACAGACCTCCCAGGAGTCCTCATCTGCCTCTGAGCAGCCTGCATGTCCTGCTGTCAGTTTGCCTCCAGCTGTTCAAAGGAAACTTTTCCCACCCCCCCCTCAGCCCACAGCCCGCAGACTATGGCAGTCCGTTCCCTTCTGGATCCACCTGTCCCGGGGCCCAGGCTGCACTGCCCGGGCCACACTGCCTCCCTGGCTCCAGGGTTTCTGTCTTTGTCCATGTCTGTCTTGCTGCTCAGGGACAAGCATTCGGTCCTACTGTGTTGGTGCCTGTGTAACTGGTTTATTGATAAACCCCCTTCTTTCACTATCCCTTTAAACTTCGTCTGTAAGCTATTTTACCATCCCTGGATGAAATTTCAGGCAAGTCTCGTAGCTTTTCCACTCATTCTCAGATAACAGAGAACCTCTTTGTTTTGGCAGGGAGTCCAGCTTAGTCTACTAATCAAATAACTCCTGTCCAGTCTGGCTTGAATACCCAAACTCTCGAACTCATATCCAGTTTAGATATCCAGTTTGGACCTAGAGACTGTCATACAGAGTGAAGTAAGTCAGAAAGAGAAAAACAAATATTGTATTTTAACGCATATATGTGGAACCTAGAAAAATAGTACAGATGAACCGGTTTGCAGGGCAGAAATAGAGACACAGATGTAGAGAACAAACATATGGACACCAAGGGGGGAAAGTGGCAGGGTGGGTGGTGGTGGTGGGATGAATTGGGAGATTGGGATTGACATGTATACACTGATGTGTATAAAATGGATGACTAATAAGAACCTGCTGTATAAAAAAATAAATAAAATAAAATTCAAAAAAACCCAACAACTTGTATCCAGTTTAGAGTCTGCCCTGACCCAGGCCTGGCAGGGCTGTGCGAAGTGGGAGTGGGATGCCAGGTAGCAGGGCTGGAGATTGTGGCCTTCTCACTATTTTCTAGTTCGTCCTCCTCTCCTATTCCTTAATCTCTGACCCTTCCAGGGATGGATGCAGGGGCTGGCTAATGAAAGGGCAGGAGGTAGTCTTCTGAGGGTGGTGCCATTGTTGTCTGCTCTTGGAGCCCTGGGACAGCAGATGCTCAAGAGCTGGTCCTCCCTTCTTGGGACACTTTTGTGGTTTCCACAGAGATCCTTCCACTGGACCATTCCCTCCTCTACCTGGGCATCTCCTCCCTCAGCCTGGGCTTCAGTGGGACACCCTTCTGGCTGAGTCACACGCACCCTCCTAGAAGTCTCACTGCACAGGTGCCCTTAAGATGACTCCAGGCAGCTCTCCCATTGTCCATATCAGGTCCAGGCGGCAGTGTCCTGCCTGGGTAGAAGGACAGCCCTCTCTCTAGGGGATTTCTTTGCTCTGCTTCCAGATGAGCCACTCCACCCTCATTTGGGGGCTTTTAGACTTCTTTTGGTAAACACTAACACACCATTTTTTGACCTCCAAACTCCAAGGCACAAAATGTAAGTTCTCCAAGTAAGTTCTCTTGAAGCCCACCTCATTTTAGTTGAGACCAGAGGGAAAATAGCACAGCACCCTAACTACCCTTTCCAAACTTTCAACCTCTTCTACCTCAATTTATTACAACATCGAGGCAGGTCATGGGCTAATCCCGGCAGAAAGGTTTCACAGCCTCTCAGCATTTATTGTTAGACGGTCTAGCACCTCAAGGCAGAATGTGAGGACACTCAGCACATATTATATGTGAGCGTCTATCACACGTATTAGAAACATGATGACAAGAGGAACAAGTCTGGGGTGTTGTAATATTACAGGATGAGCCAAAGGAGGAGCCAGCAAAGGAGATGGAGAAAAACCAAGAGCGCAGGGTGTCCACAAAGTGAAGAAACAAAGTGTTACAAGCGAGAGTGGTTTTTTGGTCAAAGCTGCTGACAGGTTGCGTATGAAAATGGTCTGAGAAGTAGCCAATGGATCTGACAAAATAGGGGCTGCCGGCCTCCTTGATAAAAGCCGTATCAGAGGCATTCAGAGCCCCTCCTGGTCTGGTCCTGCCTCCCTTTCTCAGCTTCCTCTTCCTCCACAAAGGGCACTAGGCTTCAGCTACCTCAAAGTACCAGTGATGTCTGGATATGCCACCTCCGCCCATCACGGGGAACTCCTGTTCGTCCTTCCAGATGGTGATGAAATGCCATCTTGGCCCACCAAGCCTTCCCTGTGCTCCCAGAGAGGCAATCTTTTCCTCCTCCGATACAAATCTTCCCACTACCACCCCCCATGCTCATTCACACTATGCCCCTCTCACTTATTGGGCTTCAGCCACAGAGGCCTCCTGCTGTTCCTCTAGCCCCCCAGGCACACGGTCTCCTTGGGGGTTTTGTCTTGGCCGTCCCCTTTTCCCACATGCATCTGCATGACTCGCTCCCTCACTTATCAGTGAAGTCCTTCTTAAAACCAGGCACCCCTTCCACCACATTCACCCTCCATCTTCTCTTCCTGCTTTATTTTCCTCCGTAGCTTTTATCATCCCACAGAGAAGCAATTTACTTATTTACCGTATTCCCTGTCTATCTCCTCCCCCCACGTAAACTCTACAGGGCAAGAATCTGTCACTGAATTGGTACATGCTGTAGCTCCAACAGAGAATGTTGTTGGATCATAGCAGGTGCTCAATAAACATCTTCTGGTGAATAAACAAATAAACAGAGTGGTAGGAGCAACAGCCCCATCTAACTAGGGTCGGGGAAAAAATGGAAAGTAAATGAAAATATCTAGTACAAGAAACCCTCTCGGGGTGCTTTTCTATAAAGGGAAGCAGAGAAATGGGGTGGTAGCACACACAGGAAGTGGAGTTGTGTCGTGGTGTGTGTGTGTGTGCACACAAATGTACATGTGCCAAAATGATCTGGTAGAGAGTGAGGGGTTAATGATGTGGGAGGGTGGAGACACCTATCTGGTGAAGCCAAGTCCTTGAGTTGGCCTGAGGCACTGAGATCTGAAGCACAAGAGGAGGGGTAACTAAATAAGAGCAGGCAGAGTGTTTGGCAGATGTAGCTAGAATCTATCATGTGGCTTAACATCTCAGAACCAGCTTGGAAGACTAATCTCCCATTTTCAACTCCTGCAGCACTTTATCCATAGTCCCTAATGGCTCTGACCATTTTCTGGTTTGCATAACTAATTCAGACCTCTAGTGACTTCTGCCCCCTCTAGCTCTTAACCAGAACAGATGGACCATGACACCATAATAGTCAAGAGGTAGACACCACCAGACATAACCTGGCAGTGATCTTGCCTGGTATTCTCCTCAAAGTACATGTCACTAACTCATAAAATCACCGCTGCAGGAGTGGAAGGACCTAAGATCACCCAGTCGGACCCTCTCATTATAAGTAAGAGCAGACTGGGGCTCGGGGAGGGGAAGCGCTTGCCCAGTTCCCAGGTTAGTGGCTGATCTAGGACTAGCACTCAAAGCCCTGATTCCCTCTCGAAAGCTCCTCTGCAACATTAAGTCCAGGTGTACTCCCACCTTGTCCCTGGACAGGCCAGCACAATGGCACAGGTGCTGAATATATGAATGAGGAATTTTAAAGGCACAAAGTGTTTTGAGGCATCACGACTCCTGCCAGGACCTGTTAAGGCAGGTCCACATTATACAGAGAACCCAACCTTAAGCAAGGCCACACCCATTTCCCCCCAAATCCCTTCACCATTAGAGGGAGTAGGCACTGGTATAGCTTTTGAGGGGAGCACTTTGGCAGATCTGAATAAATTCTAAAATCTGCACACCTTTCCACCTAGCACTTTCACATCTAGAAATTTTTCCCAAGAATTACTAATGAAAGATAGGTGCAAGACTATTCACTGTGGCTTTGTTTATAATAACAAAAGTAAGAAATACAGTGCTCAGATGAATTGCAGTTACTTTGGGGCAAGAGACTGAAATGAAAAGACTTCACTTTTTTACACCACATACTTCTGTATTGTTTAAATCTATTAGGAATATGTACTACTTTCATAATGCAAAAGAAGTAAAAATTAAAAGGACAAATAAACTCTTCTCTGATCTAGAAATATGTTCAGACCATGACGTTGCAAATTACTTTAGTATTTGTACTTGTTTATATTATTGAATTTTTTACATTGAACAGATACTGTTTTATAGATATTAAACCTAGTAAAAAAAAAAATTCCTTCCCAGGGTTCCTACTATCTTCAAAATAAAGAAAAATGTCTCATCTACTGAGCAGAGACAGCAAGTTGTCCTGAATACCCATTCTTCCCTTCTTCTATAGCAGTAAAACCCCTGACTTAAAGCAGGGTACATATTGTTTCAGAATACCAATTACATTTCCCAGCATCCCTAGCAGTCAGGTAGGCCATGTGACTAAGCTCTGGCCAATAAAGTGACAGCACGGGTGCTATATGTGCAACTTCTGGATCATGCCTTTAAAGAACAGTAAAAGAAGCACTCACAGTAAGAGAAATACAAATTAAAACTATACTGAGATACATTTCTCACCTAACAGATTGGCAAAAATCAAAAGTTTGAAGCACACTCTGTTGGTGAAAGTATGCAGAAACAGGTATTCTCATACATTACTTGTAGGAATATAACATTACACAACCCCTATGATAGGAAATTGGGGGATATTTAAAATGATGACTTATTTCATTAACCCTTTGACCTAAGAGTAATCTCATTCCTAGGAATTTACCCTAAAGATAAACCTCCAAAAAATATGTGAAAAATACATACTCACAAGGTTATTCATTGTGGCATTATTTGTAATTGCAAAATATTGGAAAACAACCTAAATGCTCATGCATATATAGGAAACCAGTGCAGTAAACTATGGTCCACCCACACAATGGAGTACTATGATTCTGTTTAAAAAAAGTGAGGAAGATCTCTGTGAATTCACATGGAGTGGTTTCCAAGGTATATTGGTAAGTTTCTTAAGTACAAAAGAGTATACACAGTATGCAAACATTTGTGTAAGAAGGGGGAAATGAAAGAATGGAGTGGAGTAGAAAAAAATAGGAGATGGGAGAGTAACACTACTTTGAGTTTACCTTTTTATATAATTTCGACTTTAGATACTTGTTAATGTTTTATATCTTCTAAAATTAAATAAATCAAGAAGAATAGGGGGAACAAAATACAAACAAATGAATCAAACTTTTTCAAATTAATAATAATAATAATTAATCCAAGTAACTTTAAACACAGTGCTTTGTATACCTTTGGTCAACAGATAAAAAACACTTTAAAGAAATCTTAAGCTCTACTGTGGTGGCCACAGTAGACTTCCTTTCAGGACAACCTGCTGTGGGAGCAGCTGACAGAAGGTCTCCAGCTGTCGCAACTTCAGATCCACTGCGGCATGAATGCCATGGCCACAACCATATGTACCTGAGTTACACTCAGCCAATGGCCAAGCATGACAAAACTACAGGGCCATTCCTGCCCAAGGCAGGTCTCCTCTAACAAATAACCTTTGCTGGGGAAGTCCCCATCGTCCCAGCCAAGACTCTCAGACTGAACTGCAATCTGACCTGTGCCTACCTAGTCCTCTTTTCACAGACCTGCATTGCAGTCTAAAGGATTGCCCTGACTTTTCCTGCTCTCTGCCCTTTAGCCATTACAGGCATTCCCTAAATCAAGCTCTTGTACATCGAATCCTATTTCGGCACCTGCTTCTTGCAGGATCTGGCCTGACACAACAACTTAGTAGCTTTGCTGTTTGTAATGGTATGAATGTAGCAATTCTGAAGCATTTGTGTATATATTATAGGATTAACTAAATTCGTAAATATATCGATATAGTTGGGAATCAGCATGCTAACTGCAGGAAAAGAAGAAACAAATATGGAATGAGGGAAGCAGGAAGAATGCTGTTGTGTTGAATTGGAATAGGTCAGTATAACCTCATGAACTGTGTGTGTGTGTTTGTGTGATATTTATAGGAAATGTAAACAGGAGATAGATATAAATAGATATAGTGTGGGTATATGTATATATGTGGGTATGATTATACATACGTCTTCTAGCTTCGTCTGCTGAGGAGATCAAGGAGCAGCAATGCCCCATTAGCAATGAGAACATCTAATGCCCAGATGTTGGTGTCTAAATTCCATTAAAAGGAACCAGGTAAAAACACATGTCTACACAGAGACATGTATGTGAATGTTCATAGCGGCATTAGTCACAATGGCCAAAAATTCAAACATTTTTATCCAAATATCTATCAACTAGTGAATTTTTTAATGTAGCATATCCATACAATAAAATACCAACCAGTAGTAAAAAGGAATGAACTACTGATACATTCTACAATATGGATGAATCTCAAACACATTATGCTAAGTAAAATAAACCTGGCACATAAGACTACTCATTGTATTATTCCATTTATTTGAATAGTCCAGAAAGGCAAATCTAAAGAGGCAGAAATCAGTGGCTACCTAGAACTAGAGGTAGGTGTGGGTAGGTGTGCAAATGATCAAGAGGGAAATTTTTGAAAGTTGGAAATGTTCTAAAAATGGATTGTGGTAAATGTTGCAGAACTTGCTAAATTAGGGGAATTGTCTCCTAATTACTTTTGCAGCTTCATGTCCCAATGCTTCCTTTCATGCATCCTAAATTCCACTTTATGAGTCCCAGTGGAGCCTCATACTTCCAAGCCTATGGTTAGGTTAGTCCTTCTGTCTGACAGGTCATTCCTCCCAGTCTCCACCTATGACAGCATTATTCATTCTCCATGGCCCAGAACAAATGTCACCCCTTTTGTCATGCCAGAGTCAATCCCTTCCTTCTGTGCATTCTCATTAAACATTCTTTGCACACCCCTGAGAACACTCTCCACTCTAATTCTTCCAGCTGTGTCTGTGCATGGCTGTCCCATAACCACTGGACAATGCTCCTTGGGGACAGGGATCAGGTCTTACTCTTCTTCAGCACCTAGCAAAGTGTCAGGAACATCATTAGCATTTGGCAAATGAACGAACGAATGAATGAATGAATGAAGCTATGAAGAACAAGAGACACTGAAGTGAATGGAAAAGATATCAGCTGTTGTAAGCAACAGATGAGCCAGCTGTTGGGAAGGCAATTAAAAAACAACTACAAACACTGGCCCAGGTTCTGGGCAGTACTGATATTAAATACTCAGCTTGAAGTAAGATTCTGGGAAGATGGCAGACTAGGAACAACCAGGAATCTGTCTCCCCACCTAGACAATAAGTGCACTGGCAGAATCTGTCTAATGTAACTATTTTGGAATTCTAGAATCTGTTGAAGACTTGCAACTTCCAGGAGACTGTATGGATAGTAAATTGTGGTTGATTTTGGCCAATCTAACCACTTCTATTCAACATATTACTGGAAGTTGTAGCCAGAGCAATTAGGCAAGAAAAAGAAATGAAAGATATCCAAACTGGAAAGGAAGAAGTAAAACTATCTGCTTGCAGATGATATGATCTTACATGTAGAAAACCCTAAAGATTCCACAAAAGTAAAACCCTGTTAGAAATAACAAGTGAATTCAGCACAGTAGCAGGATAAAAGTCAACACACAAAAACCAGGCACATTTCTACACACAAACAATGAACAATCTGAAAAGGAAATGACAAAAACAATTCCATTGACAATAGCATCAAAAAAGAATAAAATACTTAGGAAGTAGCTTAACCAAGAAGGTGAAAGACTTGCACAATGAAAACCACAAAACATTTCTGAAAGAAATTAAAGGTGAAAGAAATAAATGGAAACACATCCTGTGTTCATGGATCGGATGACTTAATACTGTTAAAATGTCAATACTACCCAAAGCAATCCACAGATTTAATCCAATACCTGTTAAAATCTTAATGATGTCTTTTTAGAGAAAGAGAAACCTATCCTAAAATTCATATCTCAAGGGACTCCAGATACCCAAAACAAACTTGAAAAAGAAGAACAAAACTGGAGGACTCAGACTTATTGATTTCAAAACTTACTACAAAGCTACAGTAATCAAAATAGTCTAGTACTGGCATAAAGACAGACCAATGGAATAGAATTGAGAGCCCAGAAATAAACCCTCATATATATGGTCAAATGATTTTTGACAAGTGTACCTTGACCACTCACTGGGGAAAGGACAGTCTTTTCAACAAGTGGTGCTGGGAAAACTGGATATCCACATGTAAAAGAATGAAGTTGGACCCTTACCTAATACCACACACAAAAATTAACTCAAAATGGATCAAGAACCTATGTGTAAGACCAAAACAATAAAACTCTTAGAAGAAACATAGGGCAAAAGCTTCATGACATTGGATTTGGCAATGATTTCTTGGATATGACACCAAGGGCGCAAGTAACAAAATCAAAAATAGGCAAATTAGACTTCATAAAAATTTTTTAATTTTGTATATCACAGACACTATCCCCAGAGTAAAAAGGCAACCCAGAGTGGGAGAAAATATTTGCAAATCACATATCTGATAAGGATTTAATATCCAGAATATATAGAGAACTCCTAAAACTCAACAAACAACAACAAAAACATACCATTAAAAAATGGGCAAAGGACTTCAATAGACATTTCTCCAAGGAAGATCTATGAATGGTCAGTAAGAACATGAAAAGGTTCTCAACATCAAAAATTATGAGGGAAATGCAAATCAAAACTACAATGAGATATCACCTCACACCCATTATGATGACTATTATCAGAAAAAAACCCAGAAAACAACAAGTATTGGCAAGGATATAGAGAAATTGGAACCCTTGTGCACTGTTGGTAGGAATGTAAAATGGTACAATCACTGTGGAAAACAGTGTGGCAGTTCCTCAAACAATTTAAGATAAAATTATCATATGATCCAGTAATTCTACTTGTGGGTATATACCCCAAAGAATTGAAAGCAGGATCTTGAAGAGATATTTGTACACCCATGTTCATAACAGCATTATTCACAATAGCCAAAATGTAGAAGAAATCCAAATGTCCATTGACAGATGAATGGATAAGCAATATACGGCATAAACACACAGTGGAATATTACTCAGCCTTAAAAAGGAAGGAAATTCTGTAATATGCTACAGCATGGATGAACCTTGAGGACATTATGCCAGATGAAATAATCCAGTCACAAAAAGACAAACACTGCACGAGTCTACTTATATTAGGTACTTAGAGTAGTCAAATTCATAAAGACAGAAATTGTAATGGTGGTTGCCAGGGACTGGAGGGGAGGGGAGAATGGGCAGTTATTGTTTATATTAGGTATAGACTTTCAGTTTTGCAAGATGAAAAGTGTTATGGGGATGGATGGAGGTGATGGTTGTACAACAATGTGAATATATTTAATACCACTGAACTGTACACTTAAAAGTGGTTAAGATGGTAAATTTTATTTTATGTGTATTTGATTGCAATTTTAAAACCCTACCAAACAATAACTATGTATAAAGGGACAATGATTATGACGATGACCCATCTCTTACCTTCATCAAGTAGCCAGCAAATACAAGGAAGCTTTTTGAATGCAGATGCTTGGCCAAGGAGAACCCAAATCCAGAGTCACAGCCTGTGACCAAGACAGCTTTGCTGCCAACCTGTTTTAAAAGGTCAGACCCCACATTAGGAACCCAGGATCCTGAGGGCTGAATGACCAGGCCTCCTCTGGGCAGTAAAAATTAGGGCTTCCTGAGTGGGCGAGGCCTGGCCCTCCCCACTTGTCTCTTGCTGTTTGGAGAAGCACCCTGGTATAGTAGAAATGCTTGGACTCCGAATCAAGAGACCAGGTTCTAACCCAGACTCTACCACCAACTAGCAATATTGCTTGGGGAAGCTACCTCCTCTTTCTGGACCTCAGTTTCCTCATCTACAATCACCATCATCACCATCACCATCATCACTGTCATCTTCATTGTCAAGTATTGAGTACCTACCATGGGCAAGGCACTGTGCATGCATTATTTTAATTCTCACAATAACTCCATATAATAAGTATGATTATTATATCACGTTACAAGTGAGGAAATAGACATTTTAAAATGCCCAACATAATTAGCGATAGAGCTGGAACTGAAAGAAGGACTGAGAGATTTCAGAGTCTAAACTCTTAACCCCTAACTTCATTTGATGGGGCAGGGGTTGTTTAGCGAGTGAGAGAGTGGCTCTGAGTGCCCTGGAAGCACTGAAGCCCTTACTCTGAGGATGGGTCAGGGCCTGGGAGCCCAGGGAGGAGGGCTCTGACCACCTGGCTGGCTCCCAGGTAGCCGGGCTGCCACTCACTGGGTTCACCGAAGCAGCGTAAGTCCGACGGTCGACAGGGACAAAGGAGGCAGAGTGAAACAGCAGCGAGCCTCTGCAAGAGGAAAGAAAGCCATGAGAAGAGGCTGTGGTCACACCAGACCTTGTTCTGGGGTGGAAGCAACTCAACAGGCCCTCAGGCACCAGTACCCACCCTACTCACTACTCCCACCCCAAACCTCTGAGGACAACCTGCTGGTACCACTGAGGAGGAGGGCCTGTTTCCTCCAGGTTACTAGTCTGGGATAAAGTGGGCCAGCAGTTGCAGTGGACATTTTTGCCACTGTGTAGGAAGAGCCTTCCAGTGATGGACCTCTGTTAACAAAGCCCTCTGCAAATGCAACGTCTTAACCCTTAGGTTTTACATGGCTTCCTGATAGTTTTTTTATTTTGAAATAATTCTAGATTCACATGAAGTTAAGAATACAGAGAGATGCCCTGTACCTTTTACCCAATTTCCCCTAATGGTAACATATTGCAAAACTCTAGTACAATATCACAACCAGGATACTGACATATTCATTGAAAATACAGAACAGTTCCATCACCACAAGGATCCTTTGTGTTATCCTTTTATAGCCACACCCACTCCCACATCCTCTTTAACCACTAATCTGTTCTCCACCTCTATAATTCTGTCATTTCAAGAATGGAGTCATAGAATATTAACCTTTTGGGATTGGCCTTTTTCATGCAACATAATTCCCTCGAGATTCATCTGACTGTCTATTGTTGCATGTATCAATAATTTGTTCCTTTTTATTGCTAAATTGTATTCTATGGTATCCTGTACCACAGTTCGTTTAACCATTCAACTATTGAAGGTCATCTGGGTTGCTTCCAATTTAGAGCTATTACAAATAAAGCTGCCAGGAACATTCCTGCATAGGTTTTGTGTGAACCTGTTTTTCTCTTGGATAAATGCCCAGAAGAGCAATTGCTGGGTCATACGGTAGTTGCATGTTTAGTTTAAGAAACTTTTAAACTGTTTTCCAGAGTGGCTGTAACATTCTACATTCCCAGCAGTAATGTATGAATGATCCAGTTTCCCCATATCCTTGCCAGCATTTGGTGGTATCACTGTTTTTTATTTTAACCATGCTGGTAACTGTGTAAAGATATCCATTGTGGTCTTAATTTGCATTTCTCTAATGGCTAATGATGTTGAAAATCTTTTCATGTGCTTATTTGCCATCAGTATATCCCGTTTGATTAAAATGTCTCTTTATGTCTTTTGTGCATATTCTATTGTAATTGGAGTGTTTGTTCTTTCACTATTGAATTGTGAGAATTCTTTATATGTTCTAGATGCTAGTCCTTTGTTGCATATGTGGTAGGCAAAAATTTTCTCCTAGTCTATAAATTGTCTTTTCATCCTCTTAACAGGATCTTTACGTAGAGGAACAGTGTTTCATTTTGATGAAGTCTGATTATTCAATTTTTCCTTTTATGGATCAATCATATTTTGGTGTCAGTTCAGAACTCTTTGCCTATGCCCCAACCCAAAGATTTTCTCCTGTTTTTTCCTAAAAGATTTATAGTCTTGGGTTTTATTTTTCTGTTTTTTCATTTTTTGGCCATACTGCGAGGTATGTGGGATCTTAGTTCCCCAACCGAGGACTGAACCCGTGTCCCTTGCATTGGAAGGTCGGAGTCGTAACCACTGGACCGCCAGGGAAGTCCCTAGTCTTGTGTTGTATAATATAAGTCCATGATCCATTGTGAGTTAACTTTTGTATAAAATGTGAGATAAGTCAAAGTTGGTTGTTTTTGGTTTTGCCTATGAATATACGTGCTCCAGCACCATTTTTTGAAAATGTTATGTTTCCTCCATTGAATTGCTTTTGCACCTTTGTCAAATATTGGTTGGGCATATCCATGTGGTTTTACTTCTGGATTCTCTGTTTCATTGAGCTATGCGCTCCCACCTTATTTTTCTTTTTCAAAATTGTTTTTGCTATTCTATTTCCTTTGCCTTTTCATATAAATTTTAGAACAATCTTGTCTTTTTCTATAAAAATCTGACTGGGATTTTGATAGAAATTGTGCTAAACTTGTATATCAATTTAGGGAAAGTCAACATCTTTACTTTTTTGAGTCTTTCAATCCCTGAACATAGTGTGGGTCTCCATTTATTTAGATCTTTGATTTCTTTCATCAGTATTGTATCATTTTCAATGTACAAATCCTGTATAATTTGTTGTATTTATACCTAAGTAACTCATTCTTTTGAGCAATTGTAAATGGTATTATTTTAGATTTTGATATCTACAAGTTCATTGCTAGGATATAGAAATACATTGACTTGTGCGTGTTATCTTGTATCCTGTGTCCTGCTGAACTCACTTATTAGTTCTAGGAGTGCTCTGTGGATTCCTTGGGATTTTCTATGTAGTCAATCATGTAATCTGCAAATAGGGACAGTTTTATTTCTTCTTTTACAACCTGTATGACTTTTATTTCCTTTTCTTGCTTTATTGCACTTCCTTATTGCGCTATGGCGAGTCAGTGGTGAGAGTGGACATTCTTGCCTTGCTCCCATCTTAGGGAGAAGGCATTCAGTCTTTCACCAGGAAATATAATGTTAGCTGCATGGTTTTCATAGATGCTCTTTATCAAGTTTAGGAAGTTTCCATCTATGCCTATTTTTCTGAGAGTGTTTATCACAAATGAGTGTTAAATTTTGCTTTTTCTGCAATAATAGATTCATGTGATTTTTCTTCTTTGGCTTTCAGTTTGGTGGATTACATTAACTGATTTTTAGCAACAAGTCATCTTTGCAGCCCTGGAACAAATTCACTTTTTCATGGCTTACAATTCTTTTCATATATTGCCGAATTCTACTGACTCATATTTTAAGAATTTTGGCACCTATATTCATGAGGGGTATTGGTCTGCAGTCCTCTATTTTGTACGGTCTTTGTCTGGTCTTGGAATCAGCTAATACTAGCTTCATAAAGTAAATTGGAAGGAGTTACTGCTGGGTACGGATGGGAGTTCTGGCTTCCCACTGGGTCTTCACCAATACCTCCCTGGCTGTGAGGGGTCGGAGTACCTCATTAATGCTCTCCACTGTATGGGGGTGTGTGGTCTCATTACTGCTGAGAGGTGGAGGAAGTCGTAGCTCTCCATCTCTACTAGGTGTCCTCTGACACTCCTCCACCCCCCACCCCCACTCCAAGCAGGCAGGGTTCCTTATTACTGCTGGGTGAGAACATAAGTCCTGGCCCCTACTTGGCTTTCTCTGACACTACCCCTGGTGGGGGCATTGGTCACAAGTAAGCAGAGTGGTATGGTCACTACACCCAAAACTAGTTAAATGACTTTATCTAAAATTAATCACTTGGGCTTCCCTGGTGGCGCAGTGGTTGAGAGTCCGCCTGCCGATGCAGGGGACGTGGGTTCATGCCCCGGTCTGGCAGGATCCCACATGCCGAGGAGCGGCTGGGCTCGTGAGCCATGGCCGCTGGGCCTGTGCGTCCGGAGCCTGTGCTCTGCAACGGGAGACGCCACAGCAGTGAGAGGCCCGCGTACCGCAAAAAAAAAATAAAAAATTTAAAAAACAATAATAATAAAATAAAATAAAATAAATCACTGTTTTACCATAACCCCAGGATTTGCTGTACAAAAAGAACAAGGTGTCCCTGGCAGAACTGTCCTTGTCCCCTGCCATCCTTTTGCACTATTTGATATTTTTAAAAGTAACAGGGCTTCCCTGGTGGCGCAGTGGTTGAGAATCCGCCTGCCGATGCAGGGGACACGGGTTCGTGCCCCGGTCCGGGAAGATCCCACATGCCGCGGAGCGGCTAGGCTCGTTTTGCTCTAACCCACCTCCCCATACTCAAATATATCCACTCAAACTTGACTATCTCTGGGTGTATTATACCAGGTGCTACTAAATATGCTATCAATGGCATATTTCTACTTCTCCAGAGAGCACAAGGCTCCATCCCTCCACACCCAATCCCCAAGAGGCAGAACCCCGCTAAGGCGAGGGCCAAGAACACTGCTGGGGAGCTCCAGCTGACACAGGAGTGCCCTCCTGGACACCACTTGGTTTCTCAGCCTTTCCCTTTGGCCACTGCTGGGACTGCCTCATCCTGCTCTTATTTCTTCTCTCACTTTGCAGCTCCTGCAGGTGCCATGGGATCCCTGGCTTGGGGCTACTTCTCAGTTCAGAGGGGCCTTGGGGCTAGGAAGGCCTTAGCACCTCAATTCTTTAACTTTAGTTAACAAGCACCTGGGAAGCTTGTTAAAATTCAGGCTCCCAAGTCCCTGATTGACATTTTGATTCAGTAGGATGGGGTGGCCCCTGGAAATCTGCATGTTAAACCAACACCTGATTCCAGTACAGGCAGTACTGGGAAAGGCCTGGTTGACGTAGGTCCAGAGCAGCTGTTCTTACGTTCTCCTCCCTGTTTATTAGAATCACTTAGTAAAACGATCATGATTATGAGCTTACGTTATTAAAAAGAGATCTTACCATTTAGCAATAGATACCTAAACACCAACATGATGTCCAGGATTTGCTTTGAAACAATCCAGTAGAGGGTGGGGGTGGAAAGTGGGTGGGAACACAGATGAAACAAGATTGGTCATGAGCTGATAACTGTTGAAGCCCAGGTACACCAGGGATCAATTTACTACTTTCTACTTTTGTATGTGATTGAAATTCTTCCCAAAATAGTTGAAGAAGAACTAAGGAACCAAGGAAGCTTTTTAAACTATTCCCATGGTTGGCCTCCCCCCTAATGAAAGAAATCCGCGTCCCCAGGGGTGGGGCACGGGGACTTTTTTCCCCCTGCGCTCTAGGTGATTCTAACCTGCAACCAGAGTTTATAACTGCTGCCTTAGGAAAAGAGAAAAAGGACTTTTTCCCCATGGGGTTTCCTTTTCAAGCCTCTTGACTGCCAAGTCCTAATACCTCTGGGGACAAAATCAGCTCTAGGCCACAGCCCAGCCAAGGCAGACACTACTGTTTGCTGCTAATATCTATTCTTCTCATCTGTCTCACTACCAAAATGTTGTCTGGGGTACCAATGTGCCCAATTCTTTCCAGACTATCGCCTACCCAGCAATCACGTGACCTACCCCTGGCCCATAAGGTGCAAGCAGAAGTCTGCAATGACTGCTGGGAGAGTTTTGCTCTCCTGATGCAGGGGCAGCTCCTCCCTTCTTCCATGTTGCTTTGCTTCTTCCTGCCTGGACTGAAGCTGGAGGTGGAGGGGCATCATGGCATTCTGAGGTGAGGGCCACCATCAGGATGACAGAGCAGAAAGATACAGGAAGCCTGGGTCCACTGATACCTCTCCAGCCCTGGCCTTCTGGAAGTCTTTGCCCTTCTAATTGTGATGCAGTCCTGATACATTGGCTTATCAAGGTTAAGAATGCCCCTGAGTGGTTAAGTCTGAATCCCATAATATAAAATAGTGAGCATTGCCCTGGAGGGTCACCTCTCCCCAGGAGGGTCTTGTGGTGGCAGCAAACTGCTGGTCACCCAAACCACTTACTCTAATGGCTATGCCAGTCTCACAGGTGGTACAAGTTAAACTCAGGATAGTCAGTAAACTTGCTGAGGGGTGAATCCCAAAGAGGTGGCCTCCAGATTCAGAGGAGGAGAGCTTGCTGATTTCCACCCTAACCTAGAAGAGCAATCAGATGGGGTGGAGAGGTTGCAATCCGGCATTTTCCCACAGGCCTGTGGAAGAACCAGCTGGTTCCCAGAGCACTGGCATCCAGGAACTCACTGGGCCACATTCGAGACACCACCCTGTGCTGGCCAAGGCATTAACGCTGGCTTCTTTTCCCTCCTTCCAGTCTATGTCTCTATCCCTTTTGTTCCTTCCGTCACGAATCAGCAACAATAACCAGTTACCCAGCCTTCTGCTGAGAGGAGTCAGAAGTCAGCTTGACAGCCTGAATCTAACAAGATGGGTTTAGGAAGGACAAATGTTGATGACACAAGGGCAGTTGGGGAGGAATGAGGTCTCACACAGCAGCACCTGTGAAAATAAATTAGTCTGATCAACTACAAATCACAAGTGATGTGGCCGCCAAAAGAAGCTATGTGAGCCTAGGCTGGACAGGAATAGGGAGGCAAGGGCCACTCTCCATTCTGCCCAGGTCAGGCTGCCCTGGAGTATTACACGCCATGCCTGGGCAGGCAGAGCTGAGCACTGGGGCTGAGCCAGCTGGTGTGTGTAACCAGAATCCAGGAAGTAGTGTCCTGGGTGGAGCCAGAGCCTTCAGAAATCCAAAATCTGAGGGCTGTAAAGAGCCAGGAAGCAGAGCAGGTTGTCAGGGCAGGGACTGCATCCGGCCACTTCTGGGGAGGTTTCATCTGGACAGGTGCTGTGTACCGGGTGACTGCTGCTCTGAGCCATGTAGGGTAGGGGAGGGGGGTGTTCTGTTTGGGGCACCACATCTCAAGAAAGAGCACAGGCCAAATGGGCATCATTCAGGTGGGAAACCTGGATGCTGAGTGGGAAAACCATGGGAGATGAGCAATGAAAAAACATGCAGATACAATAAGAGAAGTCAGGGGTATTAGGGTGGCATAGTATCCCCAGGGATAAGAGATTAACTTGTTCAGTATGAATACAGAAGGCAGACCCAGGAACAAGGGGTGGCATTTACAGCGGAAAGATTTCTGCCCAGTATGAAGGACTTTACAATAGCACTGTCCAAAGACAGGAGGTCTGCTGTGAGAGGTACTGACTGCCCCATGGCTGGAGATATTCAAATAGAGGCAGTAAGGTCACTTGTTAAGGATGAGATCAAAGGATCACCCACAGGTGGGGACTGGAGCATGAGGCCCTTTCCAACTGAGATTCAAGCAAAATGATCAGGCCACCCAAAGACCTCCTGTCTGATCCAGGCACAGTGATCACCCACCATTCCTTCCACCTCACACGTCTGGGTCTCTCCCCCTGACCTCTGCCGACAACTTTTCCTGGAGGACAGCTAATGCACTCTGACTCAGCTCTGCCGCTGACCACCCTGTGCCCAATCCCTTAGCCTAACCAGGTGATTTCTACAATCCTTCCAGAAGACTCAGAGTCTCCTGGGATAGCCTTTCTTTCCCTTCAAATTAGCCAGAAGTTTGACTAACGCCTTACTTCCCTTTAATTTTTTAAAATAATAAAGCATTGAATAGTTCATGTGATTTACTGAATACTGTACTAAAGTGAAAAAAAAGAATGTTTGTATGGGTACAGAATGGCTGTATCACTCCCTTTAATTTGAAGATAAAATCTTTGTAAAAGTATTTAAACTTCCTTTGGGATTATTTTCTTCTCCATAAAAAATCTCCAGAAATCTCTGAAAGCCGTTTTTGAGACAGATTTTTACCATTTCTGTGAGTCATTCACTGAAAAAAATTACAGCAAATCTTCTTTCAAAAGCCCTTTAACAGAACCAAGCTCCATTCCCTCTTTGATGGGATATCGACTCTTCTTATATGGTGTCCTCCAGCAGTTGAAGCCTCACTTCCAACCAAGCTTTTGTATCCTGTGGAAATGCTTTTAAGCAAATGCTGCTAAAAACCTCAATGCATGTTCTTCTAGATATATTTATTGGCACAGAAAATAACCATCAATTTTCTAGCTGCTGGGTCTTTGAATTTAACCTGCCACTTGATTTCACTCCTCTCAAATATAAAAGAAAGGGCATTATTTTTTTCCTTGCTCTAGCTGCAAAAGAAGTAAATGAGGTAGCAGAGCACACTAAATTCCCTTGGAAAAGGCAATTTCCAGAAGCTCTCAAAGAAGAAGAGCTGCTTACTTTGTACTTAATGCTTTCTCTGAATCACCCAGTTCAGTGAAGTCTCGCGACATTTTAGTTAACTATAGTTTCATGTGTGAGATTTTAAAAGAGCCGTTAAGCAGGTGATTAAAGTAATGAGACCTGTGCCTCCTGATGTGATGCACTAAGAAGGGCACCACCTCACCTGTGTGGGATTCTTCCAAACACACAAACCTGAATCTAAACACGAGGACATCCCACAGCCCACACTGAGAGACATTCTTCCAAGGTGTTAAGGTCATGAACAACAAAGACTGAGGAACTGCCCGACAGGAAGAAAATAAGGAGACATGACAACTAAATGTACTGGGAACCCTGGTTTGTATCCTGGACCACAACAATGTCCATTCGTGGGCCATCTGGTGAAATTTGAATCAAGTCTGCAGATTAGTTAATAGTATTATATCAGTGGTAATTTCCTGGTTTGGATGACAGCACTATGGTTTTGTAAGATGTTAACACTTGGGGAAGTTAGGCGAAGGGGTTACGGGAAACTTTTGTACTATTTTTACAACTTTTGTATAAGTATAGAGTTACTTCAAAATAAAAAGTGAAAAAATATATCTGATGAAAGATATTCTTCTGTGCCTTGTGTGACATGGGAAGGTCTCTGTCTTCCGACAACACCTTTGAGTGTCCTTTGCTGGTGGACAGCGGGTATTGAGGGACACTTTTGAGAGTCAAGCCTTATTATGTGTGAAGAGCTCTGCTTTGCCCAGAAAGTGTAACCCTCAAGGTCACCTCCACCCTTCCTTTTCTTACCTTGCTCCATTTACTCTATCAGGGAAATTCAGGGTTTTCCTCGGGAGCTGTGACAGGGGTCTGGAGAAGCGGGCAGTCAGCATAGTGGCCACGAGAGGCAGAATGGTCAGGCTCCTCCGGGTGGGTTCTGAAACACAAAATGTGTCCTCAGCATTGTGTTGCTGCCTTCAGGAGTTTAGGCAGAAGGGGCCATTTTCCTTCCAGGTTGTGAAAGTTAAAGTGGGCTCTGTTTGACCCAGGTTCAGTCAAGGCACCAGGCAGTCCCCGCCTGCCACCCTCCTCTCAAGCTACAGCCTCATGTGATGAAAAGAGTCAGGAGGCTGGGACATCTAGAAACCTGGGTTCTGGTTCCAGCTGTGCCACCAACTCATGGGGTAACCCTGGGTGAGTCATCACCCTTCTGTAGCATGAGGAGGATGTAGCACCAGTGAACCTCAAACTAGGCTGTGCAGCAACCACTGGGGCGCCCAGGGTCCCGCCCCCTCAGGGATTCCAGCTCCATGAGTCCCATTCTCAGTGTTCCCCATATCCAGCAAAACATCCATCTCAATTTGCCCACATGCCTCCAGGCAGCTTTTTCAGCCCTGGGCCAGGTATCTTTTGATTCAGCTCTCCACATTTCTCTACCCCACCATGCACAGGGTCCAGCTCTGGGGCTGAATTCATCAGTAACTCATCATAGCATGGAGACTGAAGCTACAAAATGAGACACTCTAATCAACCTAAATTAAAACACACACACACACACACACACACACACACACACACACGGTCTCTCCCACCACCCTACCACTCCCTTTCCTCGTTAAATCAAACTTGTTGCAGCAAGGCCATGTGTCAGTAAGGCTACTCAGCATAGTAACTAGCTTTGCATTATGAGTTGTAGATGGGTGTGTGCATTAGTTGTCCTCCTGTTCTGGTTAATTCCCCTCTAGTGATCCCTCCTGGCCTAAGGGAAGGAAAGGGAGGTAGGGAGGGAGCTGAGCAAGGCAATCCCAGCCCTGGGAGCTGTTGCTCTTTTCCTGGGGAACCGTCCTAGTCTCTCTTTGCACACCTGCCTGTGGTTTGTTATACTGCCCTTAACAGTAACAAGGTTCTGCCTGAGAGGCAGCTCCTCCCCTGCCATTTTGCTGCCGCCCCTAATCTGATCACCAGTCACCTGCGCCAGTGGGTCTGTGATAAGTTCACTAACTAGCCACAACCACAGTATTTACTGCAGAAGGCAGGTGGTGGTGTTTCATCTGTTTAATCTTCAGGAGAGGAAAACAAATAGGGCTCTTTTGTTTTGCGTGATCCTTCCCGGACTGTGCAGTAGGCTCTTGCTTCTGCTCCGGCCTCTACTCGCCACACTCCAGTCTCAGCACTGCAGCCAGAAAGGTCTTTCCAACACCAGTCAGGTACGTTACTCCCTTGACTAAAAGCCTCCTCTCCATGCCTTTTTGGAGCTGGCCTCTGCCTCCCTTCCTGTCCGGTACCCCCTCCCCTGTGCTCACTGCTCTGTAGCCACGCTGACCTTCTGAACATACACGGAGCTCTTTCTCGCCTCAGGGCCGTGGACCTTGCCTTTCCTCTCTCTAGAGGGCTGAGTCCTTCAGACCCTTCTGACTTCAGAGAGGCTGCCCAACCCCCCATGCAACACACAGGAGTTGCTCTCCATAAGATTGCCCTTCAATCCAAGATTCTCTTGTTTCTTTACTTATCTCCCCCTTCTAGATCATAAGCTCAGTGAGGCCAGGCACCTTGTCCATCTTAGTCACCACTGAATCCCCCATGCCTGGAAGAACCTGACACGAAGGAGGCACTCAGTGAGTCCCTGCTGAGTGGGGGTGAGCTGTGTGCTCGAACCTCACCCCCATCCCCACACATAGACTGGCCCTTCATGGAAGGCACAGGCCCATGCTGTGGGTGCCCCGCACCCCTCCCAAGTACTGACCGGCGGGCTGAGCACACACATCTCTGCCTCCTCCCTCCAGGATGAGTCTGAGGTCACCACCACTGGGTGATTTAAAATCCAGTCGTCTTGGGCTTCCCTAGTGGCGCAGTGGTTGCGCGTCCGCCTGCCGATGCAGGGGAACCGGGTTCGTGCCCCGGTCTGGGAGGATCCCACATGCCGCGGAGCGGCTGGGCCCGTGAGCCATGGCCGCTGGGCCACAACAGAGGAAGGCCCGCATACCACAAAAAAAAAAAAAAAAAAAAAAAAAATCCAGTCGTCTATAATTCAAGTGCTTTCCATCCCTTCTGCTCAATGCCTGTAGCACAGGATGCCTCAGTGTTTGCCTCAATGTCTGTCCAAACAGAAAGCTGCTTTTAATTTTATTTTCCTTTGAGTCAGCAATATCTAAAAGCACTGGCGTCAAAATAGCTTAAATTGCATGAAAACTCAGCCCCTTTAATAATGCACTATTCACAATGTAGTCTCTCATACACAAAATGCTAGAATTTTAGATATCTTTTTCTTCTACTACTTTTTTACATTCCTTAAATATGTTGCTATTTTCACCCCAAACACAACGCTATAGGCAGTGGAATTCCTGTACTCATCAGGGCTGTTTGTCATCTTAATGTCTTGTGCTGGGCTTTAGTCTCTGTAAACATTAGTTTCTCAAACTTGAAATGCCACTCTGTTGCCTTTTGGTTTGGAAACAGAAATGGCTGTGGGAGGCGGGCGCTGCAAGGGGACAGGCAGAGCCCCTGTGAGGGCAGGGACCACCTCTTTAGCTTTGGATTCAATTAGCTGCTCCAGGGTGACCAAATTTATATGATACTATCGCAAAATCAAGATGTTCACGTATTATTCTGGAATCTGGGAGAAACTTTTCTAATTCTAAGAACAGTTAGGTCTGCTCTCAAGGGCACCTCCTTTCCATTGTCAATGCAAAACCCACGTGTAGCCCACGGAAAGCACCCCCTCTCCAAAAGAAAAAAAAACACCTGTGCGCATCCTTGTCTTGATGCTGGGCTCACTTGCTGAATTCTGACAGGATTCTGACAGTCAGAAGACACAGCTGGCTGCATTCCTGTGGGTCAGGGTCAAGGTCTCCCCTGCAAGTGGCAAACATTCCCAGTACTGACATCCTCAGAAGAGGCAGGACATCAGCAGCAAATAGGAATTCAGGAGGCAGGACTTAGGCAGGAAAGAGAACTCAAGTTTCTGGACATGAAGTCTGGAAGGGCCTTGGTACTACCAAGTGGGAGAGGGAGGTCCTGTTTCACTGGGGAGGGTGAGCTGGGTTTAAGCTAAGAACCATCCTGTGCAGGGATGCCACACTGAAGCGCTCAAAGCCCGTAACCTGTGTGAGACTCCAAGGTCTGACAACTGGCAGCCAGTTTCCAACATACTCTACTTGGCTATTTTGTTTGGCCTGCCTAGTGTTTTAAAAGGCAATGTAACAAGGCAGCTATGTTATGCTTGAACTCAATAACAAAAAGTTTTCACTTACTATCTCAAGCCTACCCACATCACCTCTGTTAACTCCCTGGACATTGTGGGCATTAGAGTTTGAGATCTCTTACCAAATAGATGTCTATCATCCTTTGGCTATTTCCCTTCTGATCACTTAGCATAATCTTGCCTAGAAGTTCCAGCTCAGCTCAGCTCAGCTATACGTGTTAACTACAATTTTTGGAGGCTTCCTTGAGGCCATGCAAAAAGGAAACCTGACAAGTTTTAAAGTCCTTATTCAAATAAGATGCCTATTAACCCTTAGAGAGATAACTATTCTGAAACGAAAGTCTAAAGACATTATACAGGAACACCAAATGATATTGTAGGTGACGTTCCCACTACCATTTTATTGTAAATGCAGAAGTGACTTTTATATAGCTGCCTTTAACAGGGACCTTCAATAAAAGCCAAGGATTTAACTTTATAGCCCAGTTCAGCGAAGGCAAACCTAATGCAGACACTTGGATTAGTCTGACAGACACTAGTCACCAGATTAGACTTAGGTGATGGCATTTCTCTTCAGAGAACACATCACACTCTCAGCAGTTGCCATCTTTCAGGTGTCTGTCTTGCTCAGCTGATCCCTGTCCCTTTCAGACTTGCCTATTGCCCACAGGATTTGGCCTCTGCAGATGTAGTTGTGCAGTGAGACCCCCCCCCCCGCAACCTCTGGCCATGGAAGACTGGGTCAGGGAGAGACACCTGACCCCAGATGAATCCATCATTCTGTCCCCTGGCACTGTGAAAGAATGCAAAGCAGCCTCTGTGGAGCAGAGACATGTGATCTGGTTGCTGGAGTTGGAGGGAGGGGGGTGGGCAGCTATGCGACATTTGAGCCTGAAGCCAGAGAGAGAGATGGCGAAAGCCAAACTGCAAAGAGAGAAAGGAGTCAGGCACACATGTAGAAAGAAGCAGAGATGGAATTGAAGAAGAGAGAAAAAAACAACAACAGAGCCTCCTGCTCCTGAGACCCAGCTGCCCTCCTGTCTTCAGCTCTGTAAGGCATGTGATGTCTTTATTCTCTGTGTTGATTTAAGCATGCTTAATGTTTCTGTTAGTTGCAGCCAAAACAATATTGGTGAAAACACACTGAAAGCAGGTTCTTTCTGCAGATCATTATCATTAATTCTTAAGCTTGCCTGATATTCTGAGAATGCCATACTGTAGACCTCATAATGGTAACAGGAACAGGAGCCTCTCCCTCTCCACTTCTGTCAAGGAAACATCTGTCCTTCCCCAAGAGAAAGTGTTACCAGAGCTATCAAAATGGCCATAATTACAACCACCAGGTTAAGCAGGCATTCCATCCCTAGGAGAACAGGGCTTGCCTACCAAATTCAAGTCAGATCTGTACACAGTAGGCACATAATATTTGAATGACTTCAGAGAGTTTTCAGCAGAGGAATACCATATCAGGCTTATATTTTAAAATGATAACTCTCACTGGGTTAAGAATAGACTGAGGATGGACAAGGGCAGAAGCAAGGAGACCATTTAGAAGCTATGGCAGTAACCCAAGACCATAATGTACAGCCATGCAGGTTGTGCACTGCAGAACTCCAGCAAAATATGAAGAGGTACTCCCTGCACATATATAAAAGGGCTGCCAGCCCCGGTGGAAACCATGGAGCTAATTAGACGTGGTCAGAGTCTGGCTGTGTTTTGAAGGTAAAGCCCACTGTGATTTACTGACCAATTAAATGTAGGCTATGAAAGAAGGAAGAATCAAAGATATTTCCAAGATTTTTCATGCAGATGTAAAAAAATGACATTAGTACAACTGACAGTTTAAGGAGCCATCCTATTCATAAGCGCTTACCACATTTCAAATCAGAGCGTACAAGCCCAGCATCCTGGTCCTCACCGGGCCCCTCCAAATCATATCTCCAACTATACTTCTCTCATCTACTCATTATACCATTTGCTACACCATCTCTCAATAAGCCCTGTACTTTCCAATTTTTGTGCCTTGCTCATCCTATACCAAATCTGAGGTCTCCTTCATCCACTAAGCCCTAACTGATTCAAATAACCTCCTTCAAGAAACCTTTCCTGATCCCCTAAATCAAAAATCAATCTCTTGTGGCGGGACTTCCCTAGCAGGTCAGCGGTTAAGACGCCGCGCTCCATATTTGCATTTTCACTGCTTCCTTATGTGCCTCTGAAATAGCACTTAACCTAGGCCGGGTAATATTAGAGGTATTTCTGCTTATAACAATTCACAGCACCCCGCTCCGCCATCTGACCACCAGTCTCAACCTGGATTGTTTCATTGACCTCCGGTTCATCCAGAATGACTACTCTGGTGTCTGACAGGAAGCAGCCACCCTGTAAATGTGTATTGAGAGACTATGTGAGCTACACTCATTTCAAAGTTCAGCTTCCTTGCCCGCCACGGGTATATGCCCTGAGCACGGCCGGGCTGCAACGCTCTGGTAGAAAGTGCTAGGATATTTGATGCGTCATAAAGGATCCTGGCAGACGGAAGCCCACCGTAACGAAACGTGTGCCTCTGTAACCCCTGGCAGGGTTAGACGGGGACTTTGCATCAGCCGACTCTGGGCAGATTTTGGCAGGCTGGTTGGAAAAAACCACGCAGAGCTCAAATGAGCTCAAAGTCCCGCGCGGCTCCAAACCCTCCCCCAGAAGGGCGCAGACCGCCCGGGTCCCTGTCTCTGACGCGTCGCCCCAGCGAGCTGGCAGAGCGCGGGACGCCCGAGACTCGCCGGCGCCAACTCGCCAAGCGCGCTGGCAGCCCCGCGTCCAGGCCAATCGCAGGGCCGCAGCCCCTTCCGGCAGACCAGAGGCTGGAAGCCGAGGGGCTCGGCCCGAGCCACGCTCCCATTGGCTGAGACGGCACCGCCCAGACCAAGTTGAGCTGTCCCCGCACCTGTGAGCGGCAGAGGCTCCCGGCCTTCCCCCGCCGCAGGCCCACCACCAACCCAGCATCTCCGGCCTGCTCCCGCGGCGCCTCCAACTTGCTCGGTCCTCCTCCTCCCCCGGTCCTAAGGCCTCTGCGGTCCTCCAGTAACAGCCGGCTCAGCTCGTGCTCGAGGAAACTGGACCGGCGGCCTGACTGCTGTCCAGCATCCTTCCCGAGGGCGCAGCTTGAGGGGAGGAAGCACTCCCCGCCCCCAACCAAGTCCCCAAGAACAGAGCCTCGTGGAGGACGCGGCAGGAGGACGAGGGATGCGGGCAGACCCAGAGAGATGCGGTGAGGAAGGGAGCAGTGCCTAGATCTCAGGCTAGAAAGCAGGACTACTGGCTTCGGTCCTGGCTCGGCCTCTGACTACGATGTGACCTTGGGCCGGTTTCTTCCCTTCTCGGGGCTGGGCTCGTCTTCTGTAAAATGCGGCGGCAGAGAAGGATAAGTGTCGAGGGTTTCACGTGGGAGACTCGGGGCCGCGTGTTCAACCTAGGCCTTCCCCTGACAAGCACATTTTCTGAATAATAAACGTCAGGCTGGGCTCCCGGAGCACGGACGGAAGGCCAGGGAGGGCGGAGGATGAGGAACACCTGGGGTTGAGACGGCTCTGGGCGGGATCGGTCCATCTTTACACCGTTACTTCGGCCGCGGCCGCAGGGCCCAGCCTACAGGACTTGGTGCCCCCTTTTCCACTCGCATCCCCGCGACCCGAGTAAAGAGCAGCGCAAGTCCAAACCAAACCGAGCATCACGCCGGTTTAGGGGCGCCGGCTCATCACGCCCGAGCTGCAGAGATGCGGACCCTTCCTCTTACCCCAAACCAAACTGGCGCGGGAGCTCCAGCTGCTGAGGGCTCAGCTGGTGCATTCGCCGGAACCTGGCGCTTCGCAGGTACCCGCGCTCGCGTCTTGTACCACCGGGCGCTACCGCCATTTCCTTCTCGAAGCGCCTTACTGGCTCCCACTCCTGCTGTCTCCAGCTTCAGCTGCCGGGGTGCGCCTGCGCACAGGGGCTTTGCTCCGTAGGGCTGCGCGGGGCGGAGCCCGACGGCGCGCGGTGCAAGGGCGGGGAGTCTCTGCACCGCCTCCTTCGCCTTGCGGCGTCAGGCCTGGCCCTCCTCTCGCAGAGGTTACCCCTATTCGCTAGGCGCCCAGCCCGGGATTGACCCACTGCCGCCCATTTTAGGTCTAAATCGCGCTCGGATCTGCTCCACCGCCATCCTGGTTCTGGAACGAGGGGGGAACGATTTCACCCCGCGGTTGCGGGTAGGGAGGTGGAGGTGCCGCTCCAGGAAGTGAGGAAACCCGGTGAGGTTGAGGCGCCTTTCCAGGTCCTACGCCTACTTGCTGTCTTTGGAGCTCATTGGGGTGGGTTAGTTTGTTGGTTTGTTTTTAAATTTGTCTTTTGATCAGATGAAATTTATTTAAAATTTTCTTCCTACGATTTACTATCTCAAGCCTACCCACATCACCTCTGTTAACTGCCTGGACATTGTGGGCATTAGAGTTTGAGATCTCTTACCAAATAGATGTCTATTATCCTTTGGATAATAGAAGCACAGCTTCCCAGAGTTTCAACAACGGAACATCGGAGGCCAATCTGCCACAGATCAGGCTCCCCTGCCAAGTTTCCAGGATGAGAAACCGGCTGAGGAGAAGGAACCTATCAGGGCAAATTAGTGGCAGAGCTATGTTTAGGTCAAATTAGAGAAGGGCTGATTGGAAAGGGACCAGGCAGATGAAGACAGGAAGGAAGGAAGGGCCTGATGGGGCTTTAAAGAAACCTGTCAGCTCCGTTACATGAGCTTCTTGAAGGCTGAGCCTGTATCTTCCTTATCTCCGGCTCCTGGCATGTAGAGCTTTGAAGACCAGGAGAATCGTGAAGGTAGGATGCACTTGGTTCTCTGTACCCATTTCACAGACAGACTCAAGCTTGCATCAGTGCTGTGTTTCAGAATAGTCACTGTTACAGCATGCCATAGCCATAACATAAATCATTATATTGGGTCACCAGGTTACACTTTGAGGGTTATGCATTGCTAGAAAAGCAGTTAACTAAAGGAAGAGTTAATATTTCCACCTAGGAAAACCATAGATCCTGACTTTGGACTGAGAATTAATGGAAATAAAGTTCTATTCATGAAAGACAAGGACAGGACAGTTGATCTGTCTACGGTTATATCCGACTTCACCTGTGGCTGACCTCACACCTTCCCAGGCCCACTTTTTATTCCAGTTTTGCTCTGACAACCAGCTGCATACAGGTGAAACCTGAGAGCACCTTGCCTCAGCTGTACCTGGTATCTTCCCCTCTAGGGGCTTCTCTGTCACTGCAGCCTGGGCCCCCTACAGGAAGCCGAAGCCCATTTTGACACATGCATAAACTTGGAAGTGCAAAGGAATGAACACATCCTAGGACAACGTTTGACCAAGGCAGACAGGAGCTGGTGGAGAACTATTCCACTCTTCCGTTCTTCCAGTGGGCAGTTCCGAGGTACGTTTTGTACAGCACCTAAGATGATAGACCCCTGGCTGCCCACTAGTGCCCAACTTGATCAGCTCAATAATGCACCCTTGGATTGCCTTTCTCTTTCCTGCCTTGACTTTGACTCTTCCCAGTCCTCCACTCCTGTTCCTCGGGATTCGTTCCCAAAATAAACTACCTGTATCATGAAGGTAGGATGCACTCTGAACAAGTTCTTGTTCAGAGTTTGTTTTGGTGGGGGGAACCCAGACTAAGCCAATGGTTAATCCAAAAGAGTCATCTCAACAGGGAACTATATTCAGTATTTTGTGATAAACCATAATGGAAAAGAATATGAAAAAGAATGTATATATATGTACAACTGAATCACTTTGCTGAACAGTAGAAATGAACAACATTGTAAATCAATTATGCTTGAATAAAATAAATTAAAAAAAAAAACACAAAGAAGACCCCCAAAAAACCCCAAAGAAGCATCTCAGCCCAACTTTCGGCATCATTCTCAGCAGACCTTTCCCAAGTCTGCTAATGAGGAATCCATTTGTTCTGTTTGAACTGTTGCTCTTTTTATTGCCCAGCTGCCCTGCCCTTTAGGGCATCATTAATAAACTCTCAGAGGCAGGCAGGAAGTATCAGAGACTCCCAGGAGACAGGGCCAGCTGAAGGGCTGGGTCTAGGTTAGCATTGGACAAAGCCATTCTCGGCCTTACCTTAAACGTTTTCCCTCCTTCCAAGGTAGGTCTTGTTTGCTGACCTTGAAACGAGAAACTTTCAGCTCTGGGGTTGAACATGGAAGCAGAGACAGGGTGGGACCCAGGTCACTCCCAACACAGCATGTGCCCAGATTATGTCTCTTTTTTGCCCTCCCTTTCCCCCTTGCCCCCGCTGTAAAAGCAGTTCCTCTGCCCAGATACAAGGTCTCAGGCCAGGGTCTTTGGCATCTAGCACACTTCATCTCATTTCAATACCAAGAGGGTGCTGTTGCAAATTACTAAGCTAGGTTTGGGAGGAAAGAGCCCTTAGTCCCAGCCTTCAAGAAGGGAAATGAGACATGTACATAAGCTAAATGAATCCTTAGAAGCCCTGTAAGTCTTCTAAAAGAGGGACTTGTAAGTGTAGTAGGAGTTCTGGTGAGGCTTCAGGACAGGATCTGTAGAAAGGTAGCATCCTGAAAGACTCTCAGAATGAAGTCCCCTCAAAAGATCCCCATCCTAATGGATTCCTCGTTAGCAGACTTGGGAAAGGTTTGCTGAGAAGGACCTTGAAAGGTGGGCTGAGATGCCTCTTTTGGATTAACCACTGGCTTAGTCTGGGTTCCCCCTTGAAATAGACCCCTGTCCAGAGAGCCACAGTGTCTGCTCCTGTCCCTCTATCAGCTCCTAATTGCCTCCTAGCTCACACCCTTCTTGAATCCCAGCTCAGACTAATCATTCATCTTCCTAGGCCCCAGCCCTCCCCTGCTAGATCTGGCCCTGCCCCATCTCTGAATTCCCCTGCTCTTCTCTGCCTTCAGTGTTGTGTCCAACACCAGATGGTGCAAGTTAAATCCTGCCCTTAGCCAGCCACATGGGAACCCTCCAGGAGCCCATGAGTGCAGCGCTTTTTGCTGAGTTCTACTGGGGGATAGAGAATCACAACACCATTTACTATCCCAAACACTACAGGTCTTATGTTTGTTTAATGCAACTGAATTTTCTTTAAAAAAAATTTATTATTTTTTTTGGCTAGAAATCATGTCCTTAATCTGCAGAATTTTAGAAGTGTCAAGTAGCTTTTTCCATAATTTACCGTGAAAGAATGAAAAAGCCCAATGTACTATTCTAAACAAACTGTGATGCTCAGAATCTAGTGTGCTGAAGAGCCCTGGATCCTAACATGACTATAACACTGAATTCTGCCCATGGATGAGAAGTGGAGGCCAAACCTTCTCCCTGCAGTGACTGAGCAAGTAGAACGAGGGCTTGGACCTTATGGGGGAAAAAAGGGGTGTATCGGACACCCACATCCCCACTCCCTTTCTGTCTCTTGACTCTAATGTATTTAACTAAAATGATTGTTTAAGCCACAGAGTTGTGGGGTTTTTTTTTCTTTTTGTGTGTGTATTGCAGAGGGGGGAGTAGTTTGGAAATTTAACCAAAGTTATTTTGAGGTAATTGAGACCTTTGAAGAGGGAAAAGTATGAGGAAATAAAAAAACAACTGTGGCCCCACCTCTGCCCATCCACCCCAAGCTACAGCACTGCATGAAACCGCTTCCTTCACGCAGCTTAGCTTGATCAAGCCCTTAGATCCCAGGCATTGTGCTTTGTGTTGAGGATTCAGTGATAACCCAGTGCGGGGTCCCTGTCTTCAAGTAATACAATTTAGCAGCTAATGACTGATCGCTGTGTACCAAACGCTATGCCAAGTGCTTTGTGTGCATTTTTTCACTTAATCTCCGCAGAAGTCCTAAAAGTGACCTAAGATTATCCCCATTTTCCATCTGAGGAAGTTGAGGCCCAGAGAGGTCAAATAATTGCCCACAGCAACACAGCTACGAAGTGGCAGAGACAGAGTGCACACAAGTCTGTCCCAGTCCAAAGACTTTATTTTAGCACACCACCAGCAAGAACTAAGGTTCTTGCTTTGACAAAACGGATAAAAATCCCAGTTTATAAGGCTATTTGGAGTACAGAATTTTTTATAACCAGTTGGGCATTGTTTTGTGAGTAATCTTAACAGAAGCTGGAATTGCTTTGTTACATTGAAGTTCCTTTCAGTGAGTACAGTACAGAAGCCAAGATCTGATGCACTCAACTAGGGAAAGAAATTATAGGTCCTAATTGAACATATAACCTTTGAAAGACAAAAATATGGGACAAAATTCTCCACCCTTAAAGCTGATTTAATTTTCTGAACTTCAAATCTATTTTTAAAATAATAGTTAATATGTTATAATAAATGTTTTTAAAACCATATGCTTATTTTGATTAATATCTTTTCATTTTTTTCCCCAGTGAATGTGTATTATTTATATTTTCTGCTTGTTGCTACCAGAGCCTATTATTTCAAAATAGCCTGTTATTTCAAAAGGGAAATCAAATTACAAAGCTGCTGCTTCCCATTTTTGGGTTGCCAGTACCTCTTTCCAAAGGCCTATTTGTTGAGAAGGTTATACTTCAGATTCACTTTGCTAGTTTTATTTTCTTTTCAACACAAATGGCAGAAGGATATTCTCTTATGAGACAAGACCAATATATAATATCTAGAAATTAATGAACACAGAACAATGTTTCTATGTTGCTCACTAGAGGATTTCACTTTATAATTACCTTTGTTCTGAAATAAATTAATTTTAAAAGCTCACCAAAAAAAAAAAAAAGGCCAATTTGTTCCTCCCCAATGCCCTCCCCTCACAGCAGGCTCCTCCCAAGACTGGAAGGTTTTCCTTCTGCGGAGAGTCTTCACGCTCAGCATTTGCTCACCTTGGCCAGCTGTAGCAAGGCTCCCTCAGCACTATCAGCACACAGGTCCAGGCAAGTTACAAGCCAGACACACCTGGAATCCTCTTAATTCTCAGTTGATAGGATGTAATAGACACCCTTGGAAACCTCTTCCAGGCTTTATGTGTATTATTTCAATGCTTGTCTTTAGCTGGGAAGGGAAACTCTCACATTCATATGATAAGCAAAGCCAACTAATGATAAAATACAATATTTAGAGTTCTGATGTTTGTGTGTTTGTCGCTGAGTAGGCAAAGTTCAGCTTCATAACTTTGTTTTGAGCTTAAAATGTCTGTGAGTTTGGCCCTCTGACAAGTGGAGGGTCAGGGTGGATGCCACTGCCTAGGGATGCATAAGAAAAAATGATGCCAAAGGGCAGCTCCAGCTGACTCCATAGTGAGCTCTCCCTACCAGGATGTGTGGGCATAAATGAGCATAGGAACTGGCCTGAACAGAATGAGAACTATCCAGAGAGTGCCCTGAGCATAACCCAGAATCAGGACCTGAGAAAGATTGTAAGATGGCTTTGGACAGGGTCAGCTGCAAGAAGGTAGGGCCAAAACATACCTCCTGAACATCACAATCAGGTGAGGAAGAGTATGTCTGCAATACAGGAGATCCCTTCAGGGTGTTTCTTAGTATTACCATACCTTGTAATTAAAGTCAATGGAAAATTACAACAGCTGAATTCAGGCAGTACTACTAATGGTCTAGACTCTTCATAAATAAAGTTTGGGTCACCCCACCCAAACATGATAAAGAACCATGACCTGCTGAGGGCAAAGGGAATATGGAATGGGCAGTGGCCAAAAGTAATTATAAATACCAGGTACAACCATGTGACCAGTTGCAGAACAAGGGCTGTAATTGTCATGAGTATTTCTTCCTTATTTTGTTATGAATATGTGTGTGTAATATCTTTCTTTTCTTTCTCTTATCCCCTTATCATGTAACATGAGATACTTTGACTCATATATCATACTGTTGTTAACTTCACCTCATAGTATTTAAGTTATGGGACATCAAGAAGAGTGAACATCACCCAAGGACTCTGTGTCCTCTTTCGGGGAAAGTGTTAGTGCATTTTTAGTTGTATACAGTAGAGTTGTATCATGTAGTTTGAATTATGACCTTGTTATTGTCTTTATTTGGAGAATAAGTATGGTCTAAGGAGTCGTATATGGGTGCCAAGTTGACAGGCAGTGAACTGTGATGGTTAATTTTATTATTTTTTAAAATTAATTACTTAATTTAAAAAAAATTATCGCTGTGTTGGGTCTTCATTGCTGCGCACAGGCTTTCTCTAGCTGCGGCAAGCAGGGGCTACTCTTCATTGCGGTACGCAGGCTTCTCGTTGCAGTGGCTTCTCTTGTTGCAGAGCATGGGCTCTAGGCACGTGAGCTTCAGTAGCTGTGGCATGTGGGCTCAGTAATTGTGGCTCACAGGCTCTAGAGGGCAGGCTCAGTAGTTGTGGCGCATGGGATTAGTTGCTCCGTGGCATGTGGGATCTTCCCAGACCAGGGATCGAACGTGTCCCCTGCATTAGCAGGCAGATTCTTAACCACTGTACCACCAGGGAAGCACTGTGATGGTTAATTTTATGTGTCAACTTGGCTAGGCCACAGTGCCCATATATTTGGTCAAACATTATCCCAAATGTCTCTGTGAAATTGTTTTTGAATGAGATTAACATTTAAGTTGGTGGACTTTGAGTAAAGCAAATTACCCTCCATGATGTGGGTGGGCCTCATCCAACCAAATGAAGGCCTTAGTAGAAAAAGACTGACCTCCTCAGAAGGAGAAGGAGTTCTGCTGGCAGACTACCTCTGGCTCAAATTGCAACTCTTCCCTGTGTCTCTACCTTGCCAGCATAACCTAGATTTTGGACTTGCCAAGTCTCTACAGGTAAGCCAACTCCTTAAAATCAATCTCTCTCTGTGTCTCTCTCTCTCTCTTAACATCCATATACAGCCTGTTGGTTTGTTCCTCAGGAGAATGCTGACTAATACACCCACTCAGAGTGGTCTGCTTCCCTGATTGGACCCTGATACAGCATTGAAGTAGATCCCTTTATTCTGGGATTGGTCCCTCTTTCTGTCTGGGAGGGCAGAAGTCAACAGGAGCAGGGAGGGGCCTTGCTCAGGGGCCTGGAGCACAGGCCAGAGGTAGGAGGGTTGGTCCCAGGCCAAGGCGGGACATGGCAAAGCTTGCTTTTCACCCTCTCCATCCCCTGAGATCTCTGCGGGGTGGACAGACAGACACTTCCTCAGCTTACTCCCCTCCAGGGTGGCTTGGGCCAGGTGATGTCACAGGCAAAACCATGAGGCTCTGGAAGGATGGAAGAGGGAACTGTTCCTTCAGATCGGGGCCAATGAACAGGCTTCATGGAGGAGGTGACTGCCTTGGATCTCAGATTATAAAATAGGTAGGATATTTTTTCCTCCAAATTTTTATTTTGAAAAAGTTTAAACACACAAAAAAGATGAAGGAAGAGTATGATGAACACCCATATAGCGATAATCTAGATTCACCAATTGTTAACAGTTTGTCACATTTCCTCCTTTTCTCTCTCTCTATATGCATACACATACACATATACACTTTGCTGAGTCATTTGAATATATATTGCAGACATCATAACACATCACTCCCAAATATTTCAGCATGTATCTCAAAAGAACAAGACAATTCTCCCACACAGTCATGACACTATTGTCACATTCAAGAAATTTAATATTGATAATAATATGATTTAATTAATCTATACTGAAATTCCTTCAGTTATCCCAATAATGTCCTGTATAGTTTTATAGTTTTTTCCCTTAATCAAGGACCATGGCTTACATTTAGTTAGCATGTCTCTTAAGTTTCCTTTAATCTAAAACAATACCCTGCCTTTTCTTTTTTGGAGGGGAGGGTCTTTCATGACATTGACAGTTTGATGTTTTGTTGTTTTGTAAAATATCCCAAATCTGGATTTGTTTGATCATTTCCTCATGATTGGATCCAGGCTAAACATTCTTGGTAGGCATACTATATAGGTGATTCTACCTACTACATAGGTGGAATTTGGACAGACTGAGATGGGGAAGGATACAGCAGACATAAGGAAGAGCAAATATTTTGTCCCTTAGGGGTGAAAAAGGCCAGCATGTCCGGGCATAGCTGTGGCCCCAGGGAGTTGCACTGTGGCATGGGGCATGTGGGCAGAAGGCAGGAGAAGGATAAGCGTTGGGAGGACAGTCAGGGCAGTTTGGTCCATATTCACTGGCCTCGGTTCAGAGGGCACTGGGTAATCACAGCCTCTGGAGGCATATTAGCTTTTCATAAAAGAGCCTCAAAGACCAAAAAGCCTTCAAGACCCAAACAAATGAGTCTCGAATTGTGGGGTGTTAGCCTCGGAAGAGACTGTGAACAATGGGGCCTTCCCAAGCACCCCCCAGTATACAACATATTAATTGGAAAAAAGAGAAAATCTCAAATAAAAAGGAGCATAATGGCTTTTCGTGTGATTCCTCTTCTTTCACTATTTTCTACAGTTCTGTCATTAGCCATTTTCCTCAGAGGTGTTTCCTCAGACGTGTTTCCTTCAGCCCCTCACATTCTTTCCTCTCCCTTCTCTCTCCTTCCCAGTCACCCAGGCCAAAACCCCGAGATTCCCCCAGATGTCCTCCCCTTCACCCCTCACATCCAGCCTGCTTGGTCCCGCCACCTGTGGCCGGTGCTGCAGGAGACTGGGGGAGAAGTCAGAGAAGGACCAGGTTGTCAGGTACTGGCTATCAGACTGCGCTCTAGGGCAGCTCCAGCTAGGGGCCTTGGGATATGCTCAAAGGCAGATCACTTCGAAAGGCCCTGACTCAGGATGGGGATACAGAATTGGACAGGAAGTAAGCTGTGGCCCAAGCCAGTGGCCAAACTGGAGGAGGAGCTTGTAGAAATGAAGAGAGTCTGCTAATTCAAAAAGTACATGCACCCCAATGTTCATAGCAGCATGATTCACAAAAGCCAAGACATGGAAGCAACCTAAATGTCCATCGACAAATGAATGGATAAAGAAGATGTGATACACGCACACACACAATATGGAATACTACTCAGCCATAAAAAGAATGAAATAATGCCATTTGCAGTAACATGGATGGACCTAGAGATTATCATACTAAGGTAAGTAAGTCAGACAGAGAAAAACAAATATCATATGATATCACTTATATGTGGAATCTGAAAAATGATACAAATGAACTTATTTACAAAACAGAAGCAGACTCACAGACATAGAAAACAAACTTATGGTTACCAGAGTGGAAAGGGAACAGGGAGGGATAAATTAGAAGCTTGGGATAAACAGATAAACACTACTTTATATAAAATAGATAAAAAACAAGATCCTACTGTATAGCACAGGGAACTATATTCAATATAGTAACAACGTATAATGGAAAAGAATCTGAAAAAGAATAGAACTGAATCACTAACCGAATCACTTTGTTGTACACCAGAAACTAACAACACTCTAAATCAACTATACTTCAATTTTTTTAAAAAATGAAGAGAGTCTGAAGAGGTGAGGCTGAAGAATGGCTGGGGGCAGAGCGAGGAGGTGGACACTAGGAAGCTTCGTTCTTGAATTTCATGGTGTTTGCAGCATCCCTCTGATTCATGGAAGATTGGCTGGGTGATGATAGGTGTGTTCTTAAGGTTACACAACTAACGCAGCAACATGTCTTTTTTCAGGAGACCCTGGCCAGCTGGGGTATCTCTGGGTGGTCCTAGTACAATGTTTCCTCATAGCCGGAGACTACTTGAGGCAGACCAAGGGTTTCTGTCCTTGCTTCTTCATCCCTCCCATTTCACCAGGTTCTGCAGCCAGCCTCCTATGCAGGAGGAATTCAGTTTACTGGCCCCAGCATGTTAGTTCTTCTGTCCCATCACTGGATCGAGTCTGGGGTGGTGCAGGAAGGAAGACACATGTTGGGGTCCTAGTGGGTCAATTAGAGAAGAGCCAAGGAAAGCACGTGACATGAGAGGATGCACAAAGGCATATGGGGTGAGCTGGAAACAAAAGAACAGCAGACAGAACAGCCCAGCCTTCCAGTTTTGGCCAAGCGAGAAGGAAAGGCAGAACTGGCAGTGTGAAAAGAAGTGAGCTGTGATGTGACCCAGTTGTTTATTGACCTTCAGGGCAACCAGGTCATCCTTAGAGGTTTTCCTTTGAATGGCTGGTCATTATTCTGCATGATGTGAGGCTGCAGCAGCCACAACTGAGAAGGGTGAAAGCCATGCTTGCAGAGAGGGTGTATTCTGATAAGTAGAGGCTGACTCAGGGGATGAGTCCCCCCACACACACAAATAATAATAGAACTCCACCCATGGTTGAGGGGTTGCAGCTGAAAGGCAGAGTCTCAGCATCATGTCCCAAAGAGAGAAACCATGTCCAGATATCTCAAAGGTGAGGCTGAAAGGCAAGAAAAAGAAAAAATTTAAATAAAAGGAGTCAAAACTACCATTACTCCAGGCACTGTAATTATTAATCTAGAATATTTAGGATATTATGAAAATAATAACAGGTTCAGTAACTTGGCTGAATACAAGACAAATATAGGAAGAAAATTAAAAGCTTTCCCATTTAGAAAATGTAATGTTAAAAAAAAATCCTGAGAATCACAATACAATAAAAACTATGATTACTTGTAGACAACAGGAAAATGCAAAGTCTTTTTTTAAAACAACAACAACCGTATGTCTTTACTGAGAAAGATGAAAGATGGACAGAAAAATGAGGGGACAGACCATGTTTCCAGTTAGGAAGGCAATATCATAAAGATGGATCTTTCCCCCACATTTATCTAGAATTCAATACTGTTTTGGTTCAGGGGCAGGCAGAGGCAGGGAGGGAGAACTTGACCAACTGATTCTGAATTAATCAGGAAAATTTTGAAAAATGCCTCATAAGATCAAAACATACTACAAAGCTAAGCTGGTTAGAAAAGTATGGTGCTGATGCATGAATTGAAAAAGCATATTAATGGAACAAATAAGCAGTCCAGAAACAGAGCCACAAATTAATGGAAGTTTAATATACAAAAAGAGTAGCACTGTCAATCAAAAAAGATGAATTGTTTAATGGTATAGGGACAATTATGTATGTATATACCACACACATAACAATGAAAGTAGATTAAATATCTAAAAATGAAAACAAACTATAGAAATACTGGAAGGAAATATGAGACTATTTCTATAATCTTGAGGTTGGAAAAGGATTTCCTAACCCCAACATGTTGCCCAGGAGACATAAAGGAAAAGACTAAAAGATTAGAAACTTAAAAATTTAAACTTTTATACAAGGATAGCCACCATTCAAATCACTGGCTTAGAGAAAACACTTGCAACATATATAACAGATAAGGGCTAAAAAATCCACCACATATAAAGTGCTCCTACATATGAACAAGAAAAAGATAAATAATCTTGTTGAAAAAATACACAAAGGGTAAATAAATCACAATAAAGAAAATCAAATGGCTAATAAACATAAGAATATATACTCAGGTGTGATAATCAATATTTAAAATACAAGTCAAAAATAAATATATTTTTAATCAATCACATTGGTGAAAATTAAACGATTGGAAAGACACATAGAGGCAGCACCCTCATACACTGCTAGTAGGTATGAAAGTTGCAATCTTTTTTGAAAATAATTTGGCAGCATGCATGATGCCCCTTGACTCAGCAATTCCATTCTAGGACTCTATTCTACAAAAACACTAACATACTTCACAAAGATGTGCGTACATGAGTATTTGATGCAACGTTATTTGTAACAGAAAAACAAAAATGGGAAATAACCTAATAATGGAATTTTAAATAAATTATGGTCCACCTATTCCCAAAATATTGTCTACCCAAAATGGCTGCTTTTCCGGGATCATGCTTCCTCATGTCCTGGCCTTCTCCATTCCCTGAAACATGATTCTTGCTAGAACAAGTCTGCTTTCCTGGCCACAGCTGATTGATTTATGGTGCTCACCTGATCCATGGCAGGCCAATCAGAGCCCTTCTCTGAAATTTTGGAACTGGAAGAAAGAAGGAGAGCCAGTCTAAAGATGTAAAATATTAACCTCAGGAGGTAGTTGGGGAGTTCTCCCAGAAGCTGCATTTCTGCCCCGTGAACCCAACAAATACACTGGTCGGGCCACAGGAAGTATGAACAAAGTAGTGAAGCTGAAACACAGAGAAGACCTGAAAACAGAGAAGGTGAGAGAGTCCTGCCCTGTCTCCAGTTGTCCCTCTTTCTCATGTGTTTCCGGAGACACGCTGGCATTATTCTTATGCTCAATTTTCCTTCTTGCTTAAACTAATTCCAGCTGGCATTCAGTCACTTACAACCAAACAAGCACTAACTACTATGATTTTCCACCATGGAACACTGTGCAACCATTAAAAAGACTGACATCAAATATATGTAAAGACAAGGAAAGAGATCCAGGATATATTGTAGTATGAAAAAGATCAGGGTACAGAACAATGTGTATATCATGATTCCACTGAAATTTTTTTAAGGCTACTTTTTTTTTTAAGAGCATTTATTTATTTATTTATTTTTGGCTGTGTCAGGTCTTAGTTGCAGCATGTGTGATCTTCGTTGAGGTATGCGGGATCTTTCGTTGCGGCGCATGGGCTCTTCCTTGTGGTGCCCGGGCTTCTCTCTAGTTGTGGCGCTCAGGCTCCAGGGCGCGTGGGCTCTGTAGTTTGCAGCATACAGGCTCTCTAGTTGAGGCGTGCAAGCTCAGTAGTTGTGGCACATGGGCTTAGTTGCTCCACGGCATGTGGGATCTTAGTTTCCCAACCAGGGATTGAAACCGCGTCCCCGGCATTGGAACTCGGATTCTTAACCACTGGACAACCAGGGAAGTCCCGGAACTCCAATTTTATAAGAAACTAGCAATGTAGCAGGTCTGAACACCTTACAGTCAAACAACCAGCATCCAGTTTCTACCACTATCTTGCCATGTGACTTTACGACCTCTCCTCCCTGGACCTCCATCTCTGCGTAATAGAATGATAAGGCGGGCTTGGGTAATACTGAAGATTGCTTAGAGCTCTCATGTTCCAACATTTTTATCCAGTGTGATGCCCTCCTGACTCCTTCACTGCCGTTTTAAGCTCCCAAGACCTGTGATTCAGGGCACACAAGCAGGAGAGCCAGGAAAGAGTCCAGCACCCTTCCCAACAGTGGTTCCTGCACTTATGAGAAACTGCAGTGAACCAAACTGGCTAAAGGTGGAGCTCTCTACTTAACTGAGAAAGAATTAAGCTGTATGTTGAGTTGATGGTTAATTGAATATTATCATCCAACAGTGTATCCCTGAACATTTTAGGTAAATAATACTCCCTCAAATATCAGTAAGCCTCTGCCAGCGATTGGGACCCAGTCCAAATGACTGCCTTAGAAAGGCAGTGGTCTTCTCAAAGATCCAGGTCAGCTGATGATCGGTCCTTGGTGGCAGGGACAACTGGCAGGAGATTTAGGCCTTGGCATCTCCTGCAAGATGCACCTGTGCTTCCTGCCACCACCAAGCCTCCTGGCTCCTGCACCACACAGCCTGTACCACTCTCTGCTGAGCGTTGAGCACTCTTGCACGGTTCATGGCATTTGTCCAGAGCCATGCACCTTGACCCATGACCAAGTCCACTCTGACCTATCTTGGACTTCCCCTCTGTGTCTTATTTTCCTGTCTTCAGGATAATCTGACCTATCCTTTATATCTAATGTTGACACCCTTTCTTTATCTTTGCTTCTATTCAACCCCACTCCTTTCAGGTGTTTAGTGATCCCCTGGGGCTAGCAAGTGCCCCTGGGGCATTACTAGAGAAGAGGGACTTCTCATCATGGGAGAAGTCTCTGAAGCAGAGGGACTCAGAAGTGGAGCATCTTTCCATGGGGAGGTACCTTAGAGGCAATGGAGCAGAAATGGGCCCTCAAACCTCTTCCTGCCTTTAGGTATCTGCCCCTCACAGAATATCCACACCCTATTGGCCCCAGCACATCCAGACCAAACACCAACCTTGTAGTGTCAGGCCCTGGATGAATGCAGAGCCACCTGTCTTTCCATTCCTCCTACCTCTGTCCTCCTCCCAGGGTGCTGCTGCCTTTCTTTTTGAGTCCACAAATACAAATTAGCTTATTCCACCCCCTCACTCCAAAAACTGAGCTTTATTCATTCAACAAAAAAAATTTTTGAGTACTTACCATTTGCTCTAGGCACCAGAGATATGCCTGGGAACAAAGCACATAAAAATCCCTGCTCTCAAGGAGCTTAAATCCTAGTGAGGGACACAGATAATAAACAAGATAAACAAATTTTAGTATTGCCAAGGGTGATAAGTGCTAAGGAAAAACATAAAGTAGGAAAAGAGGATGGGTAGTTGCCAGACAGGAAGAGAGGCAGGTACAATTTAAATAGTTTCATTCCAAAGGTGATATTTGGGGCTTCCCTGGTGGCGCAGTGGTTGAGAGTCCGCCTGCCGATGCAGGGGACGCGGGTTCGTGCCCCGGTCCGGGAGGATCCCACATGCCGCAGAGCGGCTGGGCCCGTGAGTCATGGCCGCTGAGCCTGCGCGTCCAGAGCCTGTGCTCCGCAACGGGAGAGGCCACAGCAGTGAGAGACCCACGTACGGCAAAAAAACAAAAACCAAAGGTGATATTTGAACGAAGACTTGAAGTAGGTAAAGTAGCAATCCATGCAGATATCTGGGGAACAGGAGTAGATCCAAGATTTGTGGATCTGATGTTTATACAATTTTGAGACCCTTTTTAAGAAAAACAATATAAATTTATCAGTATAAAAGTAGGTGCAGGCCTTAGAGAGGCCTGTGGAAGTGAAGGGCGGGAAGCTTCCACTCCATTAGCTCAAGAGTAACTCTGCCTTGCTGGGGTAATAGCAACTGCACAGAGAGAACAGCAAGGGCAAGAGAGGCGTGAGCATGCGCAGTGAGTTCGGGGCGCACAGGGAGGTCGAGGAGGCCGGGGTCGCTGGAGCAGAGCCAATGAGAGGAAGAGAAGGGGGTGGGGTTGCAGTCAGAGGGAGCTGGGGCAAGATTACAGGGGACGTCGGACTTTGGCTTTATTGCTTGGGATGCGAGCCACTGGAAGGTTTTGAGAAGAGGAGTAACATGACTTATCGTGGATTTTGAAAGAATTCCTGACTGCCATTTGAGAACAGACTGAAGTAGGTCAAGGATGGAAGCAGGGAGACCAGTTAGGAGCCAGCTGGAATGATTTAGGAGAGAGATGATGGTGGCTCAGACCAGGCTGGTAGCGGCAGAGGTGTGAGGAGTGGCCTGATCCTGAATGTTTTGAAGATAAAGTCTGCAGGATTTGCTACCAGATGGGATGTAAGGGTAAAAGAGATTGAAAGATGTCAAAGATGACTCTGAGGATTTTGTCCTGAATAATTGGAAGGATGTAGTTTCATTAACTGAGATGAGGGGGGAAATTTGAGAGCAGATTTTAGGTGGAAGATTAGAGTTCAGTTTTGAACATGTGAATATTGAGATGCTCACATACCCAAAGGGAGAGGTGGAGTGTGGAATGCAGTCTGGAAGAAATCTGGGCTGGAAAAAATAAATTCCTGAAGCTGGGTTAGATCACTAAGGGAGTGAATGTGGATAGAGAAAAGAAGTGGCCCTAGATTTGAACCCTGAGACCCTCTGATATTTAAAAGTCAGGGAGGAGAGAAGGAACCGGCAGAGGAGACGAAGAAAGAACAGGCAGGAGGTAGGAGAAGAGCCAAGAAAGAGCGATCCCCTGCAAGCCAGGTGAACGAAATGTGTTAAAGAGGCAGAAGTGATCAGCCTTTAAAGGCTGCTGATAGGTCAAAACATGAGGCTGGGAGTTGACCACTGAATGTAACACATGGAGATCACTGGTGATCTTGACAAGAGCAGGAGGCATATTAGTGAGAATCCAAACCACAATTAAATCTTCAGCCTGATATGTCTGGCTGTTCTGCCGTTAGCCCCAGTGAGCAGTTCACACCACCTGGTCTGTTCCCTGGGACCTTCTACCTTCACCCATGACTTTCAGGCTGTTCCTGCCTCCAGGGTCTCTCCAACCCCACAAATAGAACTCAGACACCTGAGCCAACACTTCACCTACTGGAAGCCACTCATCTCCCAGAGGGCTGAGATTCTATAATTCCCATGTGGGAAAAACAGACAGAAAAAAACAAGAGAAACAAGGAGATAAAAAGAATTAAACCTGAAGCAAAATGAGTTGCCCATTTTTAGTTCCTGAGGTCAGTAAATAAATACTGCCTTTACATTGTGAGTTAGCTGTTACAGGACTGTAACTGTTACAGGACTGACCCCAATGACAGTGCAAGTTGGTGGGAAGATAGCTCAAACATTACATTTACCTGTTTACAAAAGTTTTTTTTTTCCAAGTAAAAATAGGTGATCACTAAATTAACGTGCCTAGTTTGTAGAAAGTAAACTGAAAGTCTAAGGAGAGGCTGCTTTAAGGTTGATAGTATATATCTTTAACTTAGCACGATTTACCTTCAAGTAATATAATACACATATAAGAACCATACAGTAGTCTAATTTCTCCCCTCCTGAACTTTCTGCTGTGTTGTTTACATTTTCCTCTACATATGCTATAAAACCTACACTACATTGTTCTTATTTTTATTTAAACACTCAATTGTCTTTTAAAGAGATTTAGATAATAAGGAAAAAGATTTTCGATATTTACCCATGTGGCTGCTCTTCATTTCTCTGTATTGATCCATATTTCCACCTGGTATCATTTTCCTTCTGCCTAAAGGACCTCTTTTAACCTTTCCTGTAGTGCAGGTCTGCTGGTAATGAATTCCTGCAGCTTTCATATGTCTGAAAACAAAACCTTTATTTCACCTCTGTTTAGAAGGATACTTGTGCTGGTTATGGAATTCTAGTTAACATGTTTGATTTTTTTCATGCATTGCTTTAAAGATGCTCCCCTGCTGTCTTGCTTGCATTTTTTTCGGTGGGAAATCTGCTGTCATCCTGTATTCATTTCTCCCTTTGGCCACTTTTAAGATTTTCTCTTTATAATTGATTTTGAGCAATTTGATTACGATGTTCCTTGGTGTAGTTTTCTTCATGTTTCTTGTGCTTTGGAGTTGATTGAACTTATTGGATCTGTGAGTTTATAGTTTTTATCAAATTTGGGAAAATATTGGCCATTATTTCTTCAAATATTTTTTTCTGTTCTGCCTTCCATCTCTTCTCTCTGAAGCCGATCTTTGTCTGGCTCAGGAGGCAGTGTATGTGTCCATATTTGCTTGGGGAAAAAGCATATGTAGTTTTGTTTTGTTTATCTTAGGTCCAGGAGCCAACCCAGGGCATTCTTGTTGGGGCTGCAGTGGCGGAAGGGAGCCCAGTGGGGGCGCCCTCCCGAGGCACTATTTCCCACGCTGACTACCCAGTCCTCTGGCTGTTGATGTCATGAGTAACACCACAGTCCCAATGTCCCCCCAGGTCAACAGTGACTCCATGGGGGGCCGTGTGTGGGAGCCTTTCTTCCTCATCACCCTGGTTGGGGCAGTAGGGGCTGTGGTAATGTACATCCAGAAGAAAAAGCAGGGGGATCGGCTTCATCATCACCTGCTCCCCGTGTGCAGCTACAGCCCTGCTGAGAAGCTACACGAGGTTGAGCAGGAGTTCCTCTCTGGCGTGGGAAAGGTGGTACATGGCTGGCAGAGTGGCTACCAGCTCAAGCAAATGCTCTTGCTGGTGTCAAGACACGACCTGACCCCCTTACCCTGATCTTCAGAACTTTCTGGGCCTGGAGCGCCCAAGAACCTGTGAGCTGCTGCTTCCCACTCCAGCTTGCACTCATCCAGCGCTCCCTGCCGGATACTGGGTGTCCATTCCTCCTCCCACCCGTTCCCAGCAGCATCTGTTTCATAAGCCCCAGCAGAGCAACCAGTTCCCCCCTTCACCTCACTCCCCTCTAGGCCTTCAGTCTTTGTGGGCTCTAAGCCCACCACACGCTCCCCGGTGCTAATGGGAAGTTTTCATTTTGAAGTGGAAGGTTGGCCAAGAGACAGAGCTCTGCCCTTTCTATGGGCATCACTTTTGCTAGCCCTCCCTGCCTTTGCTTTGCAGTTGTTTCCATGGTGATAGGGCCTGATGTATAATATTCAGTACATATGTTTTGTAAATAAAGCATTTTGTGGAAAAAAAGATCTTAGAGTAAGATAGGTTTTGGAAAAACATATAAATAGCATGTAAACAACAGCCATTAAAAAAAGGAGAAAAGAAGAAAAATGATAGATACATATGAAAGCAGAAAATGTTTAAACACTGGCAAAAAAAAAGAACATACCCTGAAGAAAATCAAAAGATAAATGACAAAAAGAGAGAACACAAATGCAATACAGGTAACAAAGAGGTAATTACCTTAATACACAAGACAACATTTACAAATAAATAAGATAAAGATAGAAAGAAAAAGGAAGAAAGAAAGAAAGAAAAAGGAAGAAAGAAAGAAAGAAAAGAAAAAAGAAGAAAGGAGCAAAATATAAAATGGTACTTCACAGAGAAAAATGGCTGAGAAACATGTAAATGTGCTCATCATTACTAATTTTAAAGACATGCCTATCGCATATACCATTCCCCCACGCCCCACCCCAAAAGCTTGGCAGAGATTAAAAACTTGGAAGTGACCCACCCTTAACGTTTGCAGGGTTAAAGCAACAATACAAATGCAACAGACAAACTACAAGTAAACCATCAAATATTTTTTTCTCTTACCTTAACTAATATATATCATTCATAATCTGAAAGGCCAGGTTCAAGTTTAGACTTCTTACACTCCTCAGACTTCTGCACCAAAGATGGCACCCAGCCCCTAGTTCATAGCTGCCCCTTCTTTTCCCACCCCAGCTCCATCCTCCACTGTGAGATGCCTTACGCTGTGTGTGTGTGTGTGTGTGTGTGTGTGTGTGTGTGTACGTGTACACCCAGCCCACACATCCAAGCTCCCTCTACACTCCATATATGGTTACCCCTTGGCCACCTTAGGGCCTAAGGATGAATGTATCAGCCATATGCATTCTGGAGGATGGATCTGGGAAGAGGCCTATGCAGTCCCCAGAGGTAGGCTTAGGGCTCTTTGGGAAAGAAATTCTAGGGTCTCAGATACCCAGAGCATGGTCAAGAAGTGGGGGTGGTGCAGGCTTTAGCTGGGCACACCCCTTTGACCCAATAGAGCCCATGCCCTGTGCAAAGGTCATCACCAGAGGAGAGCCAGAATGGAGCTTTCTACAGCTTGGGGCCCATGGCAGGGATCCTCTGGCCCTGGTCCTAGGGAGGTGCTAGATATAGGGAAATAGGCAGATTCATACAATAGTTGTTTCAAATAAATTTGAGGGAGAGAACAATTTGGCAGTATCCTCCAAAATTCATCCTGGCAGTTCCATTTCTAGTAATGAATCATCTAGAGTTATTTGTAGAAGTGCCCAATGGCATATGCACAATTATGTTCACCATAACACTATAAAATCAAAAGGCTGCAAACAATATAAATATCTAACAGCAAATGGGTAACTAAATTATGGTACACTCATGCACTGAAATATATTCTGCAGCCATTAAATAGGTTAGGCTTGTGTGAAAGATCTTCAATATATATTTTTAAGTGAGAAAAGCAAATTAATATTATGTAGTGTGACCAACTGTGTGTGTTATGCTTACATTCGTTAAAAATTTTTCCAGGGCTTCCCTGGTGGCGCAGTGGTTGAGAGTCCGCCTGCCGATGCAGGGGACACGGGTTCGTGCCCTGGTCCGGGAAGATCCCACATGCCACGGAGCGGCTGGGCCCGTGAGCCATGGCCGCTGAGCCTGCGCGTCCAGAGCCTGTGCTCCGCAACGGGAGAGGCCACAACAGTGAGAGGCCCGCGTACCGCAAAAAACAAACAAACAAACAAAAAAAACGGTACTCTGTAAAATTTCTCAGATGCATCCAATAACAACCTTGCCTCAATCAGTGACAGCAACTGAGAATCCGTCACATGCAGGCAGTGTGTAGGCACTGGGCAACACAACCAAGAATCTTCTCTCCAGTTCAGTGGAATTTTGTTCAGCTATTTGCTGTCAGTTTTTTCTCCTTCTTCATTTCTAAGGTGGCAGGAGGGCTTCCCTGGTGGCGCAGTGGTTGCACGTCCGCCTGCCGATGCAGGGGAACCGGGTTCGTGCTGTGCTCCGCAACGGGAGAGGCCGCAGCAGAGGGAGGCCCGCATACCACAAAAAAAAAATAAATAAAATAAAATTTAAAAATAAATAAATAAATAAGGTGGCAGGAACCCTACAGAAACCCTGGAGAAAATATGTCACATAGGTGCTTCCTTTGTAGATTTCCCTAGAAGTCTGCCAGCTGGGCAGCAATGGGTCAGCAGCCCCTGGTTCACACATAAGGCCCTGCAGGTTTAGGAACAAACTCTGGCCCTGGCCTGGCCTAGTCTCATTGACGTGGGCAGTGGATCAGAGGGCTTTTCTGTTACTAGGAAAACAACTTAAAGTCAACCCTTCCCAGTACTAAGTAAACATCAACACTCCCAATTCTGAGAGAGGCCCAAAGAGATGATCTCTACCCAGGCATGAAGTCCTCCATGGCTAGCTTTTGATTATTGATTTGGGAGCTCCTGGAGCTCAGGGACCAGATTGGATTAATCCCTGTACCACAGGCACGTAGATGATGCCGTACAAACGTTTGCTGAATTGATGTAGGGCCTATCCCCTCTCCCTCCACATCACACCTCCTCTCCAAAGAGTTGACTGTTTCTGAGCTTCATTCCTTTGGTTTTGGAACACTCAGCTTCTAAAGGTGGGCCATGCTCTTGAGGAAGCTGCATTATGCCTCTGGGAAAACTCACCAAGGGAGGAGCTCTTGGTGATTTGCTCGCTTTAATATGACAGTTTATTCTAGAAAATTTAGAAAATAAAAATTACTAGTCAAATGAGATTAAAATTATATTTCCCTCCACCTTCCTGCTCCAACAGAAACCTCTGTGGAACATACTCCCCTTGTGGATTGCCTGGCTTCATATTACATATCCATTCCAGGTTCCCACTTTCCTCAGCCTTTCTATTCCCTCACTACCATCTGCCGGGGCGACTCAGGTGTGTCCACTGCAGCACTCAGCATTGGCTATCACTGTCTCCAGGCTTCTAGGAGCCACCCTACAGCCTGCCTCATCCCCTGGGGTCCTTGCCAGGATGTTAAACCCATCATCCTGAGGAAGTGCCCCCAAGTCAGCTCTTGCTTAGCCGGTCTTATATCCCAGCCCCCTGGATCAAGCACTGTTTCCTAAGCAACCAGCTGTGTTTGCTTAAGAAGCTGAGGCCCTGGACTTCCTTGGTGGTGCAGTGGTTAAGAATCTGCCTGCCAATGCAGGGGACATGGGTTCTGAGCCCTGGTCTGGGAAGATCCCATATGTAGCGGAGCAACTAAGCCTGTGCACCACAACTACTGAAGCCCGTGCACTTAGAGCCTGTGTTCCACAACAAGAGAGGCCCGCGCACCGCAACGAAGAGTAGCCCCCACTCGCCACAACTAGAGAAAGCCCAAGCACAGCAACGAAGACCCAACGTAGCCAAAAATAAATAAATAAATAAATTTTTTTAAAAAAAGAAGAAGCTGAGGCCCGTTTGGTAATGAGCTACCTTGTATTTCCATTGTCTCCTCACTTCCCTTTTCCCCTTATTCTTACTTCCTTGGAACTCAGTACCTTTCCCCAGTAGAGATTTAGCGTGCAAGCTTTGCCTCAGGCTCCTTTTTCTGGGGAAACTGGGCTGAGGCCAGGATCTTCGTGAATTCACCTGTTCTGAGAAGAGGAGAGGTTTTCTTCCTGGCCCTTGGCCTGGGGAATTCCCAGAGCAAGTCCATCTATCCTAGGGATGAAAGTAGAAAACCCAACTTTCATGGAAAGATATAAAACGTTAGGAAGGGTAACATAAAGGCTAAATAGACATTTAACAGTTTCAAAGTTTAGTCGCTCTTTCTAATGACGCGGCATTTTTTCACTGAAAACAGCTTGAGGATGGTACTTAGCCAAGGCATCCCCAGGCAGCAGAGGGGAGTAAAGGAGAAGGGGAGAGAGTACCATATGCTTACTTGGTTCACAACCTGTAGTGTATTTCTCCTTTTCTCATGGTCCATGATGCTCCAGATCCTGACAGAAGTATGGCGAATCAGTGTGTTGGGGAGAATCAGGAGGTGGGGGAGGGAGTATGGGAACCTGTTTCAGAATTTTTAAAAGGTTTTAGTGTTTAGAAGAGCTGCATGGCAAGAAAGAAGGAGGGGAGGGTTCGTTAGACAAAAACTGGTGACCGCCACACCCAGGTTCCTTAAGAGTCCAAAATCACAGGCTTTATTTTGCATACAAATTCAACCCAAGACCCTTTCCAAGAATGTTTTTGTAGTCAGTAAGGGAGGAGAGAACTTGTAAAGGAGATAAGACCCCATCATGCCCGGCAGGGGAGAGAGAGGTAGATCGTGTGGTCATAAATTGGCAAACTTTAACATGGCTGTTTGGAGGGTCTCTGGTGACATACCTTTGAAAACATCACTATATCTGTCCAGCAAAACATTAAGAGTCTATCCTGTTGTTGAGGCTCTCCTTTTCTTCAACTACTACCATGAAGCAATGTCTCATTATGGAGAGGCTCATTTGTTCATCATACTCAACCAGAAGTGACCAGAAGTCCAAAATCAAATGATAAATCTGTCTTTATGTCTCATTCCTGAATCTTGAAACCAATCATTTCTACTGGTAGTCAACTCTGTTTGAAAAAGATAAAAGATCCAAAGGGAAACAAGGGGTCCAAGCAAAAGAAATTCAGATTAAACTTTCACTTAGCATAAGATGCCCCTGACTCTACATCATGGTCCTCAAGGCCAGAAGAATGAAGAAATACAAGCAAGACAAATGAGAAGGGGCCCATGCCCTGAGAGAAGGCAGGAAAACAGCAGTTACCAGAGGAAGTGAATGCTAGAAAGATGGAGGAAGTGAATGCTAGAAAGATGGCTCTCAAACCTGGCTGCATATTGGAACCACCCAGGGAGCTTTAAAAAAAATGCTGTTGCCTGATTACCACTCCCAGAGATTCTAATTTAATTGGTCTAGGGTATGGCCTGGTTGTCAGAAATGCTAAAATCTTCCCAAGGTGATTCTAATGTCAGCTCAAGGCTGCGAACCAGTGTTTGGGAGGAAAGATACTTCTGTTCTTGATTCAGTTTACTTGTCTCCATCTGTTACTCTCCCCCATTACCAAGCCAAACCTGGGTCAGCTCGCCCATGAACAGTAAAGCCAATCTACTGACATCGGGTTGTGCTGAAGGAAACTGCAGTGTTTATTGCAGGACACCAAGCAAGGAGTCCAAACAACTAGTGCTTAAAAGACCTGAACTCCCCCATGGCTTTCAGGGAAAGGTTTTTAAAGACAGGGTGAGGAAGGGGGGTTTGGGAGGTGCATGATCAGCTCATGGACATTCTTCTGATTGGTTGGTGGTGAGGTAATTGAGAGTCAAATGTTTTTTCCCTTAAAGACAGAGAGTGAGGGAGGGGTTTGTGGGGTATGTGATTAGCTCATGGACATTCTTCTGATTGGTTGGTGGTGAGGTAATTGAGAGTCAACATCATCAACCTTCTGGTTCCAAGCAGTCTGGGGTCTACATGCTTGTGGTCAGCATGCAGTTAACTTCTTCCACCTGATAGGGGTTTTGGTAGCTGTCAAACAGCTCGAAGGATATGGCTCAGGATATTATCTGTAGCCCTTGAGATGGAACTAAAGGTCCTTGACTTTGTTTAATGGCTAAACTATTATTATTTTGTCTTCCTTGACTGTTTCCCTTTGTTTTTGTATTTTCTCATTTCTCCAATTAAATTTACTCTTTGGAACTCGGGAAGGCCTAGGAGGCTAAAGTTTTCTACAGACAAGAGGCAGGCGGAGGACATGGGGTGGGGGGTTCTGTCCCAGGAAGGTCCCAGAGGATCCTGCTCAGTTACACTACCTGTTCTTAAGAGTCTTTCCCCCTTGCTGTTGGTCAAGGCAGCTTGCCCCAGAGCTCAGAGGGGTTGTGCTGACTGCTCAGGTTGAGGAGCGGAAGTCGGCTCTGGGGTGTACCCTCCTGCCCTACTAGTGCAGGGACACAGCCCCAGCCTCCCAGCCTCCAGCTTTCTCTGCCACACAAGTAGAAAAATGTTCCACTCTCCTGGCAGCGTGCTGCCTACAAAACAAAGCTTGGGGAAGAGTGCCTTGAGTAGTCCGGAAAGTTCCACTAGGAAGAACTACATGGAAGAGGGCAATTTGAGATCTATGCAACCATAATTCTCTTCAGTTCCTTTTCAGTTTACGTCTAGTCAAGAAAAGCCCTCAGCATGGAAGGTTGAGGGTTCTTTCCTCGTTGATAAGTCCACACCCATAAGACTGGTCTGCTGCAGTGGTGGGCTGAGCAGGTAAAACTGTTAGGCTCATTATGCCTTGAAAAGTGAATCAATATTCTCTTAGGTTAGGACAGACTATTTCTGCTGAGACCCATTTGGAAATGTGAAAAGCTCTCTTGGAAGGGAATAGCAGTTCCTACAGAATTCTACATTCTAGTGAAAAGTAAAAGGCTATAGCTTTCACTTCCTGGAGACCTGATTAACCTTTAAAAAAAAATAAATGGGATCCTTTTAAATTTATCCCAACTGGAAATCAGCCATAGATATTGGAGGCGGAAGACTTAAGTGTTTTTTCTTTAAAACAAAACGAAATTGGGCCATCAGAACATAGTGCTCTCAAATCTGGCACACATGAAATGCTTGGTAAAGGTAGTGTGTATTATCCAGAGCTGGTATTAGCAAGGCAAACCATCCAACAGAGGCCATGCAACTTCATTTTTGAGCAAGTGCGAGGGCCATACCTGAAAAACCAATTGTTATTGGGAGTTCAGAAAGGACAGCCTGCCTGCGGGGTAGGGAGAGCAGCAAGGGGGAGAATTGCCACAATTTTGTATCTCTTCTCTCTAGGAAGCCAGACAGGGCCCTAAGAACAGCCTGGAGCGGTGAGCTCAACCCTTAGTGTGCAACAGAATCACCCCCAGTTTCTGATTCAGTGGGTCTGGGGTGAGGCCTGAGAATTTGCATATCTAACATGTTTCTGGGTGATGGAGGTGCTGCTGGTCTGGGACCACACTTTGAGACTTACTGGCTGGGAGGAGGAGAAGCTGAAAAGAAGGTCTTGCCATAATGCTGGAAAACCCCCTGCTAGAGCTAGTCCCAAAAGGCTGTGCCCCTGGAAACCAGACTGGGAGCAACTTTTTTCTTAACTTGCAAAAAATAGATGGCTTATTCTTTCACCTGAGAGTGACTCAGACAATCACCATGAGAAGCTTTCTGTCTTGCTAAAAGAAAATTAGGTTAATAACATCTCTTTATGATGATGACTTAAAACACCATTTCTAGCATCTCCATCTGGGCCACTACTGTCCAAAGCCTTTCTGCCTCATCTTCCCACCCCACCTCCAGCCCACACTGGCAGCCTGACAGAATCTCAGAATGTCTTGGTGAACAGCTCTGTGAGGTTTTATTAGCACTGAGGGATAAAACAGGAAACTTAACCCCTGTTTTGTCACTAAGTAGCCACATTACTTCTCTCTCTCTGGGCCTTGGCTTCCCCATCAATAAAAGCAGGGTTTTCAACAAGGTAATAAGAATGAAAATGACAGTATTTTGATATTTATAGTTTACTTGGCACTTGCGTACATATTATCTCAGTTAACCTCTGTGAAATAATTTTTATTCCCTCCCCATTTTTCACAGAGAAAGAGAATTGGAAAAGCACAATAATTTTAAGGACCAATATTAAAAATGGCCACATAGAAAATTCTGCAAAAACTAACATGGAAGACACAGTCCCTTATGTTACTCAAGTGTCCCTTATGTAACAATTTAGGTGAAAAATTCCTCCTAAAATTAAGTGCCTGATAAATATGTCCCTCCAAAGGACATAATATGCATCATTTTACAGGACAGAATCAACTTCCTAACTCTTCATATTTTTCTTCTGTTTCAGCTGCCAGAAATCTTAGATCTAATTGTGCCAAGATTATAATAACCATTTAAATCTCAAATTCCTGGTAACATTATCTCTCACATCCTCTAAATCCTAATGCCTAAATGTTTTCTTACATAGATTATCTGTGATTAGCGTGACAGTGTAATTCACCATCTAAGTGGGGCCCTTTTCAGAGTGAAAGAGAACACCATGAATAATTATGCCCAGGTGACAGATGTAAACCAGGACTGTTTCAGGCAAACTGGGATGGGTGGTCACCCTACCTATGGTTGGAAATAGACTTGGCAAAAATTATATACAAAAAACACTCAATTTGACCTTGTAAGTGTGGCAGTTTGGGGTCTCATTAAACTCAATACAGTCACATAAAAATGAAAATAGATTATAACTCTTATATAAGAAAAAACAGCAACAAATAGGTTCTGAATATACTTGCGAGACTGGGAAGAGAGAGGGCATAGTGCTGAGAATGGACCCCTTCTCCCTTCAAGCATCCCCAAACCCTTCATTTCCTAAAGCCTCTGCCTCCTAAGCCCCATGGGCGTCACATCCTGTGGCCGGTGGCAGCTCTACAAGTCCTTATAGGAGGGGCTTAAGCAGGCCGTCTGTTTAGAAGGGAAAGGGGGAAGGAGGGCTTTAAACCAAACAGTGTAGCACTTTACTGAAGATTGTGGATTTTCCATCTCAAAGAATGGGGTCGTATTGATGAAGGTGGTGGAGCCCTGAAAAGTCACAGTCACAAGGCAGTCCCACTGCCTCACAAGGACACGCCACCAGTATTTGCCTGCTCACACACTCCCCACTGCAACCCCCTGCCGAAGACAGGACTGACCGATTGGTCATGGCAGGACCATGGAGACATAGATGGAGGCCACCCGAGGATTGGTGCATTCAACCAGGTGCCCTGGTTCATACCCAGACACATTGCTTGATGCCTTTCCCACCTTCCCCTTCTCCAGTCACAGAAGTGTAACTGAACAGGTCTTCCACAAACAGACCCCCCTCCCCCATGTCCTCTGCCTGCCTCTTGTCTGTAAAAAAAAACCTTAGCCTCCTAGGCCTTCCCCAAATTCCAAAGAATAAATTTAATCAGAGAAGTGAGAAAATGCAGAAAGAAAGGAAAACAGTCAAGCATGACAAAATAATAATAGTTTAGCCATTAAACAAAGTCAAGGATCGTTAGTTCCTCCTCAAGGGCTATAGATAATATCCTGAGCCATATCATTTGAGCTGTTTGACAGCTACCAAAACCCCCATCAGGTGGAAGAAGTTAACTGCATGCTGACCACAAGTACGTAGACCCCAGACCAATTGGAATCAGGAGGTTGATGATGTTGACTCTCAATTACCTCACCACCGACCAATCAGAAGAATGTCCACGAGCTGATCACACACACCCAACCCCTCTCCCTCACCCTGTCTTTAAAAACCTTTCCCTAAAAGCTTTTGAGGAGTTCGGGGCTTTTAAGCATAAGCAGCCTGGACTCCTTGCTTGGTCTCCTGCAATAAACACTGCAGTTTCCTTCACCACAACCAGGTGTCAGTGGATTGGCTTTACTGTGCACAGGTGAGCTGACCCAAGTTTGGTCTGGTAGCAGAGGCAGGTGAGCTTGTTTCAGCCAGGTGAGTCAGGGGTGAGGGGTGGGCTGAGTCTTGGGTGTTACAAAAGAGGAAGATGTTACAAGAGGGGCAGGTGTGTTTGGACAATGAGCAGGCCTCAGAGGCCAAGTGTGCACGGTTGGGCTTCCTGGAGCTCAAGAGTCCCCTCCAGGGCTTCCCTGGTGGCGCACTGGTTGAGAGTCCGCCTGCCGATGCAGGGGACACGGGTTCATGCCCGGGTCCGGGAAGATCCCACATGCCGCAGAGTGGCTGGGCCCCTGAGCCATGGCCACTGAGCCTGGGCGTCCGGAGCCTGTGCTCCGCAACGGGAGAGGCCACAACAGTGAGAGGCCCACGTACCGCAAAAAAAAAAAAAAAAAAAGAGTCCCCTCTGTCCTTCCTCCCCATCTCTCTTACAAGTCCAGTTAAACTCTGCCCCTCTCGGTTCACTGCTGGACTGGCCCCAGGAGCCTCACCTCGGTTGTGGAAAGCCGCTGCGTCCCTTCCAAGAACCAACAGTAGAGGTCGCCCTTCTCCAGCGTCAGGCAAATTGACGCGGAAGGAGACGGTCTAGCTTCTGCTTAAATTGCACGTTGGTGGTCGGGCCCAGTGGCCTTGATTCCCAGCCATTTCCTGGACGGCGTGCGTCCCAAGTGGGGAGGCGCGGTTCCGGCCAGAAGAGGAGGCTGAGCCGCAAAGCTCTGAGGAGAGGCAGCGCTGGGTTTAACAGTGAGGTGTGAGCAGGTGAGGAAAAGGACCCATGTTCATAGTCCTTTCCCCTTTCCCGGCCATTCTCTGGTGGGCAGGATGCTGTGCTCTGCGGGGAGTCCAGTGCCTTGGTATCTGAGGAGTTGCCTGGTGGCAGGACTCGGAAAGACCAAATCAGGGTAGAAATACTTTGCACAAGAGATGAAACTTCCAGGAGCAACAAAAGCCCGTGCTGGGGGCTTCCCTGGTGGCGCAGTGGTTGGGAGTCTGCCTGCCGGTGCGGGGGACGCGGGTTCGTGCCCCGGTCCGGGAGGATCCATATGCCGCGGAGTGGCCGGGCCCGTGAGCCGTGGCCGCTGGGCTTGCGCGTTCGGAGCCTGTGCTCCGCAACGGGAGAGGCCAGAACGGTGAGAGGCCCGCGTGCCGCAAAGAAAAAAAAAAAAAAAAGCCCGTGCAGTCTGAAGAGCCTATGAGATAAAAGTGTGTGTGTGAATTGTAAAGTGCTACCCACACCCTTTTAAGTGGCCTGTTATTCTCTGCAGATATGGACACTGTGTAAGGGAGGCCCAGGTGTCCTATAAAGGCCGTCTTGGGCCAGGGCTCACAGGAAGGCCCCCAGCCTGGCTTGCCTGTGCTTCTCTCCCCCTTGTGCTCTTCTTGGCCAAGGTTTTCTCAGAGACCTAGTTTTCTGCGTAAAAAGGGAGGGTGGCTTCCAAAAGGCAATTCTACAATCTAGTTTTCTGGTCACAGCCATTTTTAGCTGGAAGCCGGAAGGGCTGTTTCTGTGAGCAGTTGGGAACTGAGGTTCAGGGAGGTTAAATACCTTGCTGGGACCAGACTAGAATTCCCACCTGCTCACTCCGAAGCGGCACTCCCTCACTGCCCCGGCTGACTCTTCTCACCTGAGAGCTACTAGAGCTGAAAAGAAAACTGCCTGGGCTGAAAAACTTTAAACTCGGCAAAGGCCTCAAAACAAAACAGAAAACGAACAGAAGCAAGCATACCTCTGGGCCCTGTGAGCAGTCCCTCAGTCCCTGAGGCAGTGCCAAACTAACATCCACCAGCCCTCGACTTGAGGCTTTGGGATGGACAAAAAGGTGAGCTGCCTGCCTCTATACTGTAGAGTGCTATAGCACCCCAAGTGATTCTTCCTCCAGACCATATGGCAGAGCTCAGCTGGGGTGGTTATGCACCACCAGTGCTCCGTGCATCCCAAGTGAAGTGTAGCTGTTTGTGTCTTCAGTTGGAGAAGAGATAGGAGATGTTTCCACATAAAGCCCAAGGGAGCTGGGCAGGTCCACAAATATGGCACATGGCGGCCCCTTCTCTTCCCGTTGGGAGGAACAGCGCAATCCATTGCCCACATGTAAAGTGACCTAGAGGTCATCCCTCGACAGACCATCCAAGCCAGGCATCCTCAGGGGCTACGAGTCATGCTGATTTGTGGCACGTAATGAAGGTCTATGTAATGGCAGAACCAGTGTTTAATGTACATGTGAATTTACTCACCCAGCTGAGCACTAGCTCTCTCTACTGCTAGAGTGTAAGCGTCTTGAGGACGATTCACTTAGTGTGGCGATTCAGTTAGATGTGTCTCTCCCACAAGCCTGGACACAAGGCAGATGGGTGCTTTAGGGAATACTCTTCCAATCCAACTGCTTCTTAACCTCACTGCAGAGCTGAATTAAGCTACTTCTCTTGGGAGAAATTGTTATTCCGGAACACAGGGAGGATCCTTGGATGTAACAAGTCAACATTTTGAAACACAAAAACCATCAAAAGGCATCTGTTTATTATTATTTTTAATTAACTCCTAAAGAAAGAGCCCTTCATAAACGGTTCTGAGTGTCTACCAAGAGCACATGTTGTCATATTTCTTCTCTGTTTCTCTCTCAAGAACCCAAAATTTTTTTTTCCCCAAGAGAGTGCCTTCCTCAATGTGTTTCTCCACCCTTGAGAAACTGGATTGTGCCAGAAGGGAGGGAATCCTTGAGAACAGGCTGTTATTCCACTCTTCTCGACTTTGACTTGACTTATCTTTAAACTGTCAGGGAATAAGACAAAATATCCCTGAGTTTTTTATGTGTTTTCCTTGCTGGTGGATATAAGTAAGATTTCTTCTATGTATTGCCAAAATGTCCCCAAGCTCCAGCCTGTGGCTACAAGGAAGGTCATGTTAGCATAAAAGTCACAGTTTAATTTTTTGTCACCTACACCCACCTGATTGAGGATCTCAACCCACCCCGCCAGCATCTCCCACCTCCCCCACTCATTTCTGGGAATCCCCTGAGTGGTAGACCTGTTCAAGGTCAGCTCCCTCACACACTGCCCTCCAGCCACTGTTCACACTCCTGCCCCAGGGCTTCATGGCTTTCTGGCTTCATCACCCAACCAGACAGATCCCCGAAAGGATTCACCAGGCATGACCACTCTGCTAAATCAGTTCTGCACCAAAATAAACATAACCACCAAATGACCCCTTTCTCAGGACTTTGCCTGGAAAAAAAGGAGTTTAACCATTTAACTGCGTAATCTTAACTGAGTAAGATTATATATGGGGAACCCAGAAAATGAGTTAAATTTGGAGGAGATAGAATCTAGGGTAAATTTTCGTTCTTCTCTTTTGCTTTCTATTACAATTGATTGAATTTGTCATTTTCTTCCAAGAGCTGTTAGTGTGAGATGATTATTTGATGATGAAATGATTCATTCAAATAAGTGATCCTATGCATGACATCAGCGTGATAACCAGGCCTCATTTCCTTGGAACTGGGCTATCCATCCTTGTCCCAGGCCACTTTCAGTCTCTTCAAACGATTTAACCTAGGCTTACAACCTGTTGGCTGCTGCTTTTCAAAACTCTCATTCTGGCCACAGTTATTATTTTTAAAACATGTTTATAAAGTTGAAGGTTACATGGCAATTAAGCCTGCAGAGAATGCTGAGATTTGGTACAGTTGCCAGGGAAAAAAATATACCCCTCTCTCCTGTTGTTTCCACCTCTTGCCTGCTCAAAATAGGATTTGCATCTCTGTGGGTGGGTTGTGGTTAGTTCGAACCTAATCATTTTTCCCTGCCTCAGAAATCTTTATCTTTTGTCATGAACCTTTTCAAGGAGAAGGTTGTCACTGACAATTGTTTCTCTTCCCCACCAGTGGGAAGGGCATGACTGTCATCCCACCTGCCAGTGTCTGAGTCCCTCTGTTTCAGAGGCAAGAGGCTCTCCTGGATGTCTCTTTGTTCTTTCTTAGTTCTCAGACTGATCAGGCTGCTATCCCAAGGGAACTGATAGAGCCTTGGGGTTGGTGATACGTGTGCCCCTGGATTAGAGGCATTTGCCTTAGTGGAAACAGAGACCCCTCTCATGTTAGGGTATTTTCCCCCAGCCTTTCCTTACAAAAACAAAGGGGACCATCTGGACCAGCCATTTCTAACTGAGAATAATGTAATAATTCTAGACACACAACAGTCTCCCCCCAAACCTAGTCTCATGCCCTGATAATAGAAGTATTAATCACTAATGTTCATTAAGTACTTGCTATGTGCCAGGTGCTATACTAAACATTGTACACGTATTATTTCATTTAAGCCTCATAACAATCCCATGAAGTAGCTAATGATATTATGCCTACTTTACAGTGAAGCACACACTGGGAGAGTTGTCAAAAATAAATCTTTTTGGCTTCACAATTCTGATGCAAAAATTGGTCCCAGGTGGGTTGTCCTAAGAGGGTGGCGGCAGTAGTCATCCTGACCATGTGGGAGCCACGCACGTGAAGCGTTTTCCACAACAGCAAGGAGTTGGGGGGCCAGAGAGGGCCGTTTCCTGATCCTTCTTAGACCCAAGAATAGTTCCAGTTGCAGACAGGCTGGCTTTGTTATCAGCAAACTCACTTAGGAGCTGAATACACCCCTTCTAGGATCACTGGCCCTTAATTTTCAGGGACCTGTGGAGAGGTTAAGCAGGAACTGTTGGATGCCCCTGGCCTACCCTGGCCCTAGGTGAGACAGGAGGAAAAGACAGACAACATTGAGCACCTACAGACAGCACTGAGATAACATTGGCTAGGTGTTTGATCTCATTTAGCCCTCCTGAAAACTCACTGAGGCCCAAAGGTCCTATCATGCAGAAAGATGGTTATACACCTGCAAGTGGCAGAGCTCTGAGGACTGGAGACAGGAATCTCTTACACAGTATGTCATTCTTTTTAAGATAGCCTGGCATCCATTCCATTACCTCATTTCAACCTCACAGAACAGGTATCATCCTATGACATTGAGTCACATGGTTGGGTGAGGCCGGGGGGAGGGACTGGACCTCCTGGCCAGACATCCTGCTCTTTGAACAAGCTCCTTCTGCACCACTCCCACAGTGTCTGCACTTCCTTTTCCTTCCCTTGTTGCACCCTCCAATCCCCCCTCCCATTCCTCTTCTATCTTCCCCTTCCCGTTTTCATGGAAAGAGCCTTGAGTGTAGAAACCTGAACTCTCCTCCAGATTTGCCACTTTCTAACTGTGTGGCCTTAGGAGGCCCTGGGCTTCATTTTCCAGGCTTCCCTGGACCTCACAGCCCACTGCCCTGATGTCAAGGGACAGGCAGCCCAGCAGCCTTATACAGAAGATGCCCACTGGCCTGCTCCACTACATCACCAAGGGGAGCCCACCCACCTGCAGGGCACACAGATATTCAGGTGTGTTTCTACCCTCCAGGCACTTGGGGGTAAAAGTTAAAAACCCTGAGTCTGCAGGATCTCTCTGTTCTACAAGGCTGAGCGTGGCAGGTGCTGGAAGAGAGGCACTTTGTGCTCCAGGTGTTTTTCATGCATTATCTCATTTAATCCTCACAAGAACCCCCTAGGTACTTTTATCCTCACTTTGCAGGTAAGAAGGCTGAAATTTAGAGACTTCCTATATAACCCCCTTACCACCCCCAAGCACACAGTTTCCTCTATTATCAACATCTCACAATCATGTAGTACTTTTGTTGCAATTGATGAATCAGTATTGATACATTATTGTTAAGTAAAGTCTATAGTTTATATTAGGGCTCACTCTTGGTGTTGTACATTCTATATATATATCTATAATGATATATATCCACCATACAGTATCATACAGAATAGTTCCACTGCCCTAAAAATCCTTTGTGCTCTGCCTATTTATCCCCTGCCCCCAACCCTTGGTAACTACTAATCTTTTTACCGTCTCTATAGTTTTGCTTTTTCCAGAATGTCATATAGTTGGAATCATGCAGTATGTAGCCTTTTCAGAATGGCTTATTTCACTCAATAATATGTATTTAAGACTCTTCTGTGTCTTTTTATGTCTTGATTACTCATTTCTTTTTATAACCAAATAATATTCCATTGTTTGGATATACCATGATTTTCAGCCACTCAACTACCAAAAGACATCTTGGTTGCTTCCAAGTGTTGGCAGTTATGAATAATGTTGCTATAAACCTTTCTGTATAGGTTCTTGTGTGGACATAAGTTTTCAATTCATTTGCATATATACCAAGTGGCATGATTGCTTAATCATATGGTAAGAATATGTTTAATTTTGTAAGAAACTGTCGACCTGTCTTCCAAAGTGGCCATTATGTGCTGAGTTGTGTCCCCCACAAAATTCGTATGTTGAAGTCCTAATCTCTAGTACCTGAGAATGTGACTGTATTTGGAAATAAGACCTTGAAAGAGGTAATTAAGGTAAAATGAGGTCATATGAGTGGACCCTAATCCGATATGACTTGTCCTTATTGGAAGAAGTTTGGACACAGATGAGTATAGAGAAAAGACCATGTGAAGACACAGGGAGAAGCCAAGCCAGAGAGACTTCAGAAGAAGCCAACAGTGCTGTCACCTTCACCTTTCAGATGCTTATTTGCCAACTGTATATCATTGGTGAGTTCTCTGTTCAGATCTTTAGCCCATTTTAAAATTAGGTTGGCTGTTTTCTTATTGTTGAATTTTAAGCATTCTTTGTATATTTGGGGGAAATATTTTCTCCCATTCTGTGACTTGTCATCCTCTGAACAGTGTCTTTCACAAAGCAGAAGTTTTTCATTTTAATGAAGTTCAACTTATCAAATTTCTCTTTCATGTTGTACCTAAAAAGTCATTGCCAAACCCAAGATCACTTAGATTTTCTCCTATGTTATCTTCTCAAAGTTTTAAAGTTTTGCATTTTACATTTACATCCATGATCCATTTTGAGTTAATTTTTATGGAAAGTGTAACGTCTGTGTCTAGATTCATATTTTCACATGTGAATGTCCAGTTATTCCAGCACCATTTATTGAAAACACTATCCTTTCTCCACTGAATTGCCTTTGCAATTCAATTTGTCAAAGATCAATTGACTACATTTATGTGGACCCACTTCTTTTTTATTTCACTTGCTTTTATTATTTTTTTCTAGCTTTACTGAAGTATGATTAACAAATAAATATTGTATATATTTAGGTTGTACAATGTGATTTTTTAAGGTGTACAATGTGATGATTTAATATATGTATACATTGTGAAATGATTACCACAATCAAGTACTAACACATCCATCACCTCCCATAATTACGTGTGTGTGTGTGTGTGTGTGTGTGTGTGTGTGTGGTGAGAACACTTAAGATTTACTCTCTTAGCAAATTTCAAGTATATAATACAGTATTAACTATAATCACCATGCTATACATTAGATCCCCAGAAATTATTCATCTTATAACTAAAAGTTTGTACACTTTGACCAACATCTCTCCATTTCCCCACATCCTACCCCCAGCCCCTGGCAACCACCATTCTACTTTCTGGTTCTATGAATTCAACTCTTTCAGATTCTACATATAAATGAGAACACATGTCTTTCTGTGTTTGGCTTATTTCACTTGGTGTAATGTCCTCCAGGTTCATCCATATTGTCACAAATGGCAGCATTTCTTTTTTCATACCTGAATAATATTCCATTGCATATATATATGTATATATATATATATATCACATTTTTTTAATCCATTCATCTGTCAACAGACACTTAGGTTGTTTCCATATCTTGGCTATTGTGAATAATGCTGTAATAAACATGAGAGTGCAGATATTTCTTTGAGATACTGATTTTATTTCTTTTGGGTGTATACTCAGAAGTGGGATTGCTGGCTAGCCAAAGCAATCTTAAGAAAGCTGGAAGAATCACACGTCCTGATTTTAAACTATATTACAAAGCTATACTAATCAAAACACCATGGTATTGGGATAAAAACAGGCACATAGACCAATAAAACAGACAAGAGAACCCAGCAATAAACCCTCGCATATGTGGTCAACTAATCTTTGGGAAGTGCACCAAGAATACAAATGGGGAAAAGATAGTCTTTGCAATAAATAGTGTCGTGAAAACTGGATATCCACATGCCAAAGAATGAAAGTGGACCCTTATCTTATACCATATACAAAGATTAACTTGAAATGGATTAAAGACTTAAGTGTGGGTTTATTTCTGGGCTCTACATTTTGTTCCATTGATCTATGTGTCTACTTTTTCACCAATACAAGACTGTCTTGATTATTGCAGCTTTATAGTAAGTCTTGAAGTTAGATAATGTTCATCCTCTGACTTTGTTCTTCTTCAATGTCGTGATGGCTATTCTGAGTATGGACAGGATATCCATATTGACACAAATGGCAGCATTTCTTTTTTCATACCTGAATAATATTCCATTTTGCATATATATATGTATATATATATATATCACATTTTTTTAATCCATTCATCTGTCAACAGACACTTAGGTTGTTTCCATATCTTGGCTATTGTGAATAATGCTGTAATAAACATGAGAGTGCAGATATTTCTTTGAGATACTGATTTTATTTCTTTTGGGTGTATACTCAGAAGTGGGATTGCTGGCTAGCCAAAGCAATCTTAAGAAAGCTGGAAGAATCACACGTCCTGATTTTAAACTATATTACAAAGCTATACTAATCAAAACACCATGGTATTGGGATAAAAACAGGCACATAGACCAATAAAACAGACAAGAGAACCCAGCAATAAACCCTCGCATATGTGGTCAACTAATCTTTGGGAAGTGCACCAAGAATACAAATGGGGAAAAGATAGTCTTTGCAATAAATAGTGTCGTGAAAACTGGATATCCACATGCCAAAGAATGAAAGTGGACCCTTATCTTATACCATATACAAAGATTAACTTGAAATGGATTAAAGACTTAAGTGTGGGTTTATTTCTGGGCTCTACATTTTGTTCCATTGATCTATGTGTCTACTTTTTCACCAATACAAGACTGTCTTGATTATTGCAGCTTTATAGTAAGTCTTGAAGTTAGATAATGTTCATCCTCTGACTTTGTTCTTCTTCAATGTCGTGATGGCTATTCTGAGTATGGACAGGATTTTGATAGGTAGAAATGGAGGTGAGAGCACTCAGGAGAGGGAACTGAGCAAAGGTTCAATAGAGGGAAGGGGGAGATGCATTGGAGGACAGTGAGTAGTTCCAGTTGTCTGTACCCTAGCTTTATAAATGTAGTAAGACTGTGTTTCCTAGAAAATAGATGCTTCCAATCACAGGTAGCGTTGTCCTTTCACATGGGAATTTGAGTACCCAGGCCTGGAGAGGAAGAGGAGAAGGAGAGCTTAGAAACACTTGTGACTGGCTGTCAAGGGCATTTTGCCAGCCATGGAGCCTGGATTTAATATTGTGAACTTTTGTTGATAACATGTCTAACTTTGAGTCTGATATAAGGACAGAGAGAGAGAGCCCCCAAAGGGTTTTCCTGGGCAGTTGGTGATACTTGAGAGAAGGCCCTGATTTGGAGTCCGGAGACCTGAGTTCTAGCTTGGGCTCTGCCATTTCTGACCTCATTATGTGGGACAGTTCACTTCCCCCTCTGTGCCCCAGCTCCTCCATCTCTACTGTGGGGTGATTAGAGGTGCCCTGTCAGATTCCCAGGGAAGAGATTATGAGAAACAGTTAGGCAATGTGTATGTAAACTATGAAGCACTACACAAGTGTATGCAATTATGAAGGAGGTGATCCTTGAAGGAAAGGCACTGTAAGGCATGCAGCATGTAGTCGTCATGTTTCACTTTTCTGCTTCCTGTCCCAAGTAACAGAGCATGCATCTCATCAGTGGGTTTTCATAAGTAATTAGGAGCATCAGTGAGGATGCTCCATATACAGACCCAATCCTGCCCTAGATTTGCCTTCATATATGTGTAAATTCCTGGAAGGCAAAGGACTACCATTTTTCTGTATGCCCATGGTTCCTAGCACAGTGTCTTACATATAGGAGACATTCAGTGAATACAACGTTGGCTTTTTAAAAACAAAACATATTGGGCTTGATAGGTGTTTATATGATAACATTAGCTGGTCACAAGCTTAGCATGAATCAGATGGTTTAAAAAATATGTGTGCAATATTTAGTAAAGGAAAAAATGCACACATGCCATGACGCAGCCATTCCAGTCACAGCTACTGACCCTAGAGAGACTCCCACACATGAGCACAAGGAGTCGTAATCGACAGTGTTCATCTCATCGTTGTCTGTATTGGAAACAACCTAAATGCCCGTCGGACAGGGGCATGAATAAAGACATTTTAGAAAATTCAATGGATTGCTGAATCAGTTAAAATGAATCAAATCTCAAAAACTTAAGGTATAGAAAAATACATACAGTGTGTCACAATTTATTTGAAGCTGTATTGGAAACAACCTAAATGCCCGTCGGACAGGGGCATGAATAAAGACATTTTAGAAAATTCAATGGATTGCTGAATCAGTTAAAATGAATCAAATCTCAAAAACTTAAGGTATAGAAAAATACAGTGTGTCACAATTTATTTGAAGCTGAAAACATGTAAAACAATGCTAAGTACTGTTGATTCATACATTTAACCATGTGAAAGCATGCATGGGAAGGATTAATCACAAAGTTCTTTTTTTCATTATTTCATTTCTTTATTTCATTTATTGAAATATAGTTGATTTAAATGCAGAGTTCTGATAATGGTTTCTCTAGGGGAGACAGGGAAGGGAGTGTGAAAGGGGTGAGGCTTCAATTGTAGCTGTAATATCTGAAGTAAGTGTGGCTTAAAAGGTGACTTTTGAAGTCTGCAGCAATTGTGGCATCATAGTATATTGCCAAAGCAGAGGGGTGGGTTATTAAGTGATTATTTTACTCAATGCTTCTTATATACCTGATATATTTCACAACTTGAAAAGCCCTTTGTCAACAACGGTTGGGAGAGCTTTAAATGAAGGTTAGGCTACACTAATAAAAGCAGTGTGCCCCAGACTAGACACAGGATCAGTCTCTCAATTCTGCTATGTGGTGGCACCACACTCCCCAGGGAACAATGACAAATCAGAGCCCAAGGGGTGTGGGGGGGGTTTGGCTGCTGGAGGGCTCAGGAACCTTCTAGTGTGAGGAAAGTTAAAGGAACAGGAAATGTTTAACTTGGAATAGAGAGGAGTCAAAGGGACATAGGACCCCAGTCTTGAAATATCTCTAGTGGGGCAGAAAGCATCCTCCATACCCCATGTGGTCCCACAGGAGCAAGTGGGGTAGAAGCTGGAAGGGAGAGGGGCAGATCCCACTCACCGTCAGAGCCACAGCTATGGGACTCTGGATGCCAGCTGCTGGGTAAAGTCTGAGCACCCTTGCCCAGCAGTGATAAGGATGAGGAGCTGATCTTCCAGGCTCTGGGGATGCTGCAGGGGGCATTCTTGCTCTGTGTCAGAGGTTGGCTAGGTAACCTACAGGATCCTTTCTGCTGCGGAGATCCTTACAAATTCAAATTTATATGAGCCTATATTTGTAAAACTATTACAACATTTATTTTTTAGTGCTGATATTCCAAAAGGTAACAATAACAAATATTATTCTATCGTCTGAGCACCCTTGCCCAGCAGTGATAAGGATGAGGAGCTGATCTTCCAGGCTCTGGGGATGCTGCAGGGGGCATTCTTGCTCTGTGTCAGAGGTTGGCTAGGTAACCTACAGGATCCTTTCTGCTGCGGAGATCCTTACAAATTCAAATTTATATGAGCCTATATTTGTAAAACTATTACAACATTTATTTTTTAGTGCTGATATTCCAAAAGGTAACAATAACAAATATTCTATTGTCATATCTTCTAGGAGTTTCTATTCTTTTTTTTTTTTTGGTTGTACCAGGTTTTAGTTGTGGCAGGCGGGCTCCCTAGTTGTGGCTCACGGGCTCCTTAGTTGCAGCCCGTGCACTCCTTAGTTGCGGCTCACAGCCTTCTTAGTTGTGGCATGTGAACTCTTAGTTGCAACATGCATGTGGGATTGAGTTGCCTGGCCAGGGATCGAACCCACATCCCCCGCATTGAGAGGCGGATTCTTAACCAGTGTGCCACCAGGGAAGTCCCTAGGAGTTTCTATTCTTTTTTCCTTTCTTTCCTTCTATTTTTCTCTGAGTGTGTCTGTTGCTGGTGGTTTTGTACCTATGTTTGTATGTCTCTCTCTGCATTTCTTGTATCTTTGTCTTTCCTTTCTGGTTGTCTGTCTGTCTGTGTCTCTGTCTTATTTTCTCTTTGCTTCCCTCTCCTCACCCACCAACACTCAACTTCCTCTACCTCAACTTTTTTCCAAGTAGCATTGTCTCATGTATATATATATTTTAATTCACTTTATTGAGGTAAAATTTACACATGTAATAAAATTCACTCATTTTAAGTTTTGTCAAATGTATCCATTCAGGAAGCCACCACCACACCAAGACAGAGCATTTCATGTTCCCTGTTGCCCTTTGCAGTGGGTCCCCTCTACCATCCCCTGGCACTTGGTGACCACTGATTTGATTTCTGTCACTATTGTTTTGCCTTTTCTAGAATGTTATATAAATGATATGTATTTTTTTGTGCTTGGCTTCTTTCACTTAGCATAATGCTTTTGAGATTCATCTGTTCTTGTATGTATCTGTAGTTCGTTCCTTTGTGTTACTGAGTAGTATCCCACTGTATGGATTTATCACAGTTTGCAGTATTCACCACATAGATATTCATCTGTTCACCAGTTGATGGATATTAGAGGTGTTTCCACTTTGAGTCAGTAAGAAAAAAGCTGCTGTGAACATTCATGTAGCAGGTCTTTATGTGGACATATGTTTTTATTTCTCTTGGGTAAATACCTCGGTGTGGAATTTCTGGGTCATATGATATGTGTGTATTTAACTTTATGAGAAACTGTCAAAGTGCTTTCCAAAGTGGCTGTGCTATTTTGCATTCCCACCAGCAATATCTGAGGCATTCTGTTGCTCCACATCCTCACTAACACTTAGTATGGTAAGTCTTTTTAATATTAACCATTCTAGTGGGTCTATGGTGACATCTCATTTCAGTTTTAATTTGTATTTTCCTAGTGACTAATGATGTTGAACATGCTTATTAGCTGTTCATATAACTTTTTTGATGAGGTGTCTGTTCATTCTTTTGTCCATTTCTTTAATCGAGTTGTCTTCTTCTTACTAAATTGTAAGAGTTCTTTATGTATAAAGCATATAAGAACTTCATCAGATATATTTGCCAATATTTACTTCCCAGTCTGTGGCTTGTCTTTCATTTTCTTGACAATGTCTTTTTTTTTTAATTTTTAAATTTAATTTAATTTTATTTTTATACAACAGGTTCTTATTAGTCATCAGTTTTATACACATCAGTGTATACGTGTCAATCCCAATCTCCCAATTCATACCACCACCACCACCGCCCCCCGTGGCTTTCCCCCCTTGGTGTCCGTACATTTGTTTTCTACATCTGTGTCTCTATTTCTGCCCTGCAAAACGGTTCATCTGTACCATTTTTCTGGGTTCCACATATATGCGTTAATATACGATATTTGTTTTTCTCTTTCTGACTTACTTCACTCTGTATGACAGTTCTAGATCCATCCACGTCTCAACAAATGACCCAATTTCGTTCCTTTTTATGGCTGAGTAATATTCCATTGTATATATGTA
>NC_041214.2:87099712-87106905 GCF_002837175.3 Physeter macrocephalus | reverse complement strand
TTATTCTGAATTCTTTTTCTGGAAGGTTGCCTATCTCCACTTCATTTAGTTGTTTTTCTGGGGTTTTATCTTGTTCCTTCATCTGGTACATAGCCCTCTGCCTTTTCATCTTGTCTATCTTTCTGTGAATGTGGTTTTTGTTCCACAGGCTGCAGGATCGTAGTTCTTCTTGCTTCTGCTGTCTGCCCTCTGGTGGATGAGGCTATCTAAGAGACTTGTGCAGGTTTCCTGATGGGAGGGACTGGTGGTGGGTAGAGCTGACTGTCGCTCAGGTGGGAAAAGCTCAGTAAAACTTTAATCCGCTTGACTGCTGATGTGTGGGGCTGGGTTCCCTCCCTGTTGGTTGTTTGGCCTGAGGCAACCCAACACTGGAGCCTACCTGGGCTCTTTGTTGGGGCTAATGGCAGACTCTGGGAGGGCTCACACCAAGGAGTACTTCCCAGAACTTCTGCTGCCAGTGTCCTTGTCCCCTCAGTGAGTCACAGCCACCCCCCGCCTCTGCAGGAGACCCTCCAACACTAGCAGGTAGGTCTGGTTCAGTCTCCCCTGGGGTCAGTGCTCCTTCCCCTGGGTCCCACTGCGCACACTACTTTGTGTGTGCCCTCCAAGAGTGGAGTCTCTGTTTCCCCCAGTCCTGCTTGACAGTGTCTTTTGAAAATTAAATTTTTTAAAATTGATGAAGTCCAGTTGGTGATTTCTTTTATGGCCCATACATTTTGTGTCCTAAAAAAATTTATCTAACCAAGGTTCATGAAGATTTTGGCCTACGTTTTCTTCTAGGCTTTTGGCCAGAATATGATTTGACTGAATCCTGACTCTCTCCAGAATAGCTGCACGTGCCCCCTCCCACCAGAAGCTCAGGTTTCCTCTAAGCCACAGCTCCGCAACATTTGGCATTATTCAGCTTTCTTACATCTGCCAGTCTAATAGGTAAAAAGTGATATTGCTTTGTTATTTTACTTTGTACTGTTCTGATGACTGAATTAAGTCAGTGTGCCTTTTATCTATGTGACTCCCAGTTGATTTTCTTCTCTTGTGTATCCTCAATTGAAAGTGTTTCCCAGGCCCTTTTTCGAGCTTCCCACAAGTATCATTTGGTCCTTCTGCCTTGTTTATTGTCATCACTGATGGCAATCAGATGTAATCAAAGGCAAACTAATTCTTTCCCCCAGTCATTGGCTTACATGGTGAGTGGTATCATGAACAAGCAGGTGCCTGAATTTCAGGAGGAAGCCTCCATCAGTAGGGCTTTTGCTCCTACAGTGTTTGTTTTCTTTTTAATTGCAACAAGTAATGCAACAGCCAGACTTTTTAGACATCATATTTGGGGCTCTGTACTCAAGAAGGGAAACCATTCCTTTCTCAAGATGTTTGCTCCTTACTAATGACATTGGAAAGTCATCATTATTCTGTCTTTCTCCTCTCTGGGAAAGACAGATGTGGCTGCATGAATTATCTGTTTTAGAGTCCAAGGCTCTGTCTTGAACATGTGTGCAATTCTGTGAGGCAGGTCAGGCCTATGCTGTGGAAGAAGTAGGCTCAAAGGTAGAATTTGGAAAACGAATAATACTCTGTCCAAATACTCTCTCAGTAACAAGCCAAATAAAAAAATGATATAAACCTCCTCTACGTACTTTAATAATTATAAACAACATTTTAGGTATTATACTAAAATGCCAGTGCTTAGACCACTGCAGGCTGACTGCACAAGTTAAGCAGCGTCAGGATCAAGCTACATAAACCCTCTAGGGGTAGATTCTTGTAAGGTCAAAAGTGTAGTCAGATTTCCCTTTGAGAGTCCCGGGGATCCTGTCACACATCATCTCAGAAACTGTTTTGCAGGTGTGGGTCATCATTTTCTCTGGTCATCTGTAGACTGTATTTTCATCCTGGATATTCTCTGAGTTCTACCCACAGTATAGTCTCCTTCTCCTTCTAGTCTGATCTCATCTCCTGCACAGGTGGCCACATTTTACTACTCGATGTGCTACATTTAGCAAGGAAAATCTGATGCTTTAAGGAGCAAAAAGTGTGCATCTCTACGCCTCACCCCCATTGATGCACATCACCTCAGCTACGGATACATTCAAGAAGAAAAGGGCTGTCCTGGTTTCAGAAGGAAAACTCATTGGCAGCCGCCCCAGTGTTTAGTAGCAGAAGGGTAATGTTTGTACAGGGCCACAGTATACAGTTGTGCAGTTGGTGCACTGCACATAAAGGGCCAGTAGAGCTTGTGAATGGGGACTGAAATCCAAGCTGAGTGTCCTGACTTGGAGATGGCTCTTCCCAAAAGGGGCAGCACGAAGGTGCCCTGTAAGCTACCAGGGGCCCCCACAGGGTCAGTGCTGGATCCCAGAGGGCCAGACCCAGGGCTTAGGGAAGGATGAGAACAGGCTCAGATTGCTGTTCTATTGCACCTTGTAGAAATGATATGCTTAGGAGGCTGCCTGAGAGACTGCACATGAGTGCCGTCAGAGAAAAGGGCTACGTCAGCAGTTCTCAATGGAGGAAGGGGGGAAGGGGTTGCCCCCGAAGGACAGTTGGCAACATCTTGAGGTATTTTTGATTGTCATGACTGGGGGCTGCTACTGGCGGTTAGAGGCCAGAGATGCTGCTAAACATCCTACAAGCCACAGGCCATGCTCCATATTGGAATTATCTGATCCAAAAAATCAATAGTGCCACTGTTGAGAAACCCTGGGTGATGTGAAGATAAGAGGAATGCGTTTCCTCCATAGGTGGATGTGTGGGTAATAATGTGGTTGTTTCAACCTATATTTAAGAGTGGCCAGTTGTGTACTTCAGGTTTTTCCTTGAAGTAAAGGTTCCTCCTCCACCCCAGTCCTACCCCGTCCCACTCTCATTTCCTTCCCACCTGTCCCCCTGGTCCCGTGGGAAAACGAGATGCTCAAAAGAAACTTCTGCGTAATGATTGTGCGAGTGTCCATGTGCATGTGTCTACATGTGTGTGAGAGAGAAACCAAGACACACTGAGAAATAGAAAAAGACACTTAGAAATGCAGAAAGAGGTGTGCAGAGAAAGACAGATAGCGAGGGAGTCGGGTGAGAGGTAGACAGAAAGAGAGAGGAAAAAACCCACAGAGGACTGATCTCCAACTAATTTTTTTTTTTTTTTCAACAAATCCCACCTATAATATGCCCGAGCCTGGAAACTCAGTGATAACAAGTCCAGGTCCCTGCATTCCACAGTCTCTCCAAGAGACAAAGGCCACCAGCTTTAACAAGTGTGGAAAGTAGAAGGCTCACGATAAGTCACAAACAAAGCTGGAGGGAACGTGGAGGAGGGGCGCACTTTGTTCTGAGGGTGAGGTGGGAGCACGGGGGGGAGGCTTCGGGGGAGGCGACCACTGAGGTGAACAGGGAGGAGAAGCATTTTGTTGTGGGAACAGAATGAGGAGTGAGGATTCTTGGTAGGTGGGTTTGGGGAATGGCAGAGTGTTAGGAGGTGAGGATGCAGGGTGGACCTGGGCATGGAGGAGTAGCGGTGGGAAAGGAGGTTGAAAAGGGCATTTAAGACCTGCATAAACCCCCAGGGCAGGATTAGACCTTGAATCCGTGCTTGAAGTTGTACACGTGGAGGATGCCTGGAGTTGTGTAATGTTTCCTTACCTCTTTCCAGCTTTTGCCCTTTCAGTGAGGCCTACCCCAATGACCCTATGAAAAACTTCAACCCACCCCCTGGCATCCCCAGCCCCTCTATCTTTTCTGTAGTACTCATCACCAAATAACATGTTATATACAATTTATTTATTTATTTAATGTTTTTATTCCTTGACTAGAATATAAGCTTCGTGAGAGCAGGGATTTTCTTTCTTCTTTTAAAAAAAAATGAATTTATTTCTGGCTGCATTGGGTCTTCGTTGGTGCGCGTGGGCCTTCTCTAGTGGCGGCGAGCGGGGGCCACTCCTCGTCATGGTGTGCGGGCTTCTCACTGCGGTGGCCTCTCTTCTTGCAGAGCACTGGCTCCAGGCACGCGGGCTTCAGCAGTTGTGGCACATGGGCTCAGTAGTTGTGGCTCGCGGGCTCTAGAGCACAGGCTCAGTAGTTGGCGCACGGGCTTAGTTGCTCCGCAGCATGTGGGATCTTCCCCAACCAGGGCTCGAACCCATGTCCCCTGCATTGGCAGGCGGATTCCCAACCACTGTGCCACCAGGGAAGTCCCAGGGATTTTCTTCTGTTTACTAATGTATCTAAACCAGTGCATCGTGCATCATAAATGCTCGATAAATATTTGCTGAATGGATGAACATGGGAGCTGGAGACATTCCCCCAGCTGTCAGCCCCTTCCCAGAACTTTACATTTCCGATAGCTGCTCCTCAGGAGGTATGATAGTTTTCTAGTGTTGGCATAACAAATTACCACAAACTTAGGGGTTTAAAACAACACACGTGTTTTATCTCACAGTTGCTGTGCGTCAGGAATCCCAACAAAGCTTATCTGGATCTGCTGTTTAGGGTCTTTTAAAGCTGTAATCAAGGTGTCAGCTGGTATAACTGAGTCACTTTGCTGTATGGCAGAAATTAACACAACATTGTAAATCAACTATACTTCAATTTAAAAAAAGAAAAGGGTGTCAGCTGGGGCTGAGTCTCACCTGAGGCTCTGCTGAGGAAGGGTCCACTTCCAAAGTTCCCTCAGGTTGTTGGCAGAGCCCAGTTCCTGAGGCTACGTGACACAGAGCTTCAGTTTCTTGTTGGCTGTTGGCCAGAGGGTGTTCTTAGCTCCTAAAGCCCTTCTGCAGTTTCTTGGCACATGGTATTCCCCAACGTGGTCACTTGCTTCCTCAAAGCTATAGCAAGGGAGACAGAAACTCCAGCAAGATGGGCACTACAATTTTATGTAACAGAATAATGTAATTACATACACATAGTCACCCACATCCTGTCACCTTTGTCTTATGGTAGAATCAAGCAAGTCATAAGTTCTCCCCACACTCAACGGGAGGGGATCACACAAGGGCGTGAACACCAGGAGGTGGGATCAGAGGGGCCATTTTGACAGAAAGTCCACCTCAGGAGGTGACAGCTGGAGGTGATGCTTCTCCTTTGCATGCAGGTAGTCCCTTGGTCTTAGGCACACCTCAACCTCTGCACCATATTAGAGTTATTTACATATGCTAAATATGTATAACATATTTACATATGCCTCTCCCACAAGATTGGGGGCAGGAACCATTCTCACTCCTCTTCAGAGTCAGCGTCTAGCACAAAGCCTGGCACATAGGAAGTCATCAGTTTGGGAAGAATGGGTAAAAGGATGGGTGGATGGATGGATAGTGAATGGATTTATGATATATGGATGGAAGAAAGGCAGAAAATAAGGGAACATGTGGTAACAAAACAAGGTGAAGGCAAAGCACCTGGACTGAAGGTCCAGGTGAAGGAGTGTGGCCCTCACCTGACAGCGGGCCACACACAGTGAAATGAGAAGGTGTAAGCAGCAGGTATGGAACTGCCCACAGTCCCAGCCTCATTCCTGGAACCGTCACTTGGACTCTTCCTACCAGGGCAGCCAAGAGACCAGAGGCAGGTAGCCCCTCTTTCCCAGATCTTCTGTTTTCTCTTCAGGAAATAGGAGTGGAAAAAATCATGAGGGGTGACCAAATGTTCCATGTATGAAGACACCAGTGAAATCCTGCATCTCTTTGTGACTTTGGCAGGTCTGAAGGCAATTTCCTAAGAAATAAGCTGAAGGAAGAAAGCATTACTTTGTAATCCTCTCCAAGGCTCAAGGGAAAGGCTTTGCATAACAAAGGACTTTAAAAGTGCTTCAAGCAATAAACATTGAATTTTGAGCAGAAGCTCCTTGAGCTCCTGCTGCAGCGAGGGGTGATGAATCCAGGCCTTGGCCTCTGAGTGCAAGATGGAAGCCAGGTCACAGGCATGCCTGGTGCTGGAGATGGGGTCTCAGGCTGTTGTTCCTCTGTCAGAACTGTGAGACGGCTATCCCAGGGCAGACTACTGATGATGCTTATGTGTTTTCCACCCAGTAATGCCTTGTGGGAGGAAAGACGGTGACACATTTTCTGGCTGAGAGCTTTAGGCTGGGTGACCTTAGGTTAAAACTTTACATGTGCATTTATTTTTTCCCCTTTTGCTTGAATTTTTATTATTTCTTTTGTTCACTTGATCAATGATAGGTCATTTGCTTTATGTCAGGTAAAGGCCACTAATAGCCAAGGTGAGTGAATTTTGTGACAAGGTCACACCAGAGGCTATACTATTTATGTCTTTGCTAATCAGGGCCGGACAGTAAGGCTGAGGAACACCATTGTCTTTAGAGGTGACAACTGAGCCTTTGCACGGGTCCATGTTTGTAAAAAATCTTTATAGCAGAAATCTGTGAAATGTTTGGTACTTAGTCTCCTTGGTGTTGATGAACCACAGAAACTCTGGATATTCTGACCCATGAAGAAAATGTCAGATTCCAGGACAAGGCACTTTTTTTCTTTTTTAAAATCTAAAATGAAATTTAATGCCATCTAGGAAGGAGTGGATATTCATGGGTATTTTGAGGACATATAGGTAAAGTGAGTTCAGAAATAATAGAGTATACAGAAAGATATGCAGAGGCTGAATCAAACGGTAATCTCAAAGGCACTAACTTTTAAATAAATATTTTAACCTGGATTTCTCTTGCTGTGTTTTCTTTATAACCTATCAGCCTGCCACCACCAAGCTAAAGGAGCTTAAAGCAAATCTGGAAAATCCAATGACTAACAGTGGGGTTTTATTTACTAAAATTGCCCTGAGAGCAAAACAGTAAGGAGAACTTGAAATTTCCCAACACAGTGTTCATCCTTGTTTTGAAAGCAATGTCCTCATTTGAGAAGAAAGGGGCTTTAATCTCTTCCTCATCACATTGGCTCCTCTCCTAGCTTTTTGTTTGAGTTCTTCCTCTCCTCTGTAGAATTCCAAACATGAGGAGCATCATTCCTCTGGATCCAAAACCAGTAACTTGACCTGGAAACATCATGAGACACATTAGAAGACCACTAGTTCCCTGCTGGGGTCTCTGTGTCCTGAGTCCACACTTCAGGCCCAAACCTTTAAAAGCTTTTTTTTTTTTTTTTTTCTAAAATTTTTTTATTTATTTATTTTTGGCTGTGTTGGGTCTTTGTTGCTGCTCGCAGGCTTTCTCTAGTTGCGGCGAGCGGGGGCTACTCTTTGTT
>NC_041214.2:87069676-87099628 GCF_002837175.3 Physeter macrocephalus | reverse complement strand
TATTTATTTTTGGCTGTGTTGGGTCTTTGTTGCTGCTCGCAGGCTTTCTCTAGTTGCGGCGAGCGGGGGCTACTCTTTGTTGTGGTGCGCGGGCTTCTCATTGCGGTGACTCCTCTTGTGGAGCACAGGCTCTAGGCGTGCGGGCTTCAGTAGTTGTGGCACGCAGGCTCAGTAGTTTGGCTCGCGGGCTCTAGAGCGCAGGCTCAATAGTTGTAGCACGCAGGCTCAGTAGTTTGGCTCGCGGGCTCTAGAGCGCAGGCTCAATAGTTGTAGCGCACGGGCTTAGTTGCTCCGCGGCATGTGGAATCTTCCCAGACCAGGGCTCAAACCCGTGTCCCCTGCGTTGGCAGGTGGATTCTTAACCACTGTGCCACCAGGGAAGTCCCTAAAAGCTTTAAAAGTTGACCTGGCTTAGGTGGGAAGCTTTTGTATAAAGGCATCAATAAGTACCGATTCTCCTGCTGGGGGCGTAGCACATTGCTTAGCATGCTGAGGGAACACAAAAGGATTAAAGTCATGACCCTTACCCTCTGGTGACAGATGTGACTTATTCCAGGATCACTGGGAACCCCTGACCAGGGAACTGACTCTAACTGGGGAGCATTTCCAACTCAGGTAATAACTAGAGTTCACAGCCAGTCTGAGTGGCTTCATCCTGGGTTCCTGGGCAGCATCAAAGAAAATGCAGAGCCATCACCCCACTTGTTTCCCCAGAATGGACTAATCTAGAAGATTTTCTGTGAAGGAAAAAGTGCATCATATCACTCACATACACACACACACACACACACACACATATAACCCAGTTGTTTGTCGCAAGCATGTGCTGCATATTCTCTCAGGGTCCACCTTGTGTCCCATCCCTTCCCCTGACTCCTATCTTAATGGAGAGGTTTTTGATGGCACAGCCTGGACTCACTCTCAATAACTCATTCTTAGTAAATCGTCTCTGTTAGAATGAAGGACTTCCTTTCCATATATTTCCCCCTTTCAACATCAGATCAAAAGGAAAGAAAATGACTCACCATCTCCTGTTCTCCCAGTGAACTTGTATGACTGTCTCTTTCCTCCTGAACCTGGGTCTCTCAAACTGCTAGCTTTCCATCTCTACTCATATTTCTTCTTAAGAAATTTAACCAATGTGGAGTATTTTTCAAACGGATGAACACTTCTAACAAAAACTGCTTTCTTGATGGGTCCATATCCTTTTGACTTTCTAATATTTAAAAATGAGTTTGGATACAAAGGCCTTCGCCATCTATCTTATCTGGAATAGGTCCTACCCTCCTGTCCACCCTGGCTCACCTTTCTCTATTTATACAGCCCCACTCATTTTTAAAATCAAGTTTTGTTTGTTTACTTGAATTTTTGGTCTGTCCTCCCCTGCTGGGCTGTAAGCTCCATGAGGGCAGAGACCACATCTGTTCTGCTCTCCAGTGTACCCCCAGCACCTAGCAGAGTGCCTGCCATGTAGGAGAATCTTGTTAGAACATTTGTTGAATGGATAAATAAAGTAGACTGTACATAATAAGTGATATATCACTTAGCTAATTAATTTTAAATAAGTTTAACAAATTTAAATAAATTTCCTTAGCTAATTAAAAGTGAAATGCAGGGTGAAGTAGAGTGGAGGGTAAGCAATGCCAGCTTTGTCAGGATTGAGTCTTTGGAGAGTGGAGCAGAGTACATAGGAGCTAACAGAGCTGACGGGTCAAACAAAGGCACCTGTCATCATGGGTGTCAATGCCCACAGCTGCCCAGGGGTCAGGGAAGCTGAAGGAGGACCTAGGGGAGGTGAGGGCAGATATGGGCCTGGTCACTGCTTCATGCAAAGGAGGTGGGCCAGCAGATACACGACCATATGTGTGAGCTACAAAATGACTGCTGCTTCACTTCCACCCGCCAAATCTCACGTGAGAATCCCTCTGGTGGCCCACCCTATCCAAAAACATGAAGGAAAGGAAAATGTAATGTAGCCTAGCCAAGTTAACACATTACAAAGCCACTATAGTAGGCACTCACTGTTTGTTGAAGGACTGCTTAAATGAATGAATGCTTGAACAAATGAATGATTGAATGAGCTGGCATGGCAGCAAGAGGCATTTGGCCATCTGGTCTCACCAGAATGAGCACTCTGTGAGGGATGGGATTTTTGCAGGTTTCATTCATTGCTGTATCCCCAATATATGGAATGGTACCTGGCCCATGTGGGTGCTTGAGAAAATTTTGTGGAACGAATATTGAATAGTTCTGGCCCAAAGTCAAAAGGACTTGTGTGGAGTCACTAGAAGAAGACACAACTGAATGAAAATTTTTCTTTGGTACAGAGTGTGGGAAATGCATGAGGAGCCATTTTATACATTTAGCATAAATGGGCATGACATGAAACAAAGGCAAAACCATATTTCCTTCTCTTACAACATATCTCAAGAGAGCAAAATATAAAATCGTTGTAGTGACAGTGGAGCAAATATCATAACTAATATACCAGTTATAGAGAAGCTTGGCTACTAAGAGCCAAGAATCCTGGCTAAGGGGGACAAGAGGGGATAGGAAAAGTGAGTTAGAAACATTTATTCACAGCCTTCTCCAGGTCTAGGTGGGAAGCTACAAAGCAGAGTAAATCCTAGAAGTGGCCTTGACCTGCTGTGAAACCTGACAGGCCACGGATACCCCAGGGCCAGAGTCATTCAATTACAACCAGGCTATACCCTTAGGCAGGCTTCTAGAACTTAGTCCTGGGAGGGCTCAAGGTTTAGCTCAAATATTCCACTTCTCTGTTGGAAGGTCTCTGTCGGAAGGTCTCACATGAACTCTGATGCAATTAGAGCATCTCTTTCACCTTTTTGTCTCCCTGCCCCTCATATGATCTCATATTTGTTTCAAAAGATACATGCCTCCTCTCTATAACTCTTCTACAACCCTATCCCTATATATCAGAAATACCAAATGGTAACCGTGGTTCTCTCTGGCTGGTGGAATTACTGGCTTTCATATGCTTTTCTTCTTTGTGCTTTCCTGTGTTTTCCACTTTTTTTTTGAACATGAATTACTTCTATAATAACACACACAAAACAGTACAAAAGTACTTTTAAGTACTATAACTAAGGGTAACTGGAGCAATGAAAAAGAGAACTATTGTTTGTATGTTTTCAAAATAAATATTGCCAGCAGCATCTTACATCTCAGCATGAGCAACTTAAAGTGTAGATGCTGCTTCTAAGCTACAATATCATTGATATGTGAGATACCTGTGATATAGCAACAATATGGTACTTGTACTTGGTACTGAATTTCTTCTAGATGTAGCACCCTGGGAAAGTTTATGATCAGCCAAATGTTGTTGGTTTTCAACTTGAATTAGACTTTCTTTGATCTTTATACCTGATATAAACTAAAAGACTCTCTATTTGTCCACAAAAATGCAATAAAGAAAATGAGATAACTTTCCATTTATTATGTGTGATATCTGCAGAATTACAGACCTAAATATTAAAGAAAAGATGTCAAGGTGCCAGCAGCAGCACCAGATTCAAGATGGCAGCCAGCAGGAGGCTGATGAAGGGGCTTGAAGATATCCTCAAATGTGAGATGAAAAACTTCCTTTACATCTAGGTTGATGAAGCTAATTTGTTGACCTGGCAAGGGCTTATGGTTCCTGACAACCCTCCATATTGATAAGGGGGCCTTCAGAATCGAAATCAGCTTTCCAGCAGACTACCCATTCAAGCTACCAAAGATCACATTTAAATTGAAGATCTATCACCCGGAACATGGATGAAAAAGGCAGGTCTGTCTGCTGGTAATTAGTGCTGAAAACTGGAAGCCAGCAACCAAAACCAACCAAGTGAACCCCCCAGCACAAGGACAGTAAAAAATTCTGTAAGAACGTTGAAGAGTTTACAAAGAAATATGGGGAAAAGCGACCTGCGGCCTAAAATCTGCCACAACTGATTCCAGCGTGTGAGCAGAGACCCTGAGCAGTGCATTCAGATATCCCAAAAAGCAGGACTCTGTGGAAGATTGTCATGTGCCGCTGCCCAGCATCCGCTTGTGGCAGTTACTAATTTTCTACAGTTTTCATAATCAAAAGTGGTCTAGGTAACCTGTAAAGAAAGGATTAAAATTTTAAGATGTTCTAAGAAAAAAGAGAAGATGTCAATAAATGGTGTCAGTGGACATGAAAAATATGGTTACCACTGTGTCATGGATCTAATAAGCAGTATAATGAAAAAAAAAAACCAGAAAAGAAAACTGAACTGAATATTTGGCTTTAAATTAAAACCAGGGCATGGGCTTCCCTGGTGGCACAGTGGTTAAGAATCTGCCTGCCAATGCAGGGGACGTGGGTTCGAGCCCTGGTCCAGGAAGATCCCACATGCTGCAGAGCAACTAAGCCCATGTACCACAACTACTGAGCCTGCGCTCTAGAGCCTGCGAGCCACAACTACTGAGCCCACGTGCCACAACTACTGAAGCCCACACACCTAGAGCCCGTGCTCTGCAAGAAGAGAAGCCATCGCAGTGAGAAGTCTGCGCGCAGCAACGAAGACCCAGCGCAGCCAAAAATAAAATAAATTTATTTAAAAAAAATTATAACCGGGGCATATTTGAGGACCAAGTTTTATGATTCATCCCTATTTTCATAGCAGGTTAACACCCATTGACAATAAAAAAGTATCAAAGTTTCTTCACCCAAATATCTCCAAACAAATCACTAGAGGTATCCTCAGTAAAGTGGATATGTAACATTAAGATCATTCTAGACTTTGGAGAACTAAATTTTATGTTTCCTACTGCCCTAATTCTTGGTAGAGGTGAATCAATAAGAGGAAAACTCACTTCTGTCCCCAGGTCACAGCCCTGGTCTTCCTCTGCTTCTTCTCTTCTCTCAGACTTCTTCGTTATTTTATCCCCAGGTTTGGTGCTTCAGCCATTCAAGGCCCAGGGCCCTCCTGAGGAGTGAAGGCTTGGACTGAGGACAAGCTTACTGCCATCTCCCATCGTTTGTATCCAGGCAGAAGTGGGTGAAATGACCATCAAGGGCAGTCTTGGGAAGGGTGTGAAGGATGGAGACAGAGGGAGAGTCAGCAAAGGGAAACTGGCTGCCTGAGAAGCATGTGGAAGGGAAAGGAGCAGTCCTCTTGGACAGGGAGAATTGCAGGAACGCTGTATGTATGTGTCTGCGTCCCAAGTTTGGTTTGCACTAGATGAGAGAGTGACCTCTTTTTCCCACAAAGAACACTTGTCCAAAATCAGCCAGGCACTTCGTTCTGCGCTCTCCAGATCAGCTCAGGGCTCTCACTAACTTTGCAAGGCTGGTTCTGATCTGACCACTAGAGGCTTATCATAAAGAGTCTGCCTTTCTCCTGGAGTCCAAGGACCTCAGCTCTTGGCCACACACAATCACATAGATATATAATTAATATATCTATGATAAACCCTCCTCAAATAATCAGTTCTTCAATTTGGTGGAAGAACCAACCAGACCATTTGGGTCCTGCAAATAAACTAACCCATGGAATCCTGGAATGTTCCCATTCTCAACCACTTATTTTGTGCTGGAGACTTTCAAATTCACCAAGTGTCCACTAGACTGAGTGCTAAACAAGTTCATAGGGGTAAGACCATGAGAAAAACACACAGAAGAAATTCTTCTGGTGTTAAAACAAACTCTGTGAGGACAAAATGTACTTGGAGTTCGACTCCATCTCTTCTCTCTCGTGGTGGGTTACTACAGTTCATCAGGAAAATAGTTTGAAATTTGCAAAGTCTCCAAATCCTGCCTTGGGGAGTCTGTGCCTGTTGGCTTTCTCACAGCTTCTTTGTGACCATAGGATGGGTTTAATAACCACACTCTGGGTTGCACAACTATTATTATCCCCATCAGAGAAATGCAGTGCAGAAAAACAGAACCTGTGTTTGCATTTCCTGTTTCATATAAAGAGTTTCATCTAAGACAACAGCATAAGCTATTCATCCATGACTATAGTCCTCTCCTGGTGCTGAGGCTGGAGGGCCTGCAGCAAATGGTTTCAAAATGGAAGCATCTTCCCCAGCTGCACTCTCCACATGGCCTCCTTTCTCACCTCACAGCCTATCTCTCTGACTCTCTACCCCCATGGTGGGCACATAAAAGAAATGGGGACCCAGTGAGTCTTGGTGCTTCTGAGGAAGCCCACAGGCCCTGATCAGAGCTGACAGTTTGGGAGGTAGAGTGAGGCCAGTGGACTTAAAGATGCAAGCAGAGTTATGTAGGGATCCAAGGATTTTAATGGTTCCTAAGCTAATACAACCTTCCCCCAACTTCCCTTTCGGACTCCCCTGACCTGCCTGGGGTCTTGTCTTCTTCCCATACTAGGTACCAAATCAGAGTCGTAGAATGTTAGTGGCAAGAAAGGGTGAACTTTGATCTGGGCAGAGGAAGTTCCTTGCCAAAGTCAGCCACAGATTGATGACAAAGCTGGACCTAGAACCCTTCTATCTTGATTCACAGACCTGTGCTCTTTCCAGAAGCCCTAACATAAAGAGGATTCTTTAACTGAGCTGTTATGGAGATTCTCACTGATTCTTGGCTGTAAATAATAATGGCCTGTCAAGATACCAAAATTGAGGGCTTCCCTGGTGGCGCAGTGGTTGAGAGTCCGCCTGCCGATGCAGGGGACACGGGTTCGTGCCCCGGTCTGGGAGGATCCCACATGCCGCGGAGCGGCTGGGCCCGTGAGCCATGGCCTCTGAGCCTGCGCGTCCGGAGCCTGTGCTCCGCAGTGGGAGAGGCCACAACAGTGAGAGGCCTGCGTACCGCAAAAAAGATACCAAAATTGAAATAAGACAAAATAGGATAAACCTTAGTTGACTACAACATAATTGAGAGGAGACTTACAAACTCCCTCATCCCTGACACTGTCAGGGATCTGAGTAGGGTCTAGTATCATGGAGGACAAGATTGGTCACATGAATCCTTCCTTCCCTCTGCTGTCCACCCAGTGACCATTCACAGCATGACTCATCCCTAACATGTTTAGCTGTAGGTCTCTAAAATTTTAGATGCTCAGGAAAGGAAGAGGCCTTAAAGAGCATACAGAATAACCACATGTCTGCGTGTATCACACATGTTAGAAGCAGCTGCAAGTCTAAAGGCAGCCTCCTATGCCTGTGTCCACAGATCCCTGTGGGACTTGAAGATCTGGCAGTTATCTGGTTAATCTGAACAGGTGGCAGTTAAGCTGTGTATTTCAAGCCAGAATGTTCACTATGCCACTTGCATTATTCTGTTTGGCAGTCTACACTGCAGGACTCCTATCGTAGAGCTAGAAATTCCCCTCCACTTATCCAGTTTTCCAATCTAAAGTCCTAAGGGTATCCCTCTGCTCTGCAGGATGTCCTAATGTGGCCATTTATCCCCTGGGCCATTTCCTTGGCCCACTCTGTCCCTGGACCAGAGATGTGCTTCCTCCCAACCCAGCACAGATGCTATGGGAGGCCTGGTACAGTGACCTGGGCTCAGCTGACCCCGCCACTCCATCTGTTCATGGGAACAGTGCTTCCTTTGTACCATTGTTTGGTTTTTTGTTTTTTGGTTGTTGTTTTTTAAAATGTTTCCTTCTCCCCTGTTTCAAACTCAGTCCCTCAGGGCCTCAGTTGAAGCCATCCCTGCCTAAGCACATCCCCACACCACAACTTGTAATTATTCCCTGAGTAGGCCATGGATATCTTTTCAAATAACCCTCCTGAAGTGGGAAGGTCCTGGGAAATCCAGTCACTTCCCCTCAACTGGAAGCACCAGCTTCTGGAAAATTCCACAGCTCTGGGCCCTGGCTAGTGGGAGAAAAGGGGAGGGGGTGAATTAGATTGATGCCTAAATCTTTAGACCATCTGTTGGGTTCTTTTGACTGAGTTAGGGTGAATCTCAATGAAGTGAAATTCTCAACCTGGAATAGTTATGACAACCTGAAGATCATCTCAGGTCAAATGTAGAGAAAAAAGGCAAAGTGTGTGTGTTCATCCCTTAGGGTTGTGAGGTGGGACCTTCCTTCAGGCCCAGCAGACTTTCTTCAGGGGAGCCCTTCCTTGGCCCTTTTAAGAAAATCACGGGACTTCTGGTCATGATTGAAATCTCCCTATTTGAAGCAGAGTTGATGAACCAACTCTTTCGTTCACATATTTTTCTTTTAAAAGTTGAGTTTGTTTTCCTAAATTTTTGTCATTCTAACTACATCAAAGCAGCCCAGTCCAAAGACATAGAATGTGCTAGGAAAGCAGACATTGGATCATTTAGGGCAAAATGTATATAAGGCATGTTTACTTGAGAGTTCATGACACCAAAGATAAAAGGATTTCTGGCTGACAGGTCAACAGGCTCTTTCCCTGGAGACTAGGGTCCCCTGTGGTCCCAAGTTACCCAGAGTGGTACCTGCAAGGCTGAGCCCTGAGATGCTAAGAGTCCCTAAGCTTTGCCCATCTCTCGAGTGGATATGGCTGTGGGAGGGGAAGGTAAGAGACAATTTGCAGCCCCTGGACGGGCAGAACGGAGCTGCCCAGGGCCCCTCACGGCAGGGTGCAGAGATCCAGTGTCTTCAGGAGTTTGTCTGGTTAATGGCCATATTCAGCTTCTGCCACAAAGGTCACTGATCCAGGTGAGGGAAGCTGAGAAACAAGTAACCAGAGCAACTACTCAGAGGGGAAAGAAGCCAGAATAGCAAAGTCCACAAGGACAGGGATTTGATCTTGTACATCTCATCTTCCTGGTGCCTAGCAAAATGACTAGTCCTTACGAAGTGCTCAGTAAACATTTGTTAAATTAATAAATTATTGATTTATGAGAACAGGTCAAAGATTTAGGCCTGGGGTAGGGGAGACAGAAGGAAGTCTAAGGGGATTAGTCAGAAACCTCAAGGGAATCTTGGTAAGTCTCAATCATTGACTCACCAGAGGAAGTCCCTTAACTCCAAGACCCAAGTCCAAATGCAGCTCCCGCTATTGTTGTGACATATGGTATGAGCTTAGTGACACTTGAACCTTCTCACGTCAAATTAGATGGCGGCCTGAGGTAAGGTATTGCCACTGGGGAAACAGAGAAGGGATGAAATAGAAATTTAGGAGGCTGGATGGAGAATATTTGGAGACAGAGTATGTAGGTATTGAAGAAAAGTGACTCAAAGGTAAAAATAATATAGAGACAATATCTACTTCATGGGGTTACTGTAAGGAGTAGATGAATTAACACACAGAGTCTCTGGAATAGTATTTGAGTGCCACTGGGTAGGTTCTTAATAGAAAGAGCTTTCTCCTCCTCCTCATCCCTCTCTATTTTCATTAAAGATAAGACTATCCCACCTGAAAACTGCAGAGTGCCCACCCCAAGGAGGCTCTGCCAGCGGTGTTTTTATGTGAATGTCATGATTGAAGGCCGTGGACACACCCGTGCCTCTACTGGTCCCCACTGAACAGATAGAAATAAAAGTGTCTTCTCTCCAGGGCTGCGTCAGGAAAACCCTGAAAGCCATTCTCTCACAGTCAGAATGTTTTCTTTGTTCCTCTGAGATAGAACCAACATCTCTGTAAAGGACAAAGAGGCAGCTTGACTCATAAGCTGAGCAGACGCTATGGGCTGAGTGATGGCTACACGGGGGTAGCTGGAGCTGAACCCCTGAGACTTCAATATTTGTTGTGGTATATATTATGACAAGGTGTGGGAGACCTTTTTAAAAACGAAATACGTGTATTTCTGAACGTCAGGTTCACATGCAGCCTCAGACCTCTCCAAACACACTCATCTTAAGCTCTCCTGATGTGTCTTCAGGGCCCCCAGAGAACGGAAAAGGACCAGACATGTCTGGCCACATTTCTGATTCTTTCCCTCCAAATATTTTCATGCCCTCACTTATTCAACAAACATTTACCGAGCTCCTACTTTGTGCCAGGCACCGTGCTGGAAGCTGGAGCTTCAAAGAAATAAGGCCACACATCCCTTCCCACGTACAGCCCTGTAGGGAAGACAGACAAACCACACACTAGAACACTGGGGGATGTGTTAGAGAGAGATTTTGCAAACAGTCCTGAGAGCACAGAGGAGGCCACAGAGCCCAAACAGTGTTTCAGTGTTCCTGGAGGACTAGCAAGAGTTGACCACGTGAAGAGGGCAGGGGGGCCTTCCAGGTAAGGGAGCAGCAAGCAGGATGGCCAAAGGCAAGCAAGACAATGACTCAGTGGTTCTCACCTCCCTGCACATTGAAATCATTGGCAGAGCTTTTATTTTCTTATTTTTATTTTTTATTGAAGTATAGTTGATTTACAATGTTGTGTTAGTTTGGGGTGTATAGCAAAATGATTCAGATATAGATATATATATTCCTTTTCATATTCTTTTCTATTATGGTTTATTACAGGATATCGAATATAGTTCCCTGTGCTACACAGTAGGACCTTGTTGTTTATCTATTTTATATATGGTAGTTTGTATCTGGTAATCTCAAACTCCTAATTTATTCCTCCCCTTGTTTTCCCCTTTGGTAACATAAGTTTGTTTTCTATCTTGGCAGAGCTTTTAACAGTTACTGATGCCTAGGCCCTCACACAGATCTATTAAGTCAGAATCTTTGGAGATAGGGCCCAGGAATCAGTCTTATTAAAAGCACCCCAGGTATATGTGACCAGAGTTAAGGACCACTGGACTAAGGAACAGTCACTAATACAAGACATTGGGAAAAAAAGCACGAAAGAATACTATAATAGTTCACTCCATCAATAATTCTAAAATAGAGGCTCTTAGACCCCATGCAAAGCATGCAAGACCAAGGGATGCATTGATGTATTCTCGAGTCAGTAACAGATCTACTATACAGCCTCCACCCAAATCCAGAAACCAATGAAATCTGTGGTTCTCAGTCACCTCCTCTCCCCCACACCCACTTGCTCCCTCCAGGAGATGTAGCCCATGGAAAGCCACTTGCCATTCTTAATGGAGTATTCTGTGGCTCTCAAATCCAATAATACTCTCTTCATCGCTGTAATGAGGACCTACTTGTATTTCAGAAAACTTAAAAGGAGGCTCCAAGGCCAAACACAAAACTGCAGACACAGTACAACAATACCACTTTTGACAAAGTACATAATAAATCAATAAATCAAATGGTCATTTTCTTAAAGACTTAGATGAACACATAGAAATACTGTTCTTCAAATTGGGGCATGTCCCATTGTAAGAGGGACTACCTTGGACCAAGACACTGGCCAATAGCTCCCATTCACGAGAAGATGAATTCAGAAGTGGTTATGAATCCCAGTTCAGCCACTCGCTGCACCATGTTGGGCAAGTACTAACCTGTGAGCAAGTTCTCTTCTCCACGAAATGGATATAATTATCTCTACCTGTCATGGTTGCTCTTGGCTTAAAGGAGATAATATATTTAGAGTACCCAGCATAACAAGTGTCTAGTACCCGAGAGCTGACTCATCAGTCAGTGAAAACTCTCTATTTATTCTACCATCACTTTATTTTCGGAAACTGTGTTACAGGAGCAAAAGTAACACAGAAGTAGAAGGATGGGCCAGGTCATGGTTCTCCTCCTGCTGCCACCCTCTCCCTCCCTCTTATCTTCTCCCTCGAGGCAGCGTGTGGCACCTGAGACTCTCAGTCTGCAGGCTGCTCCTGCCTCTCGGGGGTGCACCCCAAATACACATCTAAGTGTGTGATGGTTCAGCCCTTCTACCCAGATGAAGATAGCATGTGAGAGCCTGGAGTCTGGCTCTCTCCCTCTGTCACCTGGGCCCCAGCCCAAATGTGATGCTCCATCACCTCCTATTTATTGACCTCTCTCACCAGCATTGGGAAAGCCTTCACTCCTGCACACTCAGTTGGACTTCATTAAAGAAATTTCTCTCCCAGAAGTTATGTTCATGGAAATTATGTCGAATCAAGCAGGGACTCCAGACATCCTCTCTCAGGTTCCTACCCTTTTTGTGCCATGGACCCACAGACAACTCAACAAAAATGTCCATAAATGCGTAAAGCAAAACAGGATCGCAAAAGCATTCAATTTTATTGAAATGGGATTCTATCAACCTCCCATGGAGACCCATGGATTCCATATTACAAACACCTGATAGTCAAACCCTGGACTGAAAGCTCAGGAAACTCTCCAAAGTCACCCAGCTAAGAGGTAAGAGAGCCGAGGCAAGAACCCCATCGCCCTATTCCCGAACCCGAGCTCTGTCCACCAATCTGTTTATTATCTTAGAAAATTAAAAAATCAAAACAGAGCTCTTACTGCTTCTGCATTAAAAAATCCTGAATTTTGGTCCCATTGGAAGGCTTGGAGGTGGCCCTGCTGGCCCTTCCCCTGACCTGCCTGGGGTCTTGTCTTCTTCCCATACTAGGTACCAAATCAGAGTCGTAGAATGTTAGTGGCAAGAAAGGATGAACTTTGATCTGGGCAGAGGAAGTTCCTTGCCAAAGTCAGCCACAGATTGATGACAAAGCTGGACCTAGAACCCTTCTATCTTGATTCACAGACCTGTGCTCTTTCCAGAAGCCCTAACATAAAGAGGATTCTTTAACTGAGCTGTTATGGAGATTCTCACTGATTCTTGGCTGTAAATAATAATGGCCTGTCAAGATACCAAAATTGAGGGCTTCCCTGGTGGCGCAGTGGTTGAGAGTCCGCCTGCCGATGCAGGGGACACGGGTTCGTGCCCCGGTCTGGGAGGATCCCACATGCCGCGGAGCGGCTGGGCCCGTGAGCCATGGCCTCTGAGCCTGCGCGTCCGGAGCCTGTGCTCCGCAGTGGGAGAGGCCACAACAGTGAGAGGCCTGCGTACCGCAAAAAAGATACCAAAATTGAAATAAGACAAAATAGGATAAACCTTAGTTGACTACAACATAATTGAGAGGAGACTTACAAACTCCCTCATCCCTGACACTGTCAGGGATCTGAGTAGGGTCTAGTATCATGGAGGACAAGATTGGTCACATGAATCCTTCCTTCCCTCTGCTGTCCACCCAGTGACCATTCACAGCATGACTCATCCCTAACATGTTTAGCTGTAGGTCTCTAAAATTTTAGATGCTCAGGAAAGGAAGAGGCCTTAAAGAGCATACAGAATAACCACATGTCTGCGTGTATCACACATGTTAGAAGCAGCTGCAAGTCTAAAGGCAGCCTCCTATGCCTGTGTCCACAGATCCCTGTGGGACTTGAAGATCTGGCAGTTATCTGGTTAATCTGAACAGGTGGCAGTTAAGCTGTGTATTTCAAGCCAGAATGTTCACTATGCCACTTGCATTATTCTATTTGGCAGTCTACACTGCAGGACTCCTATAGTAGAGCTAGAAATTCCCCTCCACTTATCCAGTTTTCCAATCTAAAGTCCTAAGGTTATCCCTCTGCTCTTCAGGATGTCCTAATGTAGCCATTTATCCCCTGGGCCATTTCCTTGGCCTACTCTGTCCCTGGACCAGAGATGTGCTTCCTCCCAACCCAGCACAGATGCTATGGGAGGCCTGGTACAGTGACCTGGGCTCAGCTGACCCCGCCACTCCATCTGTTCATGGGAACAGTGCTTCCTTTGTACCATTGTTTGGTTTTTTGTTTTTTGGTGGTTGTTTTTAAAAATGTTTCCTTCTCCCCTGTTTCAAACTCAGTCCCTCAGGGCCTCAGTTGAAGCCATCCCTGCCTAAGCACATCCCCACACCACAACTTGTAATTATTCCCTGAGTAGGCCATGGATATCTTTTCAAATAACCCTCCTGAAGTGGGAAGGTCCTGGGAAATCCAGTCACTTCCCCTCAACTGGAAGCACCAGCTTCTGGAAAATTCCACAGCTCTGGGCCCTGGCTAGTGGGAGAAAAGGGGAGGGGGTGAATTAGATTGATGCCTAAATCTTTAGACCATCTGTTGGGTTCTTTTGACTGAGTTAGGGTGAATCTCAATGAAGTGAAATTCTCAACCTGGAATAGTTATGACAACCTGAAGATCATCTCAGGTCAAATGTAGAGAAAAAAGGCAAAGTGTGTGTGTTCATCCCTTAGGGTTGTGAGGTGGGACCTTCCTTCAGGCCCAGCAGACTTTCTTCAGGGGAGCCCTTCCTTGGCCCTTTTAAGAAAATCACGGGACTTCTGGTCATGATTGAAATCTCCCTATTTGAAGCAGAGTTGATGAACCAACTCTTTCGTTCACATATTTTTCTTTTAAAAGTTGAGTTTGTTTTCCTAAATTTTTGTCATTCTAACTACATCAAAGCAGCCCAGTCCAAAGACATAGAATGTGCTAGGAAAGCAGACATTGGATCATTTAGGGCAAAATGTATATAAGGCATGTTTACTTGAGAGTTCATGACACCAAAGATAAAAGGATTTCTGGCTGACAGGTCAACAGGCTCTTTCCCTGGAGACTAGGGTTCCCTGTGGTCCCAAGTTACCCAGAGTGGTACCTGCAAGGCTGAGCCCTGAGATGCTAAGAGTCCCTAAGCTTTGCCCATCTCTCGAGTGGATATGGCTGTGGGAGGGGAAGGTAAGAGACAATTTGCAGCCCCTGGACGGGCAGAACGGAGCTGCCCAGGGCCCCTCACGGCAGGGTGCAGAGATCCAGTGTCTTCAGGAGTTTGTCTGGTTAATGGCCATATTCAGCTTCTGCCACAAAGGTCACTGATCCAGGTGAGGGAAGCTGAGAAACAAGTAACCAGAGCAACTACTCAGAGGGGAAAGAAGCCAGAATAGCAAAGTCCACAAGGACAGGGATTTGATCTTGTACATCTCATCTTCCTGGTGCCTAGCAAAATGACTAGTCCTTACGAAGTGCTCAGTAAACATTTGTTAAATTAATAAATTATTGATTTATGAGAACAGGTCAAAGATTTAGGCCTGGGGTAGGGGAGACAGAAGGAAGTCTAAGGGGATTAGTCAGAAACCTCAAGGGAATCTTGGTAAGTCTCAATCATTGACTCACCAGAGGAAGTCCCTTAACTCCAAGACCCAAGTCCAAATGCAGCTCCCGCTATTGTTGTGACATATGGTATGAGCTTAGTGACACTTGAACCTTCTCACGTCAAATTAGATGGCGGCCTGAGGTAAGGTATTGCCACTGGGGAAACAGAGAAGGGATGAAATAGAAATTTAGGAGGCTGGATGGAGAATATTTGGAGACAGAGTATGTAGGTATTGAAGAAAAGTGACTCAAAGGTAAAAATAATATAGAGACAATATCTACTTCATGGGGTTACTGTAAGGAGTAGATGAATTAACACACAGAGTCTCTGGAATAGTATTTGAGTGCCACTGGGTAGGTTCTTAATAGAAAGAGCTTTCTCCTCCTCCTCATCCCTCTCTATTTTCATTAAAGATAAGACTATCCCACCTGAAAACTGCAGAGTGCCCACCCCAAGGAGGCTCTGCCAGCGGTGTTTTTATGTGAATGTCATGATTGAAGGCCGTGGACACACCCGTGCCTCTACTGGTCCCCACTGAACAGATAGAAATAAAAGTGTCTTCTCTCCAGGGCTGCGTCAGGAAAACCCTGAAAGCCATTCTCTCACAGTCAGAATGTTTTCTTTGTTCCTCTGAGATAGAACCAACATCTCTGTAAAGGACAAAGAGGCAGCTTGACTCATAAGCTGAGCAGACGCTATGGGCTGAGTGATGGCTACACGGGGGTAGCTGGAGCTGAACCCCTGAGACTTCAATATTTGTTGTGGTATATATTATGACAAGGTGTGGGAGACCTTTTTAAAAACGAAATACGTGTATTTCTGAACGTCAGGTTCACATGCAGCCTCAGACCTCTCCAAACACACTCATCTTAAGCTCTCCTGATGTGTCTTCAGGGCCCCCAGAGAACGGAAAAGGACCAGACATGTCTGGCCACATTTCTGATTCTTTCCCTCCAAATATTTTCATGCCCTCACTTATTCAACAAACATTTACCGAGCTCCTACTTTGTGCCAGGCACCGTGCTGGAAGCTGGAGCTTCAAAGAAATAAGGCCACATCCCTTCCCACATCTTCAGGGCCCCCAGAGAACGGAAAAGGACCAGACATGTCTGGCCACATTTCTGATTCTTTCCCTCCAAATATTTTCATGCCCTCACTTATTCAACAAACATTTACCGAGCTCCTACTTTGTGCCAGGCACCGTGCTGGAAGCTGGAGCTTCAAAGAAATAAGGCCACACATCCCTTCCCACGTACAGCCCTGTAGGGAAGACAGACAAACCACACACTAGAACACTGGGGGATGTGTTAGAGAGAGATTTTGCAAACAGTCCTGAGAGCACAGAGGAGGCCACAGAGCCCAAACAGTGTTTCAGTGTTCCTGGAGGACTAGCAAGAGTTGACCACGTGAAGAGGGCAGGGGGGCCTTCCAGGTAAGGGAGCAGCAAGCAGGATGGCCAAAGGCAAGCAAGACAATGACTCAGTGGTTCTCACCTCCCTGCACATTGAAATCATTGGCAGAGCTTTTATTTTCTTATTTTTATTTTTTATTGAAGTATAGTTGATTTACAATGTTGTGTTAGTTTGGGGTGTATAGCAAAATGATTCAGATATAGATATATATATTCCTTTTCATATTCTTTTCTATTATGGTTTATTACAGGATATCGAATATAGTTCCCTGTGCTACACAGTAGGACCTTGTTGTTTATCTATTTTATATATGGTAGTTTGTATCTGGTAATCTCAAACTCCTAATTTATTCCTCCCCTTGTTTTCCCCTTTGGTAACATAAGTTTGTTTTCTATCTTGGCAGAGCTTTTAACAGTTACTGATGCCTAGGCCCTCACACAGATCTATTAAGTCAGAATCTTTGGAGATAGGGCCCAGGAATCAGTCTTATTAAAAGCACCCCAGGTATATGTGACCAGAGTTAAGGACCACTGGACTAAGGAACAGTCACTAATACAAGACATTGGGAAAAAAAGCACGAAAGAATACTATAATAGTTCACTCCATCAATAATTCTAAAATAGAGGCTCTTAGACCCCATGCAAAGCATGCAAGACCAAGGGATGCATTGATGTATTCTCGAGTCAGTAACAGATCTACTATACAGCCTCCACCCAAATCCAGAAACCAATGAAATCTGTGGTTCTCAGTCACCTCCTCTCCCCCACACCCACTTGCTCCCTCCAGGAGATGTAGCCCATGGAAAGCCACTTGCCATTCTTAATGGAGTATTCTGTGGCTCTCAAATCCAATAATACTCTCTTCATCGCTGTAATGAGGACCTACTTGTATTTCAGAAAACTTAAAAGGAGGCTCCAAGGCCAAACACAAAACTGCAGACACAGTACAACAATACCACTTTTGACAAAGTACATAATAAATCAATAAATCAAATGGTCATTTTCTTAAAGACTTAGATGAACACATAGAAATACTGTTCTTCAAATTGGGGCATGTCCCATTGTAAGAGGGACTACCTTGGACCAAGACACTGGCCAATAGCTCCCATTCACGAGAAGATGAATTCAGAAGTGGTTATGAATCCCAGTTCAGCCACTCGCTGCACCATGTTGGGCAAGTACTAACCTGTGAGCAAGTTCTCTTCTCCACGAAATGGATATAATTATCTCTACCTGTCATGGTTGCTCTTGGCTTAAAGGAGATAATATATTTAGAGTACCCAGCATAACAAGTGTCTAGTACCCGAGAGCTGACTCATCAGTCAGTGAAAACTCTCTATTTATTCTACCATCACTTTATTTTCGGAAACTGTGTTACAGGAGCAAAAGTAACACAGAGGTAGAAGGATGGGCCAGGTCATGGTTCTCCTCCTGCTGCCACCCTCTCCCTCCCTCTTATCTTCTCCCTCGAGGCAGCGTGTGGCACCTGAGACTCTCAGTCTGCAGGCTGCTCCTGCCTCTCGGGGGTGCACCCCAAATACACATCTAAGTGTGTGATGGTTCAGCCCTTCTACCCAGATGAAGATAGCATGTGAGAGCCTGGAGTCTGGCTCTCTCCCTCTGTCACCTGGGCCCCAGCCCAAATGTGATGCTCCATCACCTCCTATTTATTGACCTCTCTCACCAGCATTGGGAAAGCCTTCACTCCTGCACACTCAGTTGGACTTCATTAAAGAAATTTCTCTCCCAGAAGTTATGTTCATGGAAATTATGTCGAATCAAGCAGGGACTCCAGACATCCTCTCTCAGGTTCCTACCCTTTTTGTGCCATGGACCCACAGACAACTCAGCAAAAATGTCCATAAATGCGTAAAACAAAACAGGATCGCAAAAGCATTCAATTTTATTGAAATGGGATTCTATCAACCTCCCATGGAGACCCATGGATTCCATATTACAAACACCTGATAGTCAAACCCTGGACTGAAAGCTCAGGAAACTCTCCAAAGTCACCCAGCTAAGAGGTAAGAGAGCCGAGGCAAGAACCCCATCGCCCTATTCCCGAACCCGAGCTCTGTCCACCAATCTGTTTATTATCTTAGAAAATTAAAAAATCAAAACAGAGCTCTTACTGCTTCTGCATTAAAAAATCCTGAATTTTGGTCCCATTGGAAGGCTTGGAGGTGGCCCTGCTGGCCCTGTATATCTTCATAAGAACTGGCCTCAGTCTATATTGGATTACAAAACTGGACAAAGATTGTTTCCCAGCAAACATCTGGAAAAGCTTAAAGCCACAATAAGTTGACTGAGGTAACTGGTAGCAGATGTCCCAGCTCCTGGAATTTGTTGGATTGACAGTGTTGGATGATGGACTAGATGGATGGGTTCAATTCCTCTGCTTTCAGGTGGCCTTTGTCAAGGAGTCTGGAACACTAGTTTCTGAGCCTGGTGCAGAAAACTCAGCCCTCCTGCTTGCCTCAACATTTCTCAGGAATTAGTAAGCAGTTGGTATCATCTTTCTCTGCTGAGAAGGTTGGAAGGTATTAACCCCCTGGCCAATCTCTCAGTGAATCCTTTCACCCCTTTCTGTTGCTGGGGCAATAGAACATAATGGTTAAAAGTATGGGTTTGGAGTTACACGTTAGGATTTAAATTCTCACTTCATCACTTTAGAAAAGTTGCATGACCACATCTTCCCACCTCAGTTTTTTCTACTACTACTAATGCCTGCCTTGCAGGGTATGTAACAATTAGAGCTAATATATGGAAAACACCTACACAGGACCTGGTGTTGCAGTGTTCAATAGTCAGGAGCTATGATTACAATTAGTCCTAGGTTGAACCCTGCCCCTTCCCCACTCTGTCCCTTAATAAATGAAGCAGGTGTTAAGGCAGGTGTCATTAGCAGAGTGACTGTGTTCAAGGAAACCCATTTACCATGATCAGAGCAGAATTGTTGAGTTTCTCCAACAGATCTCAGCAAGATAAGTGACTTGACCACAGTCACACAAAGAGAAAACCCCACATCTTCTTACCACCAGATCCACACACCTCCCTGAATCTAGTTGCCTCCCCTCTGCATCCCCTCCTGTTTCTATGGGCCCAGAACCCTTGTCCTCTCAAAAACCAGCCTCTCCACCTGTGCTCTGGATCCCATGCCCTCTCTCCTGCTCAGGATTGCTCTTGCAGTCTCCACCCCCCTCTCCTACAGAGTCAAAATTCCTCCTCTACTGGATCAGCCCCATGGGCATGCTCTGAGCATCTTCCTCAACCTCCATGTCTCCCATCAGCTACTAAACTCATTTCTCTATTTTCCTTCAACTTCAAAACTGAGTTGCTGTTTCCACATCCCTTCCTCAACACACTCAAATTGCACTTCTATTCCCATTATCCACAGAGACTACTATTGTCAAGATCACCAGTGACCTCCATTTGCTAAATCCAGAGGCCGCTTCTTCGTTTTCTTCTTTGAACTTTCAGTAAAAGTTGATTATTTACTCCTTCTTAAAACATTTTCTTCCCTTGGCTCTGTGATAGCCCACTGTCCTGTTTTACTTATGTCTCCTTTACTGGCTCCTTCTCCTCTAGTCATTCTCTCTAAGTTAGAGTGTAGTAGGGATCTGTCCTGAGCATCCTTTTCTCCCATTACTATGTGCTCTCCTTTCGTAACCCCATCAAGTCCCATGACTTTGAAGACCATCTACGTCTGGGATCCCCAACCCCTGGGTCTCCGACCGTTACTGGTCTGCAGCCTGTTACGAACCAGGCCGCATAGCAGGAGGTGAGCAGTGGGTGAGTGAGCGAAGCTTCATCTGCTGCTCCCCACAGCTCCCCATCGCTCCCCACCACTCCCCATCGCTCCCCACAGCTCCCCATCACTCCTATTACTGTCTGAACCATCCCCCCAACCTCCTGTCCATGGAAAACTTGTCTTCCAGGAAACCGGTCCCTGGTGCCAAAAAGGCTGGGGACTGCAGATCTATGTGCTTATGATTCCAAAATCTCTGCCTCCAGCCCTGACTTTTCCCCAAATCTTGACTTGACTATCCAACTGCCATCTTCACATTTCCACATGGGTGTCTAACAGGCAACTCAGATATAATTTATCCATGAAAGAACCCGAGTTTTCCTCCCAAACTTGCTCCTTCCTCAGGCTTCCTAGTTTTAGTCATTAACGTGAGCATTCACCCAGTTGTTCAACCTATAAATCTAGGAGGCAGTCTTGATTCCCTTTTTTGGATAAATGAGTTAGTAACAGAGCTGGGACCAGAACCCAGGCCTCCTGCCTTCCAGTTCCGTGTTCCTCCCCCATGCCATGTCAAGTTGTAGTTTTCACCAGTTTGATTGCTTTCTTGCTGTTTAGCAGATGTTTGGCATCCTTCAACTCTCAGCTGGTTCCAGCTCCTAGTGATAAAGTAAATGGTCACAAAGGAGCAGGAAGGAGAGGAAAGAGAGCATCTGAATAATTCATGAAGTATGTGGTCATCCCCCAAAATAATGAGAATTAAACACTCAATCATCCAATTACATTTAGTAAACCAGGCATTAGGCAATTTACCAGGGACAAAAAGACACCTACTCTAAAGGATCTGACAGTCTCCAGGAGGACATGGTGGCCCTAGTGGTGATGCTTGACATGGTGTGATGGGCCTGAGAACAAAGTTAACACATGCTGTGGAAACGCAAAGTAGAGAGTGATGAACACGGCATGGAGTGGGCAGGAATTCAGGAAGACAACCAGAGAGTGGAACTTTTGAACTGAGTCTTAAAGAGGGAATACCTGCTATTGAGAACTCATAGTCTGGGTTTTCACATGAAAAGTACAGTTGTGTTTGCCCTTCATTTTACTTGACAAAAGAAAAATCACTTTGGAAAGGCATACAGGATGACTCTGGTAGTTGAAAGAACCACATATTAATAAACAGAAATTTCCATCTGGAAAACTTTTTTTTTAAGATGGGATAGTTCTCTATTTCTTGCTACAAAAAGTCCACCAAAACAATTTCATCTTCCCTGAGGGTCTTATGGTGAAACCACTGAGGCAATTACCTACATGATGAAAGATCACCCAACTGAAGAACTACTTCCCTATAAAACCACAGGCCTTCTCCTGAAGAAATGTGCTGTCATGTAAAAACAAGGTTTTACAGCAAGTGAAAGAATGAAGTAGATCTATGTGAATTGATATCAAGAGATACGTTATTACATAAAGACAAGAAAGCTTCAGTACACTGGATATTGTTGCTATTATTGTTATTATGTTGGGATCTGTCTAGGACTACCGAGAAGAATAAGTGCAAATGTAACAATCTCTGAGGTGTGGGATTATGAGACATACTTTCTGAGGCCTACATTTTGGTACTATTTTAATTGTTTACAACAAATTGTGCTGTTTTGGAATTTAAACATAAAGACTGGTTTAGAACACAGTTCTGATTGGTTTTATAATGCTTTAGAACTTGTGCTTGTCTCTACATTCCAGAAACATATAAAAAGAGGATTTCCCTAAATTATATCATTTGCTAACACCTGCAGAAAAAAACTGAGACCCAGAAAGATAATGTGATTTTTCTCACACTATGACTCCTAGACTAATACCTTCAGCTCCACAGTTCTTGATTTCATGCTGAGGATTCAAATATATAAATATATCAATCTTAACTTACACATTTGGAAATTTAGCAATATTGCTTTGTGGAAAACTGTGCAACAATTTATTGTAATAGTTACAGGCCAGTACTTTCCCCAGAAAACAATTCAAATAGAAGTCTCTTGAATATTACCTCTAGTCCTTGTGCATATCTTAGAATACTCAGTAAATTCTTTGAATGGATAGGTCCCTTCCATTCAGTTTATAAGTAGTTACTGAGCACTTATGATGTGTTCTAGCCACTAGGGGTACAGCAGTAAGAAAATGAGACAAATTCTCTTTACTTGTGGAGCTTAGATCCCAGTGGGGAAAACACCATAAGCAAGAAAAAACAAATAAAGGATATAATTTCAGGCAAAGATATAGTAAGGATATAATGAACCAAGTAAAATAATAGTGACAAGAATGCTATTTTTGAAAGGTCAGGAAGGCCCTTAAAGGAAGGACATTAGATCAGAGACCTGGACAAAGGAGGGAGCCATGCAGAGTTCTGAGGGGAAAGCATTACAGGAGTACAGTCAGAGTCAGTGCCCTGAACAGGAAGAATTCCTTCTTTTCCTGAAAAGGTAAAGAACATCCCAAAGAAAGAACTCTCAAAGATTGGTATGTTAAGGTTTCACTCTTGTTGCTGTTGTTATAAGGTTTAAAGGTCTAGTGCTGTAAATTTCTCTCTATTGCTTACAAATTTGAGAATGAATTTTATTTAGGAATATAAGTCTGGTACAAAAGTACTGTCTTATCTATGTGTCACCTTCTGCCAGTGTGGTATATATATATATATATATATATATATATATATATATATATACAATGGAATATTACTCAGCCATAAAAAAGAATGAAATACTGCCATTTGCAGCAACATGGATGGACCTAGAGATTATCATACTAAGTGAAGTAAGTCAGAAAGAGAAAGACAAATACCATATGATATCACTTATATGTGGAATCTAAAATCCCAATTTATCTACAAAACAGAAATAGACTCACAGACATAGAGAACAGACTTATGGTTGCCAAGGAGGAGGGGAGGTGGGGGGAGGGAAGGATTGGGAGTTCAGGATTAGCAGATGCAAACTATTATATATAGGATGGATAAACAAAAAGGTCCTACTGTATAGCAGGGGAAACTATATTCAATATCCATGATAAACCATAATGGAAAAGAATATGAAAAAGAATATATATTTTTATAACTGAGCCACTTTGCTGTACAGCAGAAATTAACACAACATGGTAAATCAACTATACTTCAATAAAATAAAATTAAAAATTAAAAAAATAAAAAACCTTCTGCCTATCACAGAGGCACAGAATCCAATGCCTAAGAGTCTTTCCAAAGCTGTTCATTCCGCAGAGAGAAATGAGGCCCAACCAAAAGTGCCCCTGGGCTTAAATCTGTTCCCCGTCCCCACTCCCACCCCAAGCAGAACGGGCTGCCTAGAATATATAGCTGGGAGAGTCATCCAAGACTCAAGAGAGAGCAGCTGCAGAAGACAGCTTTGGTGTTCTCAGCTTTTAGCCCCTACACACCCAACTCTGGTGGGGACAGAAATGACAGTCTATCCTTCACAGTGGGGAGACTGTGGCTCAGAGAAGTGGGTGGCTTGCCCAGGATCACACAGAAAGCCAACTCTGATTGCTAACCTTCGCTCTGTTGCCTGCGTCATGTTCCAGGCCAGGGACCACATAGGTGGAATTCAGGCTCCATTTTCAGGAAATGTGATTGTTGCTTTTTCATTTACACAAAAATGAAAAATAAATAACAGATATTTGAACACATGTTGCAACTCATCTTACTGGCACTTAAAAGTGCATTCTGACTGAGAAAAATTAAATTAGAAAATCCACACAGCAAAAAAGATGCTTTGAATGAAATGCACTTTGTCTTTCTCTCTCTCTCTCACACACACACACAAACAATATCTCGTTGTTTCTTCTTCAGAGAGCAGCTGTGAAGGAAACTGGGGGAGGGAGATGAACATAACATCCCATCTTTGTGTTTCATACAGAGCGAAGCTTTTAGGCCAGCCTTCCTGAACTGGAGGGGGTGTGGCATGCATTAAAATTAAACATCAATGACCTGAGAAGCTTATAAAATAGCTTGGGAGAAGCCAGTCACCAAGAGAAGGCGTCTCAAATTGGATGATTTTGCATGTGGAAACTGCTTTCATCTGGATAAAAAAGGTATGTACTGTGGTATTAATTTTCATTTATGATAAATAATGCTTAAAATAGAGACAGTCTTGAGTTTTCATTGCCCGTTTTCAGCTAAAAATAGTAACACACAACTGAGGGCCTTTGGCCAGTTGCTTTGCAGACTTGGTCTCATTTTTCCATAAACAACCTTACAAAGAAGATATTGTTAGTGCCATTTTTCAGATGAGGAAACTGAAGTTCAGATACCCTAAGCAACAGGCCTAAGGTAAGACCACCAAGAAATGCCAGAAGTGGGGTGCCCACGCAGTGCTGACTCACCTCAAAGTCTTCTGCTGGCACTACGCGCCCCCCTCTGTACTATATGAGACAATGAGAAATTGTTCCATACACCAATATACTGTGATAGATGAATTCTCAGGGGGTTGTTATCCACTGTGCATTACAGTAAAATTGACTGAAAAGTGAATTGGAATGTACTATGTGAATAGAAAATGCATTTAATATTAATAGAATTAATTATTATTAAATTAAATTAATAGAAAATGCAAAAATATTTTCTTCAGAAGATATGTTTTCTTGTTAGATTCAATAGCAGAATTGTTTTTAAGACCCATTTACTTGTGGAAATGTATTTTTATTTTGGTCACGTGAAATCTAAAAGCCTAGTCCTTAATATTCTGCAGCTCCTTGAGACCAGGCACCAGGTCCAGGCTAACATGCAGGTGTGTAGACTCTTAGGAAACCTGACCTAAGTTCTGGCTTCACAGCTTGTCAGGAAGTAACCTCACTGAGTACACAGAGAATTGTCAGCACAGGACACTTCCAGTTAGGGTGTTGTGAAGATTCAATGCACACGTAAAATACTGAAGCCAGGGCTCCTCCCTGGAGAAGCTCAATGAGTGTAAGCAGTGATCCAGAGAGTCAATTCTGGCCCAGTGTGGATGCACCATAACCTTAGTAGAATTATTTTTTAATTATTTAATATTTAGTTAAAATAATATTTAAATTATATCTTTTTTAAAAGTATTTAAACTCTCCTCGTTTAGGACAGTCTTCCCATTAGTATTAGGAGACAATGCAAAAATAAGTCATGCATACCCAAAGTTCACAGATATATGTTAATAATGTGATTTACCCTCAGAAGGTGCTCAATAAGCCCTGGGTGAAGTAGAATGCAAGGGTACTGCAAAAAAATGATGGATGTTATCAACCCTTTCTCTCACAAAAAGTTTTCATCATAGGAATAAAACTTCTGCAATAAAGAGGCATCTTTGGAAGAGTAGCAGGCAAGGGGAATTAGTTTTGCTCTGAAATCCTCCTACAGAGCTAAAGAACTTGTTTCAGCCCACAATAGAACATTCTGTAACAAGATATTTGTCAGAGTAAGACGGGGAACTGACTTTTGGTGGAACTGTCACGTGGTGAAACGAGACTTATCAGGTACAGAGGTAGGTGTTTATTGAAGCCACCGAAGGTGGGCACAGAAGGAAGCATGGCTCAGGGGTGTGACAGAATGGAGAGGTGGAGATGGGGCCCGAGTCCCAGCGCTCTGCCCCTTCTGGGCCTCAACTTTCCCATCTGTACACCTGAGGGGTGGGGTTGGATAAATGACCTCTAAGGTCCTGTCCAGTTTGGGGGAGGGGGTGCCTGTAGAATGTGTAGAATGTGTGGCCATCCTCTGGGCTTAGAATTCCTGGGCAAGGCGCTGAGCTTGGAGCCTACTAGGGGCCAAGAGCAGAACTTCAGTGGTTCTAAGAACCTCTTGGAAAGAATGCACATTTTTGTGGATTTAGGCTGGATTTCGGCATCCATCGTCCCCTAAAAGATTAAAAGACAAGTGTTGTTTACCTGCTGGTAGGGGCTGACGGGAAGTGGAGCCTCAAAGGCTAAGGAAAGGGCCCCACAGCAGACGTGCTCAAGGCAGGGACTCAGGGACCACCCCTCCTCCCCGCAACCTCGCATCAGCTTTTACTCATTAGGTAACTGTTCTTTTGAAAAACGGGCAACAAAACTTCCAGAAGAAAAGCTACTGATTATTAAAGGTTATTTGGAGGTTTAGAGATTCATAAGAAAGTGGTTATAATTATTCCCGTTATAACACATCCTTTTAAATATTCAGATCTGAGAACATCTTGCTTGCATTGATTCAGCCCTCTTCATCACCGGGAGAAAGGCAAAGCGCTGGAAATAGCTCCCGTGCAGCTACAGGCAAGGAGTCGCAAGGAAGAGAACAGACTGAGAGCAAGTCAGTGAAAGAAGCAGGAAGCAGCCCAGGCTCCTACCCTGTCAACAGCGCTGCAACCCTCACCCCTGCCCACTGCCCCTCCTCAAAGAAGCTTCCACGCTCAAGGGTGCTGGGCTCAAATGCTTTTTGCACAATTACAAGTCAGCTACTTACTGGTCCTTCTCTGGTTAAATGTACAGCATCTATGAAAAATACCCTCAACAGCATGTCAAAGGCAGGAAGGAAGGAAGGGAGGAAGAAAGAAAAAGAAATTCAGGAAACACAATATTTTGCTTCTGCTTTTCATAATAATAACTAGCATTTATTGAGCATTTTCTCTGTCAGACACTGCTCTAAATGCTCTCCTTATATTTTCTCATTTAATTCTCATGAAATTTCATGAGGTTGGTATGATTATTATTCCCACTTAATAGCCAAGGAAACTAAAGCATCCATTGGACACTGTTATACTTAGTATGTGCAGAGCCAGAATTCAAATCCAGTCAGGGTGACCCTGGAGTCCCCAGCACGCTGCTCCCTGTTAAAGTTCCCAGGCCTACTCTTGGGTTGGTAAACAGCCAAGCAGATGGGGGCAGGGTGGGGAAGTGGAGTCAGGGAGGCATTTCTTTGATGAATCTCACAGGGCACTAAATGTAGTGAATAGTTTGTTTTTGGTTTTTTCTCATGGTTCACTTGATGGCTTCACTCTCCCCCTTTGCCTACCCATCCCCAACACACACACATTGTTTCTGTTCATACAATAAGTACCTACTGCACCTGGCACTGCGAGGTTCTGTGGGTGAGTCCAGGGAGAATCAAAAATGATGCCCATCCCTGAAAAATGCATAATTAGGTGTGTAGGGTCAGGGGCAGCTGGCAAAATAAATCCAACAAACTCTAATACCAGGCAGAATGTGTTCTAATGGTGGCACGAAAGCTTCTAGAGAGGCTCACAGGGGTGGAGGGCCTCACAGTGACACTGATGATTGAGGTGGCCCCGCGGGATGAGGGGCTCAGACGGGCTGAGTGGGAGGCTGCGCACAGAGGGACCGGCCAGCCCAGAAATCTTCCTCTGGGGACTCTGTGCCCTCAGGAGACTCCGAGCACCTCCAGCTGCTTTGTTCTCCCCACTCCAGGTCCACCTCCAGCCACCCAGCTCCAAGATGGTACCAGCGCTGCTGCTGCTGCTTCCTGCCCTGGCTGGACTCTTCGGAGCAGCTGAGGGACAAGCTTTCCATCTCGGGAAATGCCCAAATCCTCCAGTGCAGGAGAACTTTGACGTGAATAAGGTGCAGTAAAAGGCTAAACTCCCGCTTGTTTTGCTGTCTCCTGTTTGCATAAGCATCCTACCAGGTTCGGTTTTATTTTTCTGCTCTAATGGCCACAGCAAGCCTTGGGGTAGGTACTTATCTTACTGGGAGCTCCCCCAAAGCAGACCCTGAGACAAGAACTGGGGAGCAGAGATGTTTTAGAAGATGATCCCAGGAAGCCTGAGTGGGCATGTGGGGAAACAGACAGAGAAGGCAGGAAAGCAGTAAAACGTGAGTTCATGAGCAGGTTACTCTGTGAACAATGGGGTTCAATCCTGCTGGGAATCCTCTGAGGAAATATGTAGAATGTGCCTCAGGTTGTCCCACGGACGGATGTAGGCGGGCATTGGGAGGTCCCATGGCACTGGCCAAGCCTGTGGCAGAGAAGGAGACCCAGGGGCTCCAGATGGGAAGCTGGCAGTGTGTATGGGAAGCCCTCTGTGATGGAGGTGAGCCCAGAGGTGGGCTGAAAGGACACTGACAGCAGCTGCTGCAGAAATATTATCCTCACTCTACAGCTGAAGAAGCTGAACGTCAGAGAGCTTGCAACCCACTCAGGTCACACAGCCAGTAAATGCAGAGTAGGATTCAAAACTAGGCTTCCCAGGAGTGCAGGACCCCCACAGATTACTCAGACAGAGCCCAGGAGAGGACAGCACTCCCCCAAGGGGCTTTCTTATTACCTGCACTAAAAAGATATTGATAGAATCAACTCCCCCATATATGATAAGGATTATCTTTTCACCTTATTGATGAGTCTTTTGAGCACAAAACTTTTTAATATTAATGACGTCCAATTTATCTATTTTTTCTTTTGTTGCTTGTGCTTTTGGTGGTGTTGCTTGTGCTTTTTGTGCATATCTAAAAAAAAATTGCCTAGTCTAAGGTTATAAAGATTTGCTTCTATATTTTCTTCTAAGTGATTTACAGTTGTAGTTCTTACATTTAAGTCTTTGATTCATTTTAAGTTAAATTTTGTATATCATGTGATATAGGAGTCAAACTTCTTTCTTTGGCATGAGGATATCCAGTTGTTCCAGGACGGTTTGTTGAGAAGTCTATTCTTTTGCCATTGAATAGTCTTTTTTTTTTTTTTTTTTAAAGGGAAGGATTTTTTTTTTTAAATTTATTTTTAGCTGTGTTGGGTCTTCGTTTCGTGCGAGGGTTTTCTCTAGTTGTGGCAAGGGGGGGCCACTCTTCATCGCGGTGCGCGGGCCTTTCACTAGCGTGGCCTCTCTTGCTGTGGGGCACAGGCTCCAGACGCACAGGCTCAGTAGTTGTGGCTCACGGGCCTAGTTGCTCCACAGCATGTGGGATCTTCCCAGACCAGGGCTCGAACCCGTGTCCCCTGCATTGGCAGGCAGATTCTCAACCACTGCGCCACCAGGGAAAGCCTTCATTGAATAGTCTTGACACCCTTGTTGAAAATCAATTGACCGTATGTGTAAGAGTTTATTTTTGGACCCTCAATTCTATTCTATTGATCTATATGTCTGTCATTATACCAGCACAGTATAGTCTTGATTACTGTAGCTTTGTAGTAAGTTTTGACGTCAGAATATATGAGTTCTTCAATTTTGTTCTTCTGGCTATTCTGGCCCTTTGTATTTCCATATAAATTTTAGGCTCATTTTGCCAATTTCTGCAAAGAAGCAAGTTGGAATTTTGATAGAGACTGTATTAAATCTGTTGGTCAATTTGGAGAGTATTGCCATCTTAACAATTTTAAGTCTTCCTATCCATGAACATAGGATATCTTTCCATTTACTTAGGTCTCCTTTAATTTATTTCAACAATGTTTTGTAGTTTTCAGAGTATGTTTTATGCTTCTTTGGTTAAATTTTTTCATAAGAATTTGATTCTTTTGATGCTACTATAAATGGGATTTTCTTAAATTAATTTGCAGATTGATCATTGTGAGTATAGAAATACATTTTATTTCTATATATTAATTCTTGTATCTTTAACCTTGCTGAATTCATTTGTTAGTTCTAATAATTGTGTGTGTTTGTGTGTATTCCTTAGGATTTTCTATGTATAAAACCCTGTCAAATGGAAATGGAGATAGTTTTACTTCTTCCTTTTCATAGTTATCTTTAAACATTGCATTCTCCTCATAGAGATAGAGAAACAGAGACCCCCAAAGACAAAAAGACCTTCACAAAAATATAATGGAATCATAAGGGAACATGACATGAAAAGCAATCTTCCACCTCTGAGTTTCTTCCTTTCTGGAAAGTCATGTGTCCTCATTTTTTTTTTTTTTTTTTTT
>NC_041214.2:86998644-87069470 GCF_002837175.3 Physeter macrocephalus | reverse complement strand
GCAGGCTCAGCGGCCATGGCTCACGGGCCCAGCCGCTCCGCGGCATGTGGGATCTTCCCGGACCGGGGCACGAACCCGCGTTCCCTGCATCGGCAGGCAGACTCTCAACCACTGCGCCACCAGGGAAGCCCAATGTGTCCTCATTTTTAATTGTGGAACATTAAAGTCACCTTAACAATAATAGAAATATTTTAAATGCATTGTATATAATGGAGATTTTCTGAGGATGCCTATGAGACCAGCTGACCTTTAAACTTATTCTTCAGTGCTTTAAATGCCTGTTAAGTTCAGTGATTTTAATTGAAACCTTTAACAAATGAGTGGAAAATTTATGCCCTAAATGTGGGTAGATATTTTAGCAGAGAGCCAGGTGACCAAAGCAATACTGCTACCTATTTGCAGTATGCTCTCATTTCAAATTCTGACTTTTTTGAAGGTGGCTACATCTCCTTGATTTTGTTTTGGTGAGTAATACATTTTTAAATTTCTAAAATAATTTCAATCAATATTTTGACTAGGTAGATATATTCACATGGTTCAAAATTCTAAAGATGCAAAAGGACATACAATGAAAACTTTCCTTTCCACCCCTATATCCCAGCCTCAGTTTTGCTCCCCAGTAGCAGCCAGTAAAAACAGCTTATGGTGTATCTTTTGGGAGATAATATGTACATATATTAAAAAGCACATACATGACTGCAGTAGGAAGAATGATGTCCATGCCATATTCCCCAGAATCTGCAAATTGTTTCTTTACATGGAAAAGGGTATTTTGAAGATGTGATTAAAGTAATGGAGCTTGAGATGGCAAGAGTATCCTGCATTATCAGGTGGGTCCAATCTAATCATTAGAAGCAAAGAACCATATCCACCTGTGGTCAGAGAGATGTGATGATGGAAGAAGAGTCAAAGAGATGCAGTGTGAGAGGGATTTGACCTGCTTTTGCTGCCTCTGAAGATGGAGGAAGGGATTCACAAACCAAGGAATGCAAACAGCCTCTAGAACCTGGAAAGGGCAAGAAGACAGATTCTCCGCTAGAGCCTCTGGAAAGGAATGTAGCACCGCCAGCACTTTGATTTTAACCCAGTGAGACCCGTGTCAGACTTCTGATGTAAAAAACTATGAGACCATAAATTTGTGGTGTTTTAAACTTGTGGTAATTTGTTACAGCAGCAATAGAGAACTGATATAATAACCTTTTCCCCCATTTTTACATAAAAGGTAGTTTAATATATACACTATTTTGCACCTGGCTCTTTTTCAATTAAATGTATCTTGGAGATAATTACATATAGCTCTTTTAAAAGAGGGTGTATAACATTCCATTGTATGGATGTGCCATCATTTATTTACCCAATCCCCTACTAATGCTCACTTAGGCCATTTCCTGTCTTTTATTATTACAAATAGGACTGTGATGAATAACCTTATGCATACATCGTTTCTTAATTTCAGGAGGATACCTTCTCAGAGGTGAAATTGTTGGGCCAGAGTATATGTAGTTTTAGTTTTGCTAGATATTGCCAGGTTGCCCTCATGAAGGCTGTAGATTGGAGCAGTCTCTATGCCCAGCAATGTATGGAAGCAGGAGCGTGCCTCTCTCCCCTCACCCTCACCCACGCAGTTGCTCACTTCCTTTAAAGGTGACTCTGTGCACCGAAATTATGGACAGAGAGCAAGCCCCCAGGGGAGGAATGATACAGGTCTTCAAAATCTTGACCACCTGCCAAAAGCCTTTGTGACCAACTCCCTGTGTGGGGTTATATGAGGAGAATTTAACCAACTCTGGAGACCCAGCTCCCCAGAGTAAACACATCTGACTTTGCACACAATTCAAAGATGTCTTGGAGAATCATAAAATATTTGAGATGGCACCTTACATCATCTAAACCAATCCCTTCCTTTTACGGAGTTTAGAATTTCACACAGATTTTGACTGAAGGGGACACTGAAAGCATAGCTAAATAAAAAGCACTTTAGGAATGGACTGCGGCATTCAACCAATGCCCACACATCCGATACACTTATTACCATTTGAGTCAATATCTTGCTCAGTGGCTGCTGGGAACAATGCAGCCCATTTTGCCTGGTTACCCCAGAAAAGGGCTCTGCTCTGAAAGACAACAATGGGGAAGAGTTTGCAGGTCCCCAGAGAGCCACAGGGTTTGCTCTGCTTGTTGTTGTCTCTGCAGTATCTTGGAAGATGGTATGAAATTGAGAAGATCCCAGTGAGCTTTGAGAAGGGAAGTTGCATCCAAGCCAACTACTCGCTAATGGAAAACGGAAACATCAAAGTGATAAACAAGGAGCTGAGGTGAGAGCCTGTGCTTTCAAAGGCAACCCACGTCCGGGAGGGAGCCCTGCAGAGACTGTCCTGGGGTGACTGGTGTCCTTACCGTCTAGCGTGGGGAGGATGCAGACATTGCTGGGTCTGGGCTGCCTGCTCACGACAGGCCCTGAGAGGAAAGCTTTTGGCAGGCAGGATGGTAGGGACTAGAAGTCACTCATTCATTTCCATGACCACTTGCTGAGCACCTTATTGTGTCCCACACCCTGTGAGAGGTCCTAGGGACTCAATGGTAACACAAACTGCAAGGTTCCTGCTCTCATTGCAAAACAGACCCTCTGGTAGCAAAGGACAGCAAAGGACCCTCTTGTCTGACCTCCAGACCAAGAGAGAAGCACTTTCTATACATCTGCTGATTGAGGGCATCCAGCGTAGCTTGAATCCTTCCAGAAAGGGAGCTCAACATCTTCCATGACAATTTATCCCATCTCCAGACAGCTTTAACTCTTAGAAAACTCCTTTTCTTATTAAGCAAGAATCAGATACATATGTAGTCACACTCTAGGGTGTGTGAACAGGAGAACCTACAGAAAGATATTTTTCTATTACTTCTAACAGACTGATATTTGATCCCCAAATTCATACTTTAGAAAGCAAATATAAACTTAAAAAGAAACTTAGGAAGAACTCCTACCCACCTGCCATCAGAGATAAGAGTAACAATAAACAATGGTAACTAATACTAATTAAGCATTTTCTATGTGCAAGGCACTGTTCTGTATGTGTATGTATATATACATGTGTGTACATATACATCTATTTATGTATGTACATGTAAATGAGCATAGATATTCATTTAATCCCCATAGCAACCTGAGGTTGGTACTATTATTAACCCTCTTTTTATGGATGAGGAAAATGAGGTACAGAGAAGTAAAGTAATTTGCCCAAGGGTCACACAGCTTATAAGTGATGAAGCTGAGATTCAACACCAGGTAGAAGTGAAATGGGGAAGAGACCAGAAGATATATGAAAGAGGCGGGGCATGAATAGTTGCCATTCCTGTTTCCTAAGTTGTCTAAGAACTGTGTTCAACTGCAAGAAAACAGCTACCACCCAGCCTGGAAGTTACTCAGGCTCAGAGAGGCTTTGCATGGCCATCCTATTACCCATTAAGCTTCCTGTGAGTCACAGTACAGTGGGCTGACTCTCTGACCCCGCATAAACCAAAGAAATAATCTTGAGCAACTCTAAAAAAAATCCCACTCATTTCAGAGCCCAGTAAGGACTAGAGGAATTGAGATGCAGACCCCCAGAAGGTCTCACAGGAATTTTATAGGCCCCAAAGTAACAATGACTTTATTTGAAATATTTTGTCCCATTCTAAGGTTAAGAGTCAGACAATGACACAGATTCCAAAACCCATCAGATGTCCCCAGCTCTCCTTCTGAGTTGGCCAGGAATCATCTTTAACTGTACCCGGAGTATTAGGTCACTCTGCCTCTAGGGTCACTTCTACTTAAGAGCAAAGGCATATGGAGAAAGGTTTGTTAGTCAGGAAAATGATATAGATTCTGCAGAACAAGCAGGGGGCATGGCAGGGAGCCTGAGCAAAATACCCTTAGCCAATGTCAGAATGCTGGGGCCAAAGCAGCTGGCTCAGGGCTGGGAGCTGAAGGGGTTAGGTGCCCAGTTTCAAATCCTGGTTCTACCACTTACTAATGATATGATCTTAGGTTAGTTATGGTAATTTTCTAGGCCTCAGTTTCCTCCTCTGTAAATTGGCAATAATCACAGTACGTCTGTCCATAAGGCTGTGTGAACATTAAATGGGGTAACACATGTAAAGCACTTAGAACAGTGTTTAGCATGTGGTAATCATTTAATATTACCTATTATTGCTAATATGTTGCTACCCTTGAAAATACAAATGCATTTTTCCTATGAACAAATTGTGAGTTTATGATCAGAGACTGATATTTTGAAAACTGTCCTGGAGCAAAACATAAATGATGGTGAAAAGGGGGAAAGTCTGTTGGGAAGAGACTGGTTTGTTGCTAAGCAACTGCATGCAGCTAGAAATGGACCGTCTTCCATCTTACAGGTTGACTCCCAGGTGAGAGCAGGGCACCATCTCCAGCCCTACTCAGTGATAAACAGACTATGCAATCCAGGAGCATCAGAGAACATTTCCCACCCCCAACCCCCTTACCTGCTGCTTATTGTCTGGTTTCTAGGATATCCATCCCCACTAACCATAGCCTACTGACTTTCTAACACATGGCATTGCTCCAATTTTAGTTTGTCTGCCCCTCTGAGAGCTGGTGAACAGGAAACTCCTCTGTTGGCCTGCTAGGAGAGCACCCTCCTTCATAGCCTCAATCCCTAGGTCTTTCCCCTTTCCCTTAGATCCAGGGGGCCATTGGAAGTTATCCAGAAATGGGGCTAGCTCCCTTCAAAAGAGTGAAAGTATTTCATCCATCCAAGCAAAAAGACCATTGCTTTTAAGACACCACCATTTTATATACCACTAAAAAAGAAATGACACTAACAATTGTAAGGTGGCATTAATTGTAAGATGCACATTTCTTTACATCTACTGTCTCTGAGATTTGGATGCCTGGTAGAATCCCTGAAGTGAGGTAAATGTTTCCTCATTGCCTGCTTTGACCTGGCCTAAGTCAGAATCTCCCACACTCCATCAGAAGCTTGCTGAACTGGATGGGGTCTCAGAGCTATGAACCCAGGCATATGAACCCCTTTATGGGACAAATGATGCCACGTGATATCACTGAGGCCCAAAGAGGGGGAAACTTGGCAGATCTCCAGATTCCACGTTTTACATGATTTTCAGTAATCCAGTCAGTCCCTATTTTTTCCTTTCTTATTTTTAAAGAAGCGAATCTTTGTTCTGTGTTGGGTTGTTTTATTTGCTTGTTTTTCCCTTCCCTTTTCCTCCCTCTTGGTTTGGAGCCCAGGAGCAGAAAATGGCCTTGCAGGCTACTACATACACTCCAAAAAACAGTGTTGAAATACCAGGGCCTCACATATTATCCAGTCCTGGGGCATTGCAATTGTTGATTCTTATCACCCAAAAGCTGTCTTCCTCTGCTCGTCTCAGAGACAGCAAGAAAGCAAAGGCGAGGGAATGGAACTAGGACCCAACCTGTTTTCAAGAACCTCCTACCCAGAAATTGCAATGTTGGCCACCATGATTGTTGGTGTCACAAATCTTGCCTTTCCTTGATTTGGGACTTTTAATGAGTTCAGGTTTCTTGGTTTTTGTTTTTAACTCATTGCAGAGCTGATGGAACTGTGAGTCAAATTGAAGGTGAAGCCACCCAGGAGAACATCACGGAGCCCGCCAAGTTGGGAGTTAAGTTTTTCTGGTGTAAGTATACACTTCTCGCAGGAGGTGTCAGGGACAGGAGATATGCAAACGGAAGGCTAGAGCCCTGGGTCAGAGCACTCCCATCACATCTGAGTGTCACCCATATTGACTCAATGCATAATTATTCGCTGAGCACCCCCTACCTGCCATACGCTGGGCTAGGCCCTGGAGATGCCAAGATGAGCAAGACAAAGCTGGCCCTCGTCCCTGAGAAGCTTACATGTCAGTGTGGGTACTGACGAGCACCCAGGTGATTTACTATAAAACTACAGTAAGTGTGTCAATAGAGGAAGCACAGATTGGAGGCCACTGGGCATGAGCTGTAGGAGACCCAAGCCAGTCTTGTTTCCCAGAGGAAACTAATAACTGAAAAATTAGTAGTTATTAGCAGAACAACTAACATGTGAGAAATCTTGGCGGTAAGAGATGATAAGAGTGAAGGTAAGTTGGACTCCTGGCTCTCTCTGCCATTTTCTAGCCAAATTGTTGGAGTTTCATTTGGGTCCACCTTCCCCTTAACTTTAACAAGCTGGGCAGTGAGTTTTCCTTGGTGTTTGGAAGTGGAGTTACTGAATAATATCCTCTGAACTGAAAAGGAACTTTGAGACTGGAAACGAAGCAGACAACTCCATAAAGAACAATTAAGAAGTTTATTGTGGGTAGAATCAGGTGGACGACCCTCAGAGGCATTCACAGCTGCACTGCATTCCGCCACAAGGGGGTACAGGGGCACTTAAAGGAGCCAAAGCTAAAAATGGAATGACTACTAAAGAGAAGCACGTCCACATTGACAGGAACTGAGGGGTTTTCCTCCCTGCACTCTCACCCCAGGGGTCTTGTGACCATTAACCACCTGTGTCAGCAAAAGGCATTCTTCCAGTTTTCATGTCAGATGAAGTTTATAGGGAACTAATCTGGCTTGGGTGTATTTCTTGTGAGTAAGCTAAAGCTCAGTCTCACAAAAAAAGGGAGAGGGTAGGACCGCAGGCCTAAGATGGAGCTGACAAAATGGAGCCAGTGTGGTTCAGCCACACACTTGACTTGGACCTTGGCTGTGGAGGTCACGTTCACAGAGGAAGTTTCTGGATTCAGATGGGGAAAGTAAATCCTCCATCTCTCTTAAGGACCTTTTAATGTTGAGCTTTCAACACTATACAAATGTCAATCAGTGAATCGTAACCTGTTACCACCTGATTTACCGTATTCTTAAGAACGGTGGGATTTTCAAAGTTCGCACAAGAAGAAAAACAAGCAGACCAACATTAGCCCCTACCTCCTTCCGTAGGTGGGTTCTAGAGGAAGCTGGGTGGTACAAACATGGAAAGCCTGGGGCCCCTGACCTTACATTCTTGACTCCACTTAGCTAAGTGGTGGTTCCATATGCACTAGTGCTAAATGCTGCCTGTTGGTCCAGGGGGTACAGCCAAACCTCCCAGGTATTATGGACTTCCAGGTACCAACCTGCAGTCAGGGCGGGGGGGGATCCAGAATGAGGACTCTGAACTCTGGCTGCACACTGGAATCACTGGGGAGCTTTCAAAAGTACCAATAGCCTCCAGTTCAGAATTTGGGAGTTGGGGTGAGGGGAGGTAGGCCTGGTATTTTTCAGAGTTCCTGTATGATTCCCATGTGAAGTCACAATTAAGAACCACTGATGTAGAAGAATTAGAACCCCAGAGCCTGGCTTCCAGGGTCCTAGAGGTGAAGGTTTCTCTTGCCCTGGTCCCTCCTAATACTGCCTTTCTCTGGTTTTCAGTCATGCCATCAGCTCCATACTGGGTCCTGGCCACCGACTATGAGAACTACGCCCTCGTGTACTCCTGTACCACAATCATCTGGCTTTTTCACATGGATCATGTTTGGCTCTTGGGAAGAAACCCTTATCTCCCTCCAGAAACAGTGACCTATCTCAAAGATATTCTGACCTCTAATAACATTGACATTGAGAAAATAACTGTCACAGATCAGGTGAACTGCCCCGAGTTCCTATAACCAGGCTCTAAAGGGAGGCTGCATTCACTCCATGTTCCTTCTTTTGCTTTGCTTTTCCCCTACACCACCCCTCTTAAAGATGAACCAAACCACCACAGCAAACTATTACAAATACCAGAAGGGAAATGTGACAGCAGAAGCTAGTGGAGAGGAACTCAAGGCAAGTTGGCCCAAACACTTAGCCATGCACCATCTTGTTACCTTGCAAGCCTGATAATAAACTTGCTGCTGACCTGCTGTGCTCACAGTAGACTACAAATTGGACTAATTATTGGGAGTTTTTAATTCTAAGCTTATGTTTGGAAATCCTTAAGCAGTTATGTTGAAAAAAAAAAAGAAGCACTGAACAGTTTAAAGGTAACAATCTTGTTTCTAGAAAGGGAAAGTTGATGGCAAAGGCACATATCAGGTGACCTGAATCCAGGTGGCCCCATCCTGCAGGAGGCAGTCCATAGCGGGGAATCATTTGGAGTTTTTTGAGTCTCTGACAGGCAGTTTCCTGGAGGCATTTACTTTCTTATCAGGAGGTCTTCAGAGTCAGGTGAAGATGGGACCATCTTGGGTCTGTGCAAGGAAGAAGAGAATCTATGAGGGTGAAGCTTTGGGAATTTTTTTAAGAAAATAATTTTTAGGTCTTTTATTCAACTGATATTTACTGGGACCCAACTGCATTCCAGGCATTGAAAAATACAGAATCCCTCTCCTCTCACAGCAGCTCACAGACTAGGGAGGGAGACTGACAAGTAAAGACACAATTTTAATCCAAGCTGAGGGGTCCATAGGCAGATGCATGTGGAGGGAGCCATGGGAGCTCCGAGAAGGTCTCAACCCCTTCCAGGCATAGGTACCCACAAGGTAGTACAGTCACATCTTAGACTGTCCCAGCTTCAAGGAGTCAGGAACCACCTGGAGTTTGTTGTTGTTGTTGTTTTTTACATTTTACTATTAAAATCAGATCAATCTCAAAATCATCACCCTGCGATTACTCTTAGGTCACATAACATTTGTAATCCACTAATGTTTTGGGAAATGAATAGAAAATGAAGCCATTTGATTAGCTTTTTGCATTTTCAGCATGAATATAAAATATTTCCTTCAGCACTTGAGATGCTTCACTGCTTTATATTAAAGGTTATAAAAATTCCAAGAAACTTAATATGTATCATTCTCATTTTACTAAATAAATATGACCTCAAAATGTAGCTTGCTATTCGAAATTCCTAAAGGCTGAAAACCACTGGACAAAAAGGCGGTGATGGAGAGGTAGGTATTGAAGAAGAGCCTCTTCCCACAAGCTCGGCCTGCTGTTGCATCTGTGCTTTATCACACTGCCCACCCCACCAGAGGGTACCTGGCTCCTCTTCTAAAATACAGTTCTTCCCAAGAGTGTTAAGCTGCTTCTCTCTCTCTTAACTCATGGTACAAGACAAGCTATGATTGTGTTCCTCTTAACAGCTGTCTGGTAGCATCTAAAACAATGAACATGGCTACAATTTTGCACCTTTACAGTGCAGGTATCACGGGTGATTGAATCTCAAAAAATGGGGGGAATTCAGAGGATAGCATGGGGGCACCACGTATCTAGAGGAAACATGGGGGAAAACAACAAAAAATCCAGAAGGGTGAGCAAGGGAAGGGAAATGGGAAGTAAACAGCAAAATAGAGACAGTAGTAAATCCCCCTGTGCCTATGTACCCATCATCAGCTCCAACAGTCATCAACATCTCACCAATCTTGCTTCAGCTATCACCCACCCAACCCCAGTTTTTTTTCATAGAGTGTTTTGAAGCAAATCCTAAAGAGCACATCCTATTTTTGCCTGTTAGCTACCTAAGGATAAATCTCTAGCAGGTACAGACATTTCTTAAACAACAAAAAATACAATGTTACGTTTTATATCCTGCAAGTGCTCAGAGAATACAATTTAATCTATGTAATTTAAAGATTATTTTAGATTATCCAGATGAAAGGGAAGATATATGTACAAAAATGTTCATCATACTTTTACTCGTAGCAGCCCCCAAACTAAAAGGAGCTAAACTAAAACTAAAACAGCAGAGGAATGAGATCATAAATTATGGAAGAGCCACTTGTTGTAATGTGGTGTACTCATTAAAATTCAGTTATGAAGACTACAAGACCACATGGTAGCTGTGCCTGCCCGCCCACACTCACAACTTGTGTGTGTGTAGGGAGGGGTGGAAAAAGGTGGAGGAGGGGAGGACGAGGAGGGGTCCCGCATGTGGCCTTGCTGCTCGCAGAGATAGAGTCTGGAACATGTGCTCTGCTTACCCAGCCACATCCGATAAGACCAAGGTGTGTCCACCAGTGCTAATGACAGCCAATCCACAGGCTGAACAGAAACCTCTGATTTTTGTGGCCTACCTGGACGAAAAAGGTAAATTAGGCCAATCTAATCAGAATCTGACTTTAAGAGATCTAGAGAAAGGATAATGGAAAACTCTGTAAGTCATAACCATAAGGTCGTGTAGTTTGGGGTGGCCATTTTTGGTGATGCACAACTGAAGTTATGAGAGTGCAGAACAGAAATGCAAAGATAAGCCCAGACCCCACCCAAGGTCCCACCAGCAGCTTCAGTAGCTGACTGCTGTCTGTGTCCTAGCTCCAGTTCCTGTGGAGCTTAGCTGTCTTAGGTTCCTGAGTTTGGATTTCTTTAAGATTAGGGGCGCACACACACGCACACGCACACACACACACACACACACACACACACACCCCTACCTTTTTTTTTGAGGTAATTTAACTTGACTGAGTGAATGTTCCTTGCAACCTCAAATAGCCCTAAGACAAAAGTGTTCACTTTTTGAGTGAAAAAAAGAAGGCAGCATTGTACCTAAGTTGTACTTGTAGTTACATAAAATGATGGCATAAAATCAAGGACTAAAAGTGAACAGAGAAATGAAAGCAATTAATATGTTAGAATGGTGGAATTACTGAATGATTTATTTTCCTTTTTTCTTTTTGCTGTTGGCGTTTGTCGTGTAGGCCCTAAAACTTTAGACCCTAAAACTTCCTCCTAGTTCAGCCTGGTCCTCTAGCAGGTCGAGTGCCAAACCCCAAAGAAACAGGCTTCTTCCAATAATTACCTCAGGCTTCGAGACCTTTCTGGACTCTACTCTCATCACACTGCATTTCCGTTACACCTGAGACAGTGGCTTGATTTGTGAATATAGGACCTGTGATTAAAGCAATCTTTATTTACTACCAACAAGGCCCTCCGTACACTTCTAGGAGGCATGAAGGGAGATAAGTAATTTAGAAAGTTTTTGTTTACACAGTTGTCTAAATGTTGTGTTCTTTTATTTAAAAGTTTCCCCCCAAAGCAATCACTTTCATCTTGATGATTATGAGAAACTATTAACATTTTGAATATTTGTTAAATATGGCCAACTTTTATGCTAAAATCAATATTTTGACTAAATATCAAATATGAGATGAAAATAGGTTCATCAGATCTAAGGTTTTCCAGCAGAGCAAGGTGAACTGAACTAGTTGGGAGTGCTGAGAGGTGATGTGGCGGAAAGCTCACTGGGATGGGATCCAAGGACAGTCCCTGCTTCATTCGACTTAGTCGCATCCTCCAGCATTCCCCTCCCCTCCCGGCTGTTTCCTCACCTGCGCATTATGTCCTTAAAAGAACTAGATGAGGTACCTCTAAGGACTCTTCCAGGTCAAACATTTATAGTTCTGTGCATTATAGTTTTGTACAAGATTAATTAAGTAAATTTTTTTCTACAAAGGAAGGGATACCTGTACCTTTATAGAGAAAAGAAGCCATAAACTTAAAAGACATAAGCAACTCTTTGAATTGTTTTGTTTCCTAATCCTTATCAATGTATACACACACACACGTACATACACTTTGTTTTTTAATCAATACATGTATTTTTTTAATACTATACATTATTTAGATGTATATATTTTTCCATAGGGATAAACACATACTACTCACATAACGTTATGTTCTGTAAATGCATTGGAAGTATTATATTTAACTTTCCTGAATTTTCGAAGGCTGCTAATTATAATTCAAGTATAAGAATGCCAAACTTAAGTCAACTCTTCAGCCTCTTCAGAGACCCAGGGGAATGATAGCTCATTGAATTATTATTTTTTAAATTTATTTATCTTTGGCTGCGTTGGGTCTTTGTTGCTGCACACGGGCTTTCTCTAGTTGCGGCGAGTGGGGGCTACTCTTCGTGGCGGTGCGTGGGCTTCTCACTGCAGTGCCTTCTCTTGTTGCAGAGCACGGGCTCTAGGTGCATGGGCTTCAGTAGTTGTGGTGCGCAGGCTCAGTAGTTGTGGCACACGGGCTTAGTTGCTCCACGGCATGTAAGATCTTCCCAGACCAGGGATCGAACCCATGTCCCCTGCATTGGCAGGTGGATTCTTAACCACTGTGCCGCCAGGGAAGTCCCGGTATGATTCTATATATAAAATGGCATATTATTCCAGGATACATACATATGCAATAAAAGTATAATGAAATTCAGAGAATATTAAACACCAAATTCAAGGTTACCTCCAGAGGGTGTAGAGAGGGGATTGCAATTGGATACAGTAACATAGGTAGCTTCCATTGCATTGGTAATTATATTAGTTTCCTGTAGCTACTGTAACAAATTACTACAAATTTGTGAGTCTCTTTTAAGATGTTAAATTAAAATGTTTAGAGAGTGACCCCTCCCCCAAAAATTTAGTCTTCAGAGAACTGAAGACTAAAAAACAATAAAACTTTCAAAAACTGAGTGGATTGGATGCTAACTTCTAGCAGTAGAATTTCAGGCATTGAGGTAAGGACAGGTCAGAGGAGAAAAATTCCAGTCATATTACATAGGCAGTCACCAGCTTCACCTGCTTTTAATCCAAGCCTTCTGTCTCCAACCCTTCCCAGGTCAAAAGAGCTGCCAGTGCTCTGTGAATCTGCTCTGTCCCCAGAAGGTGACAAATGGGCTCAGGAGCTCCCTAGCCAGAATAGGCAGTACTGGAAAAAGCAGGTGCCCACTCCTTCATCGGCACAGTTCAGCTGTGACTAAGCACATGTTCATTCCTTGTCTGCAGCCTGGTCAGAGTAGGACTGGTGAGGTCAGGGCCTGCACACAGAGTCAGAGGACTCCCTCCCCAAATGAGGGAGTGGTTGGTAATGACCAGGACCGGCCCTACTGTTGGATGTTATGGAAATCTACAAAACTGGGACTGACATCTCTGGCATTCTGCCTAAGGGCAGTATGTCAACAAAGTGTTCTGTACATGGGGAACAGTCTATATGGGCCATTTTTGCACCTATGAGTTACTGATATGAACAGCCTCTCTACCTTGGCAAGCTTAGAGGCTAAGGTTGTTGGCATGTCATTTGGCATTCATTTCTCAGCTCAGCTGGCATCTCTACAGGCATCTACCTAAAAGTGATTGCCCCAATTACCACCTATCCCATACACTTTTAAAAATTTCTTTCTTACCACTTTTCACAATCTGCAATTACCTTGTTTACTTATTTGCTTATGTATTTATTGTCTATTTGTCCCACTAGAATGTAGGCTTTCTGAAGACGGGAAACTTGTTTTGTTCATTCTTGTGTCCTCAGAACTTAGGATAATGCCTGACATGTAGCAGACACTCAATAATTTTTTACTGAATGAATGAGTGAATGAACAAATGAATAAATGCCCTAGGGCTCAGAAAGAATCAGTCGCGGAAATGAAAACAATGCAAATAAATGCAAATATCCTATATTCATGTGCTTTGCGACATATTCAACTAAGATTACTTCCCAATTTGCTATTTCTGCTACGTTCCCACAATTTACCACTGGAATATCATCCCCCTCATATGCATATTCATTCTCCAAATGGAGAAACTGATGCCCAGCAAAGTGAAATGACTTGAACAAAACTATTTGGCTAGTTACAGTGATGACTTGAACTTGGACACTAATTTCTATCAGAGAAGTAATTTACTCATGGGATAATAGGGATTTTTTTACTTCTTCCTGTTCCTTTTCCCCACAAACAACAACAACAAAACACCTCCTATGAGAAAAATGTTTTTACTCTCCATGAGACAAAAAACTATGGTACAAAGTCAGTGTTACATTTGGCAAGTCAATAACCTCTACATAGGAGGCTATAGTCAAGGAATAATTACTAAGGAGGTGATTTTGGCTAGGCTTGGTGATACTCTATGTTATTAGAGATGAGTGAGAGGAGGACATCCTGCTCCCCAGGGCTACCAGACACATGAGATGTCACAAGGAAATCTTGGACTCAGACACTGGTTATTTTTAGCATTAGGAATATGGTTTCATATGGCTAAGGGGCAACTCTACCAGGAAGCAGGGGACTGACTGACTTTTATGATACCTTCCCAGCATCTAGAGCCATCTGGACAAGGACAGCACAGGAAGCATGAAGAAGAGGAGCTTCAAACACCTCTCCTCCCATGAGAGTCTGCTGCCTCCCTCTGATTTGAGGGACAAATGCTGATTGCATGTACTTAACACGTTGATTGAGAAACTACTAATTTCTTACTAAATGTGAATGCTTTCTCTGTGTCCAGTTCTTGTTGTCCCTTTGTGTGTTACAGAAAGTATACCCCAGCTCATTCATTCCTTCCTTCTCACTTTTTTCTCATTGAAAATGTCACCCATTCTGAAACTTGTTTTGAATTATGATAGAAAAGTATGACTGTCATTGAAAGGAGAATTTTTTTCATGCACACAAATAAAAGCCCTGAGGTATCATATCTTCTTATAAGTAAGTTCACTGCCAACTGACAGCAAAAGAATTACCACAGTAAAGGGAGACTCTTTGAAGATGTGTGCTTTACCAAAGAATAGCCTAACTTAGAGAATCTTTCTTAGCTCTCAGACAAACCTCACCATTAACTGATATTGTTTATTAACTATGTCTAGTATCGTAACAACCACCTCTACCACCATCTTAAAGAAAGACATCTCCCTTTAAAGTCACAAAGAACAGCCAATGGGTGGCTTGCTGAGAGACAATTTTCAGTACAGAATGATGGTACCCTAAATGCTAAACACAAACTGAAAGAAAAATCACAAAGCAATTTAAAATGAAGAAAAATTCTTATTTCAGCATAATATAAGAAAACTAAAAGGAAACTCTTCAGGTAGTAGAGCAACTCTGTGAAAACAGAATCCACAGAACATCCCAGAAAACATTATATTAGGCCACCAAATTCAATACGGTCAAGAAACAATGTGATAGTTTTCTGCCTGAGGGACAAAGACTGGTAACCCACGCAATGTTTTCAGTTCTCTGCTCTGAGAACTGGTTTGACTCATTATTTGAATTATGCCTAAGAATGCCAACAGCTCACATATTCCCTTTGGCGGGAAGGCAGCTCTTCTTGTTCTTGGAATTACTGCCTCCAAAGATAAATCCAATGCGTCAACTCTGAATCATCTCCTTCACTCTTAGCTATTGGTTGGCCAGCCTGTCTTTCCCACTAGATGATGAGGGCCTTAGGGCAGGGATGCTGTCATTCATTTTTGTTTCCCTCACTTCTAGTACAGAGGAGTGAAGTTAATACATGGGTAGGTGTGGAGCCTGCCTCAAAAATCAATCCCCTTGAAAGTATTTTTTATAATTTTATCTGTTCTATTCTTTAGTCCTATCTTTTTGGCATTCGAAGGACTTTTTAAAGTATTTTGACGTACAAAGCACCTCGGGCTTTGTATTTCAAATTAGCTTATAATAGATTTGCAACATTTATGAAGGATGGTGTTGTTAGTTCCCTAGTGGTTGTTATTTTTCTTTTATTTACTATGAATCAAGACCTTAAAATCGCTAAATAATATTCTGGATTCTAAAATGCTAGTTATAAATACTATAAATTATAAAAACTAACTTGTACCAAATATTATGGGTGACTGAAAGCAAGTTATTTCAAGAATTTACAATTGGGATCCACTCATAGACAGCAGTTTTTAGAGTCTCCATATAATCTCCACATCTCATCTGCAGCAATGCTTCCAGCTGCCTGCGAAGTGCTCCATCCCCACCTCATTCGGGCTTTGCTGCTCAGTCTCCCTCATGGGTAACTGCCAACATTACCTGTTTGAAGGGGGTTGCCTTAGAGTCCACATCTAATGTCTGTGTAAATCCAGCAATTCCATCAAAAAAAGCAAAATAAAAACGCCAAAAAGTAGGCAAAGAAAGCACAGGATACCTCCACAGATGCCAAAAGGGCAGTACTGTGGGTACAGTACATTGCTTTTGGAAAACAGATCTGGAGCCTGCTTGAGTTGTTCACAGTCTAGAGAGAAAGATAAACAAGAAAATCAACCATTGCAATGTAGGATTCAGAAGCCACGAAGGATTAGGAGCTGAAATCTAGGTTAGAATTGCGCACTAGGGCAGCACCAAGGAGGGGCACCTGACCCCAGTCTGAAGAGTCAGGGAAGGTTTATCTCAGGAGCAAATCCTGATCTGCCTTTGAAGGAACAAGCTGAAGTTAGCCAGAAATAGAAGGGTGAGGAGGCAGCATCCCAGACAGAAGAAAGACTGTCACATGAGGGAACTCAAAGAATTCAGTAGCAAGTGGGGTCCAGGGTCTATGGAGGAGCAGTGGAATATGAAGCTAGGTAAGTGGCCAAGGTCAGATTACCCACAGCCTTGTAAACCATGACAAGGAGTTTGGATGTCAATTTGAAGGTGAAGGGGAGTGACTGAAGGATTTAAATCTAGGAAGTAATTTAACTTGCATTAAAAAAATAAAACCAGAATACCAACTTATTAATTCACAGTGAAAAAATCCTTAAAGAGCAGATCAGAGGCTGGAGTCCTCTGGGAGCTAATGCTCTGCCTTCAGTTGGCTGCAGGGGATGCCAGGGTCTGATGAGGAAGGGGTTGGTGAAACTCAGGCAGCAGGCTAAGGCCACCTCATTCATGACACACTGGGCATCCACCTACCACCTACTCAGACACCTTCCTCCTGGGAAGGGCACTGTCCTGTCCTGAGCTGAGTGATGGCTCTGACAGCAAAGGAAGATAGAGAGGGACAGGTGAGCTTGAAAGTAGGGACATCCATGAGGTGGCTGTTGTACTAATGTGTGTGATGATGAGGGACTGAACTAAGGCAGTGGGGATGAAAAGGACAAGGCAGATTTAGGAGAGTCTTAGGAGGCAGAATCAGGTGGACTTAGGGAACAACTGGATGTGGGAAGTGATGGGGAAGTAGGACTCTAAGATAAGTGGTTACCAGGAGCCAAAGAGGGAGAGTAAAGATGTGAAGGCATGTTTGTGTGGGAAGATAATGAGATTCCTGACATGCTTCCTGCCACATTTTAGGATTATCTCTTGCCACTACTGAGTATAGATCCTTTACACCGGCCAGACTAGGTCACTTGCAGTTTCCCAAAGGTGCCATCCTCTCAGACCTCAGTCCCTTTGTACACATTGCTACAGATGACATGACAAAATCTCACTCTCCTGCTCTACCTGGATGACTCCAACTTACCAGCTCACCAGTTCTGTCCAGCCAGTCTTCTCCAGCCCTTCCCTTGCTTTCCTTCCTACCCAGCTGTTATGGGTTGAATTGTGTCCCCCCAAAAGATATGTTGACATCCTAACCATCAGTACCTGTGAATGTGACTTTATTTGAAAATAGGGTCTTTGCATATTTAATCAAATTAAGATGAGGCCATTAGGGTAGACCCTAATCCAATACAACTGCTGTACTTATAAGAAGAAAATGCTCTGTGAAGATAGAAATACACAGGGAGAACACCACGTGACAACAGAGGCAGAGATTAGAATGATGCAGCGGCCACTAAGGAAGTCTAAGGATTGCCGGCCACCACCAGAAGCTAGGAAGAGCCAAGGAAGGATTCCACCCAGAGTCTTAGAGGGAGCATAGCCCTGCTGACACCTTGATTTCAGACTTCTAGCCTCTAGAACTGTGAGAGAATAAATTTCTGCTGTTTTAAGCTGCTTGGTGGTACTTTGTTACAGCAGCCACAGAAAACTAATATACCAGCCATTTCCATGTGCCCATGTTTCCATACGTATAAATGCTTTACGACCACTCAGGCATTTACCATCTAGTCTGAGTCTTTATTTTATATTTATTCTTTAAACTCTGAGCTTATCTTTAAGGACAAGAAGCCTTACACATCTTACACATCTCTGTACATACTGCACACTGGCACAATGAATGCTTAATAATGAATTTTTTTTTTTCCGGCCACGCCACGCAGCCTGCAGGATCCAAGTTCCCCGACCGGTGATTGAACCCAGGCCCCCCTCAGTGACAGTGCTGAGTCCTAACCACTGGACCTCCAGGGAATTCCCGAATATTTCTTACATGAGAAAAAAATGAGCCAAAGTTCTTGATGAAATGTAGAGATTGGCAGGAGTTTGCGAGATGGCCACAGCTGGAAAGGGCAGACAGGGATACACAGTAGCTGATATGAGTCTCCAGGAGTTTTTATCTTGGGGTGTGGGACAGGGTAGGGGGAGTGATGATGAAGGAAGCAGCCTTGAGAGTAAAGGAGAAAGGCCCACCCCTTCCTACCCCCAGGCTCCATGGCACATGGATGAATTACCAGCCATGATTTGTAAGAGCTGCATGGGAGAGAAAAACTAGAATTCTGCCAGAATGCAGGCAACATTCTGGGAAGTCATTTGGAGTCTCAGACAGGCTGATACTCAGCATGTGGGCCATCACAACAGTCCCACTTGGTAAGCAACCACTCTTCTGAGCCTCTAGAGTGCTCCCCATCACTTGGCCGTCTTTGGGCCTCCCAGTGAGCCCAGAAACTAAAGGAGGAACACTTGGTACTGCAGAGGCCTCCATGAATTATATGAACCCGCACCTGCATCATGGCTATTTTTCTGACTGTTTGGAGCTAGCCCACACCGTTTTGGTCATCGAATATTCTGAGCAGTTTGTTTGTGAGGAATGGAGGCTGGAGTGCCAGCAGAAAGGGCTGAGGAGGAAAATGAGCACTAAGATGCCTGACGGTGACAGTGGGGAAAGAGGTTACATGTCCAGGGAGGCTGAGGGTGACAGGGTTGGCGGCCTAATGAGCAGAACTGGCCTTGGGTGTGAAACGGCTGGTCCACAGTGCCATCTGAACTCTCTGAAAGCTGCCTGAACTAGGAGAGAAGCATGGCTAGCCTACTTGGCTCCTGGAAGCAGCTGTCCCAGAAGAAAGGGCTTGGAGGGGTCCCAGAACCTGGAAAGATTGAAATGGAGTTTGATGCCTGAGTGGGGGAGGTGGGAGCAAAAGACGTTTATGCTAAATTCCACTTAGGGTTTTTGACTTAAGTCAATCAGCATTGACAACTTTATTACATTCTTATCCTTCAAGAAGTATAATCTCGTATTTAATAAGTATGCTAACGTGATTAACCAGAAGACTTTACTCCTGCCCACTCTGTATAAATTTTCTTTATTTCTATGTCCCTCTATGGAAGGAGAAGAAACATGAAACAAAAGCAGTTAATGTGTTTATGTGTTCTCTTTGAAAGAGTTGGAGGGAGTTTATCCTGCAGCCTTAATTCATTGTTTCCTATTTAGAGGGATTTAGCAAGATCAAAGTGAGTTTCAGCTATAGTCACCCATAAAGGTCCACAATTCTGCACTGCAGCCATTTTAGCACAGAATCAAATATGCTTCTGGACTCTGCTCTGAGATGTGGCAAATACAATTCATTGCCTTTGACAAGAACAGCTGAGCAGTGTATTTAAGAATGCTGGAGTATTAGGGGTACAGTGGACCTTCATAAAATTAAGATAAAAGTAATGTTTACTAAGGGCCTATCTTGGACACAGTTGGGTTTCCAAGTAGGTAAACCATTAATGACAGGCAATTAGAAAGAACATTCTAGTTAGTTACCTACAATACAACAGTATAGTGCCACAGTTAAAAAAAAATTCTAGGGATGGACTTCCCTGGTGGTCCAGTGGTTAAGACTCTGTGCTCATCCCTGGAGGGGGTTAGATCCCACATGCCACGTGGTGCAGCTGAAAAAGAAAAAAATTCTAGGGACAAAGCTAGTATTCATTTTGGCTTCATTTTTAGTTCAATTCAGTTCAAGATGCTGGCTAGAAAACCCCACATATGAGAAAATGTAAGGAGCAAATTCCTTCGTGCCCTACAATGTTCTTGATAGGAGCTATAAAAATAGATTATTGGAGGGGCTTCCCTGGTGGCGCAGTGGTTGAGAGTCCGCCTACTGATGCAGGGGACACGGGTTCGTGCCCCAGTCTGGGAAGATCCCACATGCCGCAGAGCGGCTGGGCCCAGTCAGCCATGGCCGCTGAGCCTGCACATCCGGAGCCTGTGCTCCGCAACGGGAGAGGCCACAACAGTGAGAGGCCCACGTACCGCAAAAAAAAAAAAAAAAGATTATTGGAAACCTTCAGCATTTCCTGCTTTATGTTTCACAGATGAGAATGTTTGCCCTGAAACCACCCACCTACGCAGCCATTGGTTTCCCAAGCGTGAGCTCTTCTCGCAGTCTCCCCTCCTGTTTTCCCCTGACTGCCAGTCCAGGAGGGAGAAAACAGCTAGGCACCAGTTGCTCCTGTGAGAGCTTTGTGGTTCCTAGAGGGGAAACTGCCTTAGCCACAGGAGAACACAGAGGGTCTGGAATCCCATCTAGAGCACAGGCCCACTTCATAAGAATGCCTGATGATGCAGATAGGAAGACATACCTTCGTGAAAACAGCAACACTGCTCTCACAGAGCACAGACCCAAATGCAGAGAGAACTAATTAAAACTGGATGTGTGTGTGTGTGTGTGTGTGTGTGTGTGTGTATGTGTGTGAGAGAGAGAGAGAGAGAGAGAGAGAGAGAGAGAGAGAACAAAGAATTTTTTTTAGAAAGGGTTCTGAACCTAAAATGTAAAAAGAATAGCTGCCATAGTTCAATTTATGAAACCAAGCAATCGGTGGCACCTAGAAAAGGGCCCAGCACATAACAAGTCCTCGAAAAAGATTTTTGACAGACTGTGTTGACAGACAACCACTCCCCCACCTTTAATGCCTTCTCTGCCTTATTCAGCAGGCTTTCTTATCTCTACTATTTCCTTTCCAGCATTATAGCTGGTTAATAACTCACTCTGCCATGTAGAACAAGATATGCAATCAGATAGTTTTCCAAGAAATTGATGTTGTTAAGGGAACCATTGTTTGATTGGGGAAGAATTTCAGAAGCGTTTATTTATTTATTCACTGATTCGACCAACACTCATCAGGTGCTTCTCATGGACAGACACTGCATTCGTTAAGTTATACTGCTGGGAAGCTGACAGGAGAAATGCACCTGCTCCCAAAGAGGCCACCGTAGGAGAGCCAGACAGACACTTAGAGAATTATGATACCACGAGATAGAGGGATGCAAACAGTTCCTCAGGATCCCGACGGAGGCAAAGACTAACTCTGCCTGAGCGGAGTGGGAAGGAGGTGACCTTTGAACTGGGATGATTCCAGGGCAAGAATGGGGGACAGCATTTCACACAAACTAGTAGAGCATGAAAAAATGAAGGAACATGGGGTGCTCTTGTTACAGAACCACATTTGTTTTGGCTGACGTGCAGCAAGCCCAAACACTGAGACGATGAGTTTTGCAGCACAGAGAGCTTATTCACAAGGCAGCCAAGAGAGGGGAACAAGTCTCAAATCTGCCTACCAAATGCTTGGGGCTCAGGGCATTTATGGCATAAAACAGCAAGGTGTCTTGAGGTGTAAGGATCGTGGAGGAAGGTGATTGGGAAAAGGTGTGGTAACTGTCATTCCGTGCAGGTGTAAATAAGCTATGGGCCTCTGTGCATTCAAAAATGGCGGCACTTAGCATCATTTGAGGGTGGAGTTTTTGGCCCTGTGACGTCAAAAGGTCACCGAGTGGACACTCGCTCATGTCCGGTTGGAGGGTCAGTGGTTCAATCCAGTCTCAACCAGCTCAGCTCCAACTGGACACATCTGACTCCAAGTTCCTGGAAAACAGCTCTAGCAAACATCTTATTGCTTAGGCTACATGCTGCGTGGAGGACACACCAGTCTTAAAACAACCTTGATTAGTGAAGGCAGGGGAAGTGGATTTAACTCATTGCCCACGGTTTCTTTCTGGCACCTTGAGAATGGTGGTAAGATTGGTCTGAAGAACATGGGGAGAAAGAAAGTGGATGTGAAAAGACAGGGAGCCTAGAAAAACAGATAGAGCCAGATTGTGAAGGGCCAAGGAGTTTGGACTTTATTCTATGCAATAAGCAGTCACTGAAGGCTGAGGTCCTTGAGTAAAAGACGAAAGTGGGGTAAAGGTCTAATCAATTGTTTGCTCCATGCCAAAAGCAGAGTTGATTTTATAAATTACATTTCATTACATAACACAATTTATTTTTTTTAGTATGAGAGCAGTATGAAGATGAATGGACAGTAAGGAAAAATGGATATTGGTCACTAGATCAATCTAGAACTGTTACAAGAGTCAAATAAAAATAATAAGGTTACATAGTCGAGAAATATCAAAGTAGAACAAATGCAAGTGAGCATAAATACAGTTTTTAAAATAAGAAGTCTTCCCATTATAAACAATGACTATAGGGCTTCCCTGGTGGCGCAGTGGTTGAGAGTCCGCCTGCCGATGCGGGCGACGCGGGTTCGTGCCCCGGTCCGGGAGGATCCCATATGCCGCGGAGCTGCTGGGCCCGTGGGCCATGGCCGCTGAGCCCGCGCGTCCGGAGCCTGTGCTCCACGGCGGGAGAGGCCGCAACAGTGAGGGGCCCGCATACCGCAAAAAAAAAAACAAAACAAACAAACAAACAAAAAAAAACAATGACTATAGGCTTCAAAATATATTTAGGATTTCCCATGAAGTATTTATATCAACATCACATGTATTCTGAATCAAAGGAGTATATCCTTATTCCATTATGAGTTCACAGAATAATAAAATGCAATAGAATCTGGCAATATGGACTTCCCTGGTGGTGCAGTGGTTAAGAATCTGCCTGGCAATGCAGGGGACAGGGGTTCAAGCCCTGGTCCGGGAGGATCCCGCATGCCACGGAGCAACTAAGCCTGCGAGCCACAACTACTGAGCCCGCATGCCACAGCTACTGAAGCCTGCACGCAGCAACGAAGACCCAATGCAGCCAAAAATAAAATAAAAAATAAAAAAGTCAATAGATGTCAAAGTGAAAAAAAAACTTAAAAAAAAAAGAATCTGGAAATATTAGCACAATGAAATTAAAATATGTGTCATTGCTTGCTTACTACTTGCAGTAATTTACAAACCAGACGCAATGACACTTATGGAAAATTTACAGTCACAAAAAGTTGAGAGATTTCTGGCAGGTCCAAGATAAATTTGTAGCTTAGCCAAGAAAATAATTCACATTTCCTACTTATCATTCCAAGGCTCTTCACACTTCTTATCCTGCCTTCTTTTTTCTTTCCATTTTTTTGTCTTATAGGTTTTGAAAAAAGTAAGTACTTCTCTAGATTTCCTCAATTTAACTAGTTTTTAATGGGTCAGGAAACATCTAGGAACTAATGAAACCTTTGTATACTTGACAGGTGTACCTATGCTGTGTGGGTCTTCTCAGAAAAGTATTTTGGCAGTATTTGGTGGTGAGGGTAAGGAATCCTTTTGGTAGGTATCTTTGAAGAGAAGAGAAACAGTGGAGAGTTGTAAATCAAAGCCATTTTTTAAGCAAAAAATGATTAATATTTGTCCTCGGCTTTCTCTCCCTCTTTTGAATACTTTTGTACTTTTGTTTAAATAATCTTGCCCCTGCTACCATGAATTTTTCCACGCACTATAAAATCTGTGATTTTTCTTGTCCCATGGAGGGCTTACCTGAAAAGGAAAAGAACAATAGCTCTTCTTGACAAGCAAAGAGCTGCTGCTGACTCAGCGGTCATTAAGTCCCAACCCATTGGGTATTTTTCCAGAGGTTAGGGTTGGGCACTATCACTTCTCTGCTCAGTGAGCCCTGGCTGATGACTTAGACAGGTCAGTCACAGAAGCCATTTCTAGCTTTGGAATTCTGTTTTTGGTGAGAAACCAAGTGGTGTTGGCCTCAGTTGCCTACTCCAATGAGAGCCAACTGGCTCAGCCATGTAAGGAGGTACATTCAACTTGTCTCCTCTCTTCCTCTCTACACATAGCATTGAATCAGGCAACCATGATGTAGCATTGAATCAGGCAACCATGATGAAGTCTTCAAAAGGAGAGCAGAAATATTGGTAATAGTCAGATAATGCTTAAACATGTATATATATATATATTTTTAAATTAATTAATTAATTTTTATTTTTGGCTGCGTTGGGTCGTCTTTGCTGCACACGGGCATTCTCTAGTTGCGGCAAGCAGGGGCTACTCTTTGTTGCAGTGCGCGGGCTTCTCACTGTGGTGGCTTCTCTTCTTGCCGAGCACAGGCTCTAGGCATGTGGGCTTCAGTAGTTGTGGCACACGGGCTCAGTAATTGTGGCTCACGGGCTCTAGAGTACAGGCTCAGTAGTTGTGGCACATGGGCTTAGTTGCTCCGCGGCATGTGGGATCTTCCCGGACCAGAGATCAAACCCATGTCCCCTGCATTGGCAGGTGGATTCTTAACCACTGCACCACCAGGGAAGTCCCTAACATGTATATATTTTTGAATACATGATTTGCCTTGATCTCAATAGCTACCTCCAGAAACTGAAACAAGAATGGAAGATTCCATCCACAGTCCATCTCTTGGCAGCCAAACCCTCAACACACAGGAAATGTAACACGAATACAGCCAAATTCAGTGCTTGGGCTGTTTGGTCCAGATGACTTCCTACAAGAGAGTATCTCAGTAGACGCATAGAAGGAGAGCTCTGTTTAGAAGCATATGGAAATTTCTTTGGGCCACACTAAGGAGTAAAGTGGTTCAATTACTCTAAAATATAAAGAAAAGCTGTACTGGCACTCGAAATCTTGCAGTCAAACTAATGTTTCATTAATATTTTTAGACACTAAGAAAGTCCTCTTCATCTACATTCACTTTTAGTGGTACTTGGAGTGGAAAAAATAATACAAGAGGCAACAGTTTGACTTTTGATGAGGGAAATTTTTTTTTCAAGATTCTCCAGAAAATTCTTTACCACTCCCTGTTCCAATGCTTTTTATTTTATTAACTGTAATAAAACACATTATGTCATACTGTGCTAGCCCTTTTCATTAGTGTCTCATAGCAAGACAGTGCTTAATTTACAGCCCAGTCATGGTTAGGTCCAGGGAGATGACTGCTGGGCCCAAGGAGGAACCAAGCAAATCTGCTCAGTAATTTACATCATGAAGGGAAGCTTCGTGTATTCCCTTGAGAACAGGATTATCACCGCTGAGTTGGGCTCCTGCTGACAGGGCAGAAGAGGCAGTGCAGGTGTTGAAAACTTGGATGCAAAGAACTCAGAAAGGGAGGTGGCCATCCAGCTTCCCCTCACTGAGAACCCTCTCTCTTCCCCGGGGCTGGTCAGGGCCTTCAGGGTGTGACGTCAGATCCACTGGGCAGTGGAAGACCTGTGGCTAGGAACAGAGGTGGGGCCAGGACAGGGAGGTGCCAAGGGGGGCTGTGGACGCCTCTGCCTGGGGACATCCCTGGAGAACATATGCAGCTCTGACAAGCAAAGTTGTTGCCCTCCTGCCCTTCCTGCTCACTGCCCCCTCCATTGTCTCCATTCAGCAATCCTTCCCTTACTGAGGCCCTGTTCCATGCCAGGAACTCAGTTACAGCCTGGGGGCCAGGCAATAAAAGCAGAATAGTTTTCAGGAACACTACAGTCGTTCCTGAGGAGCAGAGTTCTAAGGCAATGAACTGATTGTTGTTCTTCAAGGTACAGAGCCTGTATTAAGGGAGATGAGAGGACTTTCCTGGTGGTGCAATGCTTAAGAATCCACCTGGGGGCTTCCCTGGTGGCGCAGTGGTTAAGGATCCGCCTGCTAATACAGGGGACACAGCTTCGACCCCTGGTCTGGGAAGATCTCACATGCCGCGGAGCAACTAAGCCCGGGCACCACAACTACTGAGCCTGCGCTCTAGAGCCCATGAGCCACAACTACTGAAGCCCATGCACCTACAGCCCATGCTCTGCAACAAGAGAAGCCACTGCAATGAGAAGCCTGCGCACCACGACAAAGAGTAACCCCCACTCGCCGCAACCAGAGAAAAGCCCACGTGCAGCAACGAAGACCCAACGCAGCCACAAATAAAAGTAAAATAAAATAAATTTATTTTTTAAAAAAAGAATCCACCTGCCAAGGCAGGGGACACAGGTTCAAGCCCTGGTCCAGGAAGATCCCACATGCCGCGGAGCAACTAAGCCGGTGCGCCACAGCTACTGAGCCTGCGCTCTAGAGCCCGCGAGCCACAGCTACTGAAGCCTGTGTGCCTAGAGCCCAAGGTCCGCAACAAGAGAAGCCACGGCAGTGAGAAGCCCGCACACGGCAACGAAGACTAGCCCCTGCTAGCCGCAACTAGAGAAAGCCCGTGCGCAGCAATGAAGACCCAACACAGCCAAAAATAAATAAATAAATAATTTAAAAAATTTTTTTTAAAAAAGGGAGATGAGATTTGGGGCCCAGGACTAGGAGACTTGAGTGAGATCACTGCCATTGGGGTATGATAAAGTACCTCCACCTTCTCTCCTCTCATCCCTTACACCAGTGGCCAGGATGTTGCTGGGAACCGGGAGTCAGATCAACTTAAGGAAGAACTTTCTGACTCAGAGCTGTCCAAAGATAAAATGAGCGGTGTTGAGGGGTGGCGAGCTCCCGGCCACTGGAATTGTTGGACAAGAGGCTGGATAGCTACCTGGTGGGATTGACAAGGTCCCTTCCAGACCTAGTAGTCCATGAATCCACAGGGGTCTCGTCCGCTGGCAGTGGCAATTCTGGATGAACTAGTCTGCTCTGCTCTGACCTGTCATGAAGATAATGAGGAGGCCTGATCAAGGAAAGGGTGATGGGAAAGAGCTTGGTGATGAGGGAGTTGTGGACTAAGGGTAGGAGTGGGAGGGGAGGGGTATATACAGCTGCCATAACAAAGTACCACAAACTGGGTGGTTTTAAACAACAGAAATTTAATATCTCACAGTCTGGAGACTAAAAGTCCAAAATCAAAATGTCAGCAGGGTTGGTCCCTTCTGAGAGATCGAAAGGAGAGTCTTCTCCATGCTTCTGCCAGCTTTGGGTAGCCCCAGGCGGTCCTTGGCTTGTAGACGCGTCACTCCAGTCCTCTGTCTTCACATGGCCTTCTGCTATAAGGACACCAGTTATATTGGATTAGGGGCCCACCCTACTCCAGTACAACCTCATATTAATTTGACAAATTAGATCTGCAATGATTCTATTTCCAAATAAGTTTACATTCTAAGGTATTGGAAGTTAGGACTTCAATATAACTTAGGGGGACATAATTCAACCCATAACAGGAGGCAACTTGCTTAATTCCTGAGCCTTCCACTTTTCCCACCTGTACAACTCCAGTGGTGGCGCTGCATGGAGAGAGGTTGGGTGGCTGGAGTGGACGCCACCCCCTCTGTTGACCTGAGCTTGACTTTAGATACAGCCTAGCTCCCAGAGTGTTCCCAGGGCTTCAAACTCCTGCCCTTCCCTAGAACCCACTTCTCCTCACAACAGTCACAGCACCCACCACTGGGAAACACATGTATCCTGGCACCTTAGAGCCTCAAGGTCTCTTCTCTCTCATCAAGGTGCTCCCGGCTATCTTTCATTCGCACCCAGGCAGAGATAACGTGCAGAGTGTGTGTGCCGGAGGGTTTTGTTTTTTTTTCTCTTTTGGGACTCATTTTACAAAGACTTAGACAGTCCCCTAGGCTTTTGGCCTGTTTCACCCAGTGTTGGACATCTGGTTACACTAAGTGAGTTCCCAAGATCTGGGGGGAGAAAGATTATAAACTACAATTCTAGGAACTTCTGCCAGTGATACCTTCCATGAGATTACCAACACAGAGGCAGAATGTGGTAAAATGGGGAAACATCAGACTAGAAGCAGAAGTCTGAACTTCTATGACCACACACTACGGATGGGCCGTGTGACAGTGGTGGTCCCGTCACTTCTCCTCTCCTTCAGCTTTTCCAATGGTAAAAATAAGTTAGACTATTTTAATGCTGATGTTCTATGATTTCATAAAAGTCAATATTCTATGATTTCACAATAGGTCTCTAAGGACCATTCCAATGCTGATATTTCATGATTTTATAATGGAGAGTTAAGCTTTTTATGCTGGTTAAATGGAAGGAAAGAGGAGACATACTTCATTTCTCTGAAAGTCAGTTAATATCTTTGGGGAATGATGTCACCTTCGAGCTTCAATTTTCAGATCTATAAAATACAGAAATAACAATATGAACCTGATGAAGTGGTGGGAGCGAGGGTGCTTGGAGAGACGTACAGCTCGGGACAGAGTCCAGCCGGAAGCCTCTCTGGTTTCCTCACCCAGAGCCCCAGCCACTGCAAGGGAGAGCTCACCGAGAGGGCCGGGAAGGGGCGGGGCGAGAACCACGCCCACCTCCTCGCCCCGCCCCCTCCCCAGATATCGCGAGAGGGCGGGTCCGCTTGGGTTTGGTGTCGGCGTCGCTCCGGCGTTAGGCCGGCTAGTCTCCGCGGGTCGCGGGTAAAGTGCGGGTGGCCTAGGGTGCTGTAAGGGCCGCTCGGCGCGCTAAGGACCGCTAGCCACGCGGCGTCGGCTGGACGCCAGAGCGTCCAAGTCGTTGTGTCGTGACAACGACTCTGGTGGCTGTTTCCGCGACAGCAGGTGCGGTCGCTACAGCCCCAGGCGGGCTTGGCGGCTGACTGGCGAGTCTCTGCTCGCGCCCAGCCCTTTCCTTCCTGTACCCGGCGCCAAGCAGCGACGCTGAGCCGACCGCCGGAGCGGCGGGCAATGGCGGCCTCGACGGCCTCGCACCGGCCCATCAAGGGGATCCTGAAGAACAAGAGCTCTACGACTTCTTCTGTGGTGGCATCGGCCGAACAGCCCGGCAGGAGTGTCGAGGAAGAGCTGAGGTAAGAGCCGCGAGGGATGGCCATCGTCGCCCGGGTCGGCCTGGCCAGCCCCTTCTTCCCCGCCTGGGCGGCCTCGCCCTCCCCGCCCCCCGGCACTGTTGCCGACCCCCAGCCCGACCCCGGACCCCGAGCCCGAGCGCGGCGGGCGGGCGGGCGGGGCGGCTGCGTAGATGCGGCCCTTGTGCCGCTCGGGTCTCCCTCCGCCGGCCAGGCTGAGGGGTGGAGTGATTATAAAGAAGACAGGAGCTATGACGTTTGTTGTGTGGGGTTTTTTTAAAGTATATACGCATATATAGTAATTTAAAAACATACACCATGATCTTTGAGCTTCTGGAAATTGGGAATATTAAAGAATCAAATTGAAGTTAAAGCTTCACCTGTTTAGCATTTATTATTTCTTCACCTTGTATCCGAGTGTCTGAAATTCAGTGATTAAAGTGTATTTTCTTGGCTTGGGAGCCCTTTAAGATCTAGTCTCAAGCTAATAAGAGACTCCTCCGAAAAAGAGATAATTTCTCCATTTTTCTAATTACGCTTCTGCCATAGTCGTTCCTTTTTAGGTGAACATTATCACAAGAATAATGCCACATTCACTCTCTTGGGTCCTGGTTTGTCATTATCTCTGCATTAAAAGAAACCGAAAATTTCCCAGTCTGATCTATATTTAATGGAAAGCTATTTATTGCTAATTATTTTTGCATCTGCAACGAGAGTTTGAGCGCTTTCTAGTCTTTGTTCCTCTTGAAAGACATATGTAAGCTCAGAACAGTTCAGAAAGTACCAACTTAAAATGATCCCGTGATAATTTAGTTGCTTTTGCATACTCACAAATACATATGTGAGAAGATGTTGACCCATAGCATTGTGTGTGATAGTAAATAATTGGGAACAACCCAAGGTCCATTAAGAAGGACTGGTGAAATATTAATTATGGTACATTAGTATAATGGGAAAACAGACCAGCCTTTAAAAAGAATGAAATAGATGTTAATGCGCAGAGAAAGATATCCAAGGTGCAGTCCTCAATGGGGGGAGGGAAAAAAAGGTGCAAAACCGTATATATAGTGTAAAATATAACACTGGGTTAGAAGTCCTCAGAGGCTTGGGTGTTCTAAGATACTAAACACATAAGGACTCTACATTCTGGAAATAAGGCCTAAGAAAAGTTGTTGAAATCTGTGAAGTCATAAAGCTAAAATGAGGATGTTCCCGAAAACTTTGAATATTGGAACTAGGGCACACCTGTTCAAAAGGATCATTTTAGGGCTATAAAAGGAACTACAGTTTGGTGATGGTAAATTTATGGGGATTTGTGTTACCTTGAGGAAAACGTTAAGAAGGATCACAGCTCAGAATCATGTCCTTTGGGGGTTGTAAAGAACCTTAATTTGTCCAGCACCTCTCCTACTCACACTCTCTTTTGGATGCTTGACTCACTTACGTTCTCCAACATGCAATTTTCTAACCTATATTTCTAACCTCTGTTTGGGGTAAGCCGCTTCATATGGGAAGGGGGGGTTGTTGTAATGGGATTAAGAAAACAGTCTTACCAGAGCATAGCTATAACAGGAAGACCAAGATAGTCTTAATAACAAAACAAACTGTGGAAGGCTCTTATATGATTTCAGGGTGTTCAGCAGCCAGAATGTGGTTCACACTGGCATTTAAGTTATTTACCTATTCTCCAGTGTGAGCTTCTTTTTGTTTGGCTACCAAGTAGCTTATTACTTTCTTCTGTCTTTCGCTGCTGCTTCTGTTATTCTCAGCTTTGGTCTGTTGTAATTTCTGGTGGCCCCACTCTGTGTTGGCCTCTTTATATAATTGACTGTGGTTTACCTCTAGGTCCTTCTGCCTGGAAAGCCGCCATACTAGACTGTCTCACCTACATAGGGCTGCTCCTTCTCTAGGAGCTGCTAACAGGGCAGATTGACTTCAAGGGGGCCTTTTGCAAGGCAATTGACTTTGACTTGTGTAAATTAGGAGGTTATAGTCCTGTCTTCAAAGGCAGTTTACCAAGCCCTAATTCACTGAGGTTTATGATCTTTGGCTCTAAGTAGTAAAAGGGGATGGGTTTTTTCATGATAAGTGTTATTTGACTGGAAAGCAAATAAACTAATTCTATTGGTAATACAGTACACATTATTATTTATGGCACAGCTCATGCAAACAATATTAGTGACTTTATGAGAGCCTCTTTGAACAGAAACAATGAAAGTATAGGTGAACACATTTGAAACAAACTTTTTGTAATGTTTAAGTACAACCAGTATTTTCCCTTTCGTGTATAAAGGACCGAAATAAATAGCTCTTTCAAGTACAATGCACTTAAAATTCAGAAACTAAAAAGTATAGTGTAATGGTCTAACTTCAAATGTTGGAACCAGAGTATTAGGCAAAATAATCTCATATTAATGTGAAAATGACCGGGGATTTAAGTCACTTCTCACTGTTCTCAGTAGTGACATTCTATAAAGTCACCACAAACACTGAGTTAGTTAATACTGAACTGCTACTCCTGGGGGAATACAGACTTAGGTTCCTGTAAGCCTCTGGTCACAACATTTTCATCAACCAATCAGTCCATAACCTTTTAAAATTTCTGTTTCTGTTTAAAGACACCTAATTTTATACATATTGTTGATTCATCAACATTGAACACATGGCCAATAGCACTATAACTCATGCCTGAATGAAGTTTATCTAACACATACTTTCTCCATAAGACACATAACAATCTTCTTGGGCTTAGGAGCACTGGACAGCACTTAAGCACGATCTTTGGGAGCCATTTTGAACAGCTAATTCACCAAAAAAGCAAAAAACATGGTACTAAATAGATAAAAAGGACACATTTACAGTAAGAGAGCTGAAGCAAGAAGGTTTAATCTCAGCTGGGAACATGTGCATTGGACAACTCAAATTTTTCCGTGCTCTATGCGTGTCTGAGAGAGACAGAGAAATCTCCTCAAGTATTGATTTTGGAGTTACAGATAAATTTTGGCAAGTAGTCAGATTTGCAAATACAGAATCCACGAATAACCATACCTTTTATTGGTGCCATTATCATGTGAAGTACAGTGGTAGTTTCCCTTTTCTGCACAAACCACTCCCCACCCCAACACCATCAGTTGTGAGAGGGTATAATTTAACAGAACATTTTATTTAACATAAAGAGATGTTACTAAGGGATTTTTTTTTTTAAGTCATGAGTTGTGCTATTCCAGTGGTCTCTAAACTTTTTGATTATGCATCATTTTAGTAGGAAAAACTTGAAATGTTTCAAATATGTTTGTTTATGATTTATATACATATACTACTACCATTAGATAATACCTCAAGATTCAATATATACTTAAAGTGAGGTTTATATACTGCCATATTTCAAGTAGTCTTTAGGATTTTTTTTATACAGTTCTTGTCCAACCTTTTTTTTTTTTTTAATGTCCGGATGGTGTTATCTTCTTATTCTCTATACTTTGCATTGGTACTGTTATCTTCAGTGAGTGGTTTCTTTAGGTACCATTTGTCAGGTACCACTTTTTGAGGGTTAGTTCAATTAAAACTGGATAGAGTCTGTAAATCCACATAATTAGGCTTAGATAATGTCAGTATATTGCAGCACCCTGCTCAACTAATTAGAACACCACTGTCATCACTATGATTGTGGAATTCCCATTCTTTCTGGATACTTTGAATATAGTGAACAGCCTGTGAAGGTCAGACATAACAGATCTAGTGAGTAAGTTCGTGGGTTTCATCAAAAACAAGACACCATTGATTCTAAGATGTACCATGATTTTAGGTAGCACCAAGAAAGAAAAAAATACTGCCAATTATAAGATGCCATCCATTTTAAGATATATTCTGTTTTCAGAAATATTAAAGTGAGAAAAATGTTCATTTGGAATTGTTGAAAATATAATATTGTGTTACTAAAGCCTATCTTATTCGAAGTATTAAAGGTTAGTGATTCATATGGGGCCAGATTGCCTGGGTTCAGATCCTCTTTGCTACTTATTAGCTCTGTGACTTACAGTGCGTTATTCATTATATCCCTGCCTAGTTTAATTATTAAATGAGTTACTAAATGTAAAGTGTTTAACCCAGTACCTCACCTTCAAATGTTGGTCTTATTCAATTAGAAATACAGAAATCTAATTTTCCCCACTTTTGGGGTTGTTGTACACAGTATGCTTTGGATTCACTGTGTTCAATTCAAATTCTGTAGTAGTCTTAGGTAATGTAGGCAAATTCTGCTTGGAAAAATAGTGCTTAAATTAATTTCCTTTAATATAATTTTACATAAGCATGCTTCAGCTTTGTGTTTTTCTGCCTGTAAAGGGATATGGAATATGGTCAAAGGCCCACTGAGTAAAGTTTTCCAAAAGTGACCTTTTATTTACTAATTGCTTTTATTGTTAAGTCTTAGTTTAATTGTTCAAGCTTCAAAGGCTTGTACTTTGTCAACCTACAGAAGTTGAATCTTCATTTAAGAAAGAACCATTTCTTGAAATGTGGGGTTAAAGTTTAACACATTGAAGCAAAATCCTGCTTCCCACTCCAAACTCGGCTAAAACTGTAAAAACAAGAAGGTCACAAGCAGCAAGAAGTATGAGTAGGTCTTTGAGATGGCATCATATGAGCTATCAAAGTGAAAGTGAGAATTGGTGACTTTTTCTGGTGCAGATTTAGGCTGCCGGAAAACCAATCACCCAAGAGGGAGGAGGGAGCTGAAACTAGCAGGTGCTTTCACCCTCACAGCAGATCTTCAGTGTAAGTGGTACTGCGCTTATTTTTTGTAAGTGGAGATGATGACCCAAAGGTCACACTAACAGTTTGTGGTAGTACTGGGAGTAAACCAAGTTCACTCCTTGGGTTTTGTTACTCAACTGATGTTAATTCTACCAAAATTTAAGAGATGCTAATTTCCATATCCAGTGTCCTCTGCAGACAGTTTCTTCAACTTCATTACTTTCCTCCTAAGAATTTCCAGCATTCTTTGGAGTCTGTTGTTTTATGCCCTTACTGAAAGTTCATGGTTTTGCAAGGTAATTATCTTCTCTGGATCTTGACAATTTAAGGTTCTTTTTCTCTTAGTATTGTGGTGAAGATGTGGAGTGAAGCTTTGGATATATAAAACTTTAATACTGTTTATAGTAGATAGTAAACTAAATGGCAAGCGAATGGGAAAAATTTAGGTTATATGTAATGTGGTTCTGTATAATACGGCTTAAACCTTATATATATCTTTGAGTTATATATAATGTGGTTTAAACCTTCTCATAAATTTGAATGAGTTCTTTACATTTATGTAGATATAAAGAACTCACTCAAATTAATGGGAATGTTTCCAGTAAATAGGCAAAGGATGTAAACAATTCACCCAAGGAAAGTAAAATAAGCATTTTTTCATATTATTTATTAGGTAATGAGCAGAGAAACATAAAACAGCGTTTAAATATCAATTTATACCTCTCAGGTGGCAAAAACACACACAGATATCCAATCCTGGCAAAGTTTTGGCAGTTATTTGGGGACATTACAAATAGTCCTCTCTTTAAAAAAAAAAAAAGCTATATGGCAACATGGAGTGAACTACAAAGCTCTTGATAAATTTAACTCAGATATGCTTGTCCTAGCAAATTATCCTGAAAAGTCATTGAATACAATATGCACAAATGTTCATTTCTGCTTTACTTTAAGTAGGAAGATACTGGATTTAATCTAAATATCTAATATTAGGTAAATATTTTGTTATTGAATATTATGCATGTAATATTAAAAAGGTAAAGACTAGAAAATACAAGCAGCTTATGATAAAATACATATACTGAAATAGAAGCTATTTTTATATATACTGTTTCATCTATATTTTTATATATACTAATAGCTTGGGTATTTTTTTGTATATGTTAGAGTGGAAAGAATACACAGAAATCAAAATTGTTAGTGGGTTAAGGTACTAGGATTGTGGTTCTTAAATTTTATCCTTAATTTCAAGAAAACATCATTTCTTCTTATATCCTACAATTCAGTTCTTTTTCTTCTATCATTATCTCACAGAACAGATTTGCAGGGTGTTTGGGGGTACCTCTAACTTCAAAGGGCCATCTGCATTCTTCTAATGATGATAAATTGTCATTTTAATTCAATATTGTTAGCATCACTTAGGAAGTAGCTTGTTTTACTTTGAGATTAGGACACACCTAACAAAGTCATTTTGTATGTGTTTATTTTTTAAAATATTTTATTGTAATTTAATACACATACAGAAAAGTGTATTAGATGTAATTTTAAAGCTTAAGGAATAATTATAAAGCAAACACCCCTATAACCGCCATACTGGTCAAGAAGAATGTTTCCATCACCTCAGAAATGTCTCCTGTCTGGGACTTCCCTGGTGGCCCAGTGGGTGGGACTCCACGCTCCCAATGCAGCTGGCCCGGCCGGTTGGGTCCCTGGTTGGGAACTAGATCCCTCATGCATGACGCAACTAAGATCCGGTGCAGCCAAAATAAATAATAAATAAATAAATATTAAAAAAAAAACAGAAAGAGAAAGAAAAGAAATGTCTCCTGTCCTTTCCAATCACAGTCTCCTCCTCCCCTGTAATATAATCACTATCCTGACTTTTATGGTAATTCCCTAAGTATACATCCCTATACACTTTAGTTTTTGCGTGCTCCTGAACTTTATATAAATAGATATGTACTAGTTATCTTTTACAATATCTTTAATAGGGAATCTTAATTGGGCTGTGTTAATACAGGTTTTATGAAACTTTTACCTGTGCTTTTGTGTTTCTGACTCGGACTTAACTCTGGCTTATCATTTCAGAGGCCTTGTCTTATCAGGAGGGAACATTGAGTTACCATATAGTGGGTCTCCCTTTGTCTATTAATTGAATTGCTTTCTTCACAAAATTAATCTAATTCTCTTAAAATTTGTGTATGTCTTTAATTATCCTTCTAATCAGAAGCTTCTTGATCATTTCTGCTGTCTAAAATCTTTAAAGTGTATCTCTTTTCACTGTGAGTTTCCTTATGTAGAATATGACCAAGAGAAGACCTCAATCATTTGCTTTCTAAATTTACAGAAATTTGTAGATAATAGATCTATTTAGCAAAATAAAAATCTGAAACTGTAGATTTGGTCAAATAGAAAACTGACTGCTTTTTAGAAAAACTCATTCTGTAGCAGATCATAAATATTTCAAAATCATTTAAATTTTGAATCTTGTGGGACAGTGGGAGAAGGCATTCATACATAAGCAATTTAAACATTTTTTCAGAATGCCTTATCGCAAGCCATTCTCACAGTGCTAATAAGTGAGATATGGTTTCAGGACTTTTAACAAAACTTTAGATTTAAAAATCCTAAAAATTCCATTTTTTATAAATTCCATGTAGAGTAAATACAGCCCAAGAGAGAATGTTTGTTGGACTTGCCTATAGTAACAGGACTAATGAAGGGTAAGTGGAACTTGAACCTTAAACATCTATCTCCCAGTTGTATGTTACTGTTTTTTTTTTTTCACCACAAGACCAGCTATTACTCTGAAGGTCAGAAACTAGGCATCTAAAGAAATCAATACTATTGTAAAGCAACATCTATATACACAGTCTAGTTCAGTCAAGTGTTATATACAGACATACACTAGCAACATTTAAGTTTGATTAGTTGAAAATTCAGGTGAATACCTTGCTGAATGAATAAAAAAGCAGTTCTTTAAAGAAGAAATGTTACTTCTGTGCTTTAAAAATAAATGATCCATTAATTTTTAGCTTCTTATAAACTTAAGATTTTGATTGTTTTCATGGTGAAGAAACTTCTGTTTGGTGGTGGTGGGGAATGGGAGTTGTAGTGTCAGTCACCTGTGGAGTATATCTAGGCCAACCTTTGCCTCTTGATAAAACTAAGCGTAAGTAGGCTTAAAAGGAAGTTGTAGTTAATAGTACTTAGTCTGCAATTGAATATTATTCAATTAGGCCAAGGAAAATATTCCTGTTGTGTTTTTTACAAACTATTTTTATCAAACTATTTTATCAAACTATTAAAAATACATCGTAGATCCAAAATCCTTAACTACTGAGATCAGGCAATGTGTAAATTCCAGCTTTTGCTGTTATTCTATAGGCCAGACGAAGATTAAACATGTCATAATGTAATAGTTTTTTGAATGCCTGGTGAAGAATCTGATTACCCCTTCGTATCCACAGGTTCTGCATCCTCAGATTCAGCCAATCATGGATCAAACATATTCTGGAAAAAAAATTTCCAGAAAGTTTCAAAAACCAAACTTGAATTTGCCATGTGCCAGCAACTATTTGCATTGTATTATATTGTATTTACAACTATTTGCATAGCATTTACATTGTATTAGGCATTATAAGTAATCTAGTAATGATCTAAAGTATACGGGAGGATGTGCAGAGATTATATACAAATATTATGCCATGTTATAGAAGAGATTTGAGCATCCTTTGATTTTGGTTATCTGTGTCAGTCCTGGAACCAATCCCCTGAGGATACCGAGGGACAGCTGTAATGTGTTTTTAATATGTGGGCACTGAGTATTCTGTAAAATATTTACTGACACTTTATTGTAGTTACTTATGGCTTTTACCCAAGTCAGTTTCTGTTCCAAGAAAGTAGATGTAAAAATAGAAGTTAGCAGTCAAATAGAAATTGCAGTGTGGGATTTGGATGTTTGTGAATTTTAGATGTGTACATTTTGTATCTTTTACTACATTGAGGAAAATTTTTTTTCTTATTATTTTAGTAAAAAGTCCCAGAAGTGGGATGAAATGAACATCCTGGCGACATATCATCCAGCAGACAAAGACTATGGTTTAATGAAAATAGATGAACCTAGCACTCCTTACCATAGGTAATGTTTTGTACACAGCATTCCTTTTTTGACTTGTTTCCATTTTGCATTTGACGTGAGCTTCTGGATAACAGATGATTTGAATCTTTGTCTGTTTTTTTATATTTGTTACTGGAACACTAATTAATAACCCAATTGCATATTTTTGTGTAATAGTAAAAGTAATATGGAACTTTATGGAATCCATTTTTTACATTATAATTATAGTAGTAAATGTTTATTCGTTGCACCTCAGTGGTCCCTAGCTGCTAATGATATATACAAAGTGGCTTTTGCCTTCCTTAAAGTCATCTATTTGTAAAGGAAGATGAGAGCTGGGCTTGTTTGCTTCCTAAGTAGATATCAGGGGCTTATTCAGTCTCTTTGCAGGAAGAGATAACTTCACAGATAGTAACTCTTTTTTAACCCATGCAAAGACAAGTGGACATTACTACTATTTCATGTCCTTATTTTTGAACTTACATGGTATTGTAGTTCATATAATTGCATTGTAATTGTTAGTTTTGAGTCTTCCAGACTCAAATGACTCATTATCATTTTTTTAATTAGTTGTAAAATGATAGTGTATGGCTATAGTTCGTATGAAGACAAAAATAAGGCACCAATAAACATGATGAGATTCTAAATAAGTTAGAAATACCTAATTCAGATCATGCCTAGATTGTATTGAAAAAAATAAAGATTTTCAGGACTGAAATATTTTGTATTTGTCACTGAAGTAAAATGACATAAATCCAGAAGTTACTATTAAAATAGAGTTAAAGAAATTCTGTTTTAAATCAATGGATGAAACTTTGGAAGATAAGTTGAGATAACTTGATAATAGCAAAAACAGTAAAAACAAGAATTAACATGATTGTGACAAGAGGAGAAAAATAATGAAATAGGAGGTACAGATACTGAAACTCAGTACTAATAAAGCTTGAGGGAAAAAGTAGACATATCATTTATGAAAGTGATCCTTATTTTTCTCCTAATTACAGGTATATACTTTAAAACATAACCTAAAACTTTTATTGTACCAGAAGCCAAAGTCAATGCTTTTTTTCCTTTTCAATAATCTCAATAAAGGTAGTAGACATCCCTTATCTGTGTTAGTTGGAGATATCTATCCTAAAAAAATTAAGATCAAACATGATTCAAAAATAAATAGCTGTAGCCATTATTTTAAAACTGTTTATATTTAAATAATAAAGATAACCGTTTTTCGCAATTTTGTGAGGAGCAAATTTTTCATTAGAGAGTAGATTGGGAAAGCTAAATAGCTTTTAAACTTCCTGAATTAGGTCTTAGGATCTAATTTTGTTATTTTACCTAACCTGGGTCTGCATAGATCATTTGTGTCTTATCTTCAGGTTGATATACAAACATATTTTCTAAAGCTGGATAGGGTTCTTTTGCATTATTTTTTCCCTGCCACTGGATGGACTAACTGAAGTTTTTTTTTTTCCCCTCCAGATGATTCGCGTTTTCAGTATTTATTTTCATGGTTGCAGTGGAGTTTTTTTTGCATGTTTTTTCTTTTTTAAAAATTATTTGAAGGCTTTTCTTGATTGGTGCTATACTTTTAAATATTTGCACCAAATAGAAACCATGTAAAATTAAACTTCAAAGACGACAACAGAGCCATAAATACATTGATACTTTTAGTCAGTAGAATTATGTTTCTCTACCTTGTTTTCCTGCTTGAAAAAGTATAGTTCAGGTATTAATTTATAATGTGCTTATCATCCTAGTATGGTAGGTGATGATGAAGATGCACTGAGTGATTCAGAAACCACTGAAGCCCTGACCCCAGATATCTTAACTAGGAAGTAAGTATTGATGACTATAAAGCATTTTTGTCATGCTGTTTTTAATTCTGTGGAGTTAAAGGCATTTTACTTTACTTGTACAAGTGTAAATAAAAAGCATGTGCTAAAATAAGTTTATCTGGATTTTTCATAGCAACTTACATAGTCTTATTTCTAGGTTAAAATCAAGGTATGTAGATGAGAACCAGAAGCTGGTACACAGATTCCCTGTGTCAGTTCCCTGAGTGGAGGTTTTTCTGTTTTTGCTTTATAATATCCTGCCACCTGGGTTTTAAAGATAGAAGTGAGAAAGGCAAAATAAGTTGAATTCCTGAAAAAAAGCTCTATTCCTTTGCTGTTTGTGGGTTGGTCAACTTCCACTCTTCTTGTTTATTGGTTTCTATATACAGTCCCACTCTCTTGCTTTTTATGTTCATCAGGTTATAGCTAGCATATTAATGATCTTTAGATGTTTTTATGAGACTCAAAAGTTGAGTAAGACACTCAACTAATATAAGACTATCACAGTATTGATTTCTTTGTAAATGATTGTTGTATAGATTAACTGCTGCTGCTGAAAGCTTGGAGCCAAAGTGTCAAGTTCGTGAACAAGAAAGCAGTGAAGACGAGGATAGTGACCTCTCACCTGAAGAACGAGGTAGTTTCTTTTACTGCTTTTAGCATTGCTAATAATTTTTGCTGAGATAAATCCATTATATAGAAGACTGTCAAATGATTTTCCTTTTCAGGACGTGGATGGTGGGAGATGAGGGAGCAACATTTTTAGAATTCAGATTCTACTTGTGTGGGTTTATTGTATAACAGCTCCACTCCCACCCCCCATTTCAAGAAAATATTACTGTCTTTAAAGGAATTAACACGTGTTCCTTACTTTGTACTCTTTGTTCCTTTCTTTGTACCAAGCATCTATACCAGGTAGATGCTCAGTAAATATTTATTAAATTAATGCTTTTAGGGTCATTGAGTGTTTGGATGATCTTAAAGTGGATAGCAGTAAGAGCTAATTTCTTAATTGCTTGTGCTTTTTCTGTATTAAGGCAGTGGTGAAGCTTACCAAGTGAATCAAGATGGTCAGACTTGGAATAAAGATTTTTGTTAGGTCCCATTGAACAAAAAGAACAGAAGTGTCACAGGAAAGGAGATAAAGATAGCCCTCTCAACAAGGATGAAAGAGGCTCTTTTAGCCCACACAGTACATACACAGTTAAGGCATTGCTACCTATTCATTGTTCCTGTTTTTACGAGTAATAGTTTTTATCTGTGGAGGTAAGGAAAGATGGAAGATATTTCACTTTGTTGCTTTTTATAATTTGAAGGATGTGAATGTATAATCTCAAGAATTGAAAATTGCTTATATAGTTTTATTTTCAATTATTTTTAAATAATTTATTTATTTTTAATTTAATTTATTTATTTGACTGCGTTGGGTCTTCATTGCTGCGTGCGGGCTTACTCTAGTTGCAGCGAGTGGGGGCTACTCTTTGTTGTGATACGCAGGCTTCTCATTGTGGTGGCTTCTCTTGTTGTGGAGCACGGGCTCTAGGCATGCGGGCTTCAGCAGTTGTGGCTCACGGGCTCAGTAGTTGTGGCTCACGGGCTCGAGAGCGCAGGCTCAGTAGTTGCGGCGCACGGGCTTAGTTGCTCCACGGCATGTGGGATCTTCCCAGACCAGGGATTGAACCTGTGTCCCCTGCATTGGCAGGCGGATTCTTAACCCCCGAGAGCGCAGGCCCAGTAGTTGCGGCGCACGGGCTTAGTTGCTCCACGGCATGTGGGATCTTCCCAGACCAGGGATTGAACCTGTGTCCCCTGCATTGGCAGGCGGATTCTTAACCACTGCACTACCAGGGAAGTCCCTTCAGTTATTTTTAAAAGGGAAAACCAAGCCTATGTATAGGAAAAAAGATGCAAGAAAAACACACACCCTCACAAAAAGGAAAAAAGAGATCGAGTATTTTGTTTACTTGAAGGCTTGAAATGCAGAAACTACCTGTACTGTAAAGTTTAGAAACTTTAGAACTAAGATTCTGAATATTTGCTAGTTAACTGTCAGGATCTTTGTCATGTGTAGCTGTAAAGGTACAATTTGCTATTCCCTCCTATCATCTTTAGAATGTAGTGTATTGAACAAAACTATGATAGTCTGAGCCTAAGTACTGTACGAGAAAGAAATTTTATAAATAGCATAATCTCAAATTGTATTATATTATCTTCTATCCTGAGTGACTTCCTGATTTATTTTCCCAAAATATACCCCAAAGGCCCTTGAAAGGGGTTTCAGATAGAAATTGTTCGTAGAGTTTGTTGATTCCTTATTCTCTGAAAACGTGATCTATTGAGAACAGGGAATTTTTTATTAACCTATTGTCAGTTTCATTAAGGGATTTTCCCTCAAATTGTAGTTCCTGGAGTTAGCCAGCAGGGGGAACCATTTTACTAGTTACAGTTTCACAAGTTCAAGTTCCCAGTAGTAGTTAGTGATACAGGTGTTTATTGCTTTTAAATAAATTACATGTCTGAACATCCTTGTTTATTAAAGAAATTCTTAGAAAATTTTATCTTGTAACTAGTAGCATAACAATTAAAATATTGGCTATGGAGTCAGATAGATCTAAGTTTGTACTCTAGGTATGTCACTTACCTAATTTGCCTAATTTCTCTGACCCTCAGTTTCCTCATTTCTAAATGGGGGGCTATAAAAATATTTAGAGTCATTTTTGAGTATTAAATGAGATAAAGAATTTAAGACACTTAGCACTGATTCTGGCATATTGTAAGTACTCAGTAAATACTAACTTTTAATAACAAAATAATTGGTATATTCTCCATTATATTATTTTGAAAAATAGCAAAAGAAAGTATAAAAAGGATAATTTACTTGTCAAGTTCACATGAATAGTTGATTATTATTAGAGCTGGGCCTGAAATCTGAAAATTTTTGTACTCTTTGGCATTATGTTGCTCTGCCATACAAAAATTATAAGTAAAATTATATTCAAAGAAGGTTGAGACCACTTATGTTAGCTTTCTACAAAATGAATACATAAATTATATAATAAATTTTGAGTATTGCAAAACTAAAATATATAACAAGCAAAACCAAGTTTAATATCTCTTAGAATTAAAAAGAAGTCATTTTCTTAGACTATTAGTATAATTGACAAAAGAAAAATACTGTAAGATGAACTCTTAGGAATAAGAAACTACAAATTGAAACAGCGTTGTGGTGCCTTTCTTTCCTTTCAGATCAACAAAAATTAAAAAGAATGACAATTTCCCTTTTGGTGTGAATGTGGAGAAATAAGTTATTCATATACAGTTGGTGGGTGTGAAAAATGGTTTGGCTTTTCTGGACGGCGGTATGGCAACATATGAGCCAAAAGCTTTAAAAGAAAATGACACCCTTTGCCCTAGCAATTCAGTTACCCAGGCTTTATTTCAATGTTTCTCAAACATTTTTTACCAAGTGCCACTCAGTATACATGTAAACATAAAATTATAAAAATTAAAATTTCACAAAACATTACTTAACCTTTACTATATGTGATATGTTCTATCTAGTTTATTCTGTTTTGTTTCATTTCTTTAAAATGCTGGTTATGACTTACTAAAGGATTATAAGGCACAGTTTAAAAAAACACTAACTAATGTTGAGAAAATAATAGAACAGATGCACAAAAATGTATGTGCAGTTGAACCTTTAACAACATGGGTTTGAACTGTGCAGGTCCACTTATACTAAATACCTACTACAGTACTACACAATGTGCAGTTGGTTGAATCCACAGATGCAGAACTGTGAATATGAAGGGCGAACTGTAAAGTTATATGTGGATTTCAACTGGGAGGAGAGTAGGCACTCCTAACCCCCACGTTGTTCAAGGGTCAACTGTATATTACATCATAAAAAACAATGAAAATACAAAGGGGGAAATCAGAAAGCTTTGACCAAGATAGGGGATTAAATTATAACTCACTACTTTATAACCTTTTAAAAATTAGGTAAATCTGCTATGTACATGGCAGAATTTTACTCTATCTTCATATACTTTATTGTCTAAACTCTGGATTATTTTAAGAGTGAAAGGGTCACTAATACAGCTCCATCAGACAATAGGCATAAACTGAGACTTCCTGGGACATGGTCATTCTAACTATACAGTAAGTGAGAAAACAGCATATACATACAACAAGGTATGATTCATTTCTATAAAAAATACATTCTTAGAAGTCAAGTCATAAAATATTAATGATAATTTCTGAGTGAGGAGATTCAGTGATTTTTTTTAAAGTTTCTAGCTTTTTTTAAACTTTGTAAAAGTTTTTTTAAGTTGCATTAAAAAGAACATGTGTTACTTTGTACTGAGAAAAAGTCTTACCTTTTTAGTAAATGTATCTGGTATTGGAGGCAATTAGAATCATTTTTTGTTGTTTTTTAATCTTGGCTTTTACATCATCTGAAAGTCATCACTAAAAATTTAGTTATGAGGATTTGGTCTTTTATTGATTTTTTTAAAATTTTACTTTCTTCTACAATATGGTACTCTCAAAGAGTAAAACAAATCACAAAAGTAGCTTAGAGAAGAAGAAAGATGGCTGGCAAGATCTTCTTGGTAGTTTGCGACAAATGTTTATGGGATGATGATATGGATGTTGATCTCAGAACTTTCCTTCTCCCAACCCAAATAGAGGCTGAAAAGTGATTGATCAGTAGTGACAGCTGTAAATGCCAGTGTTTAGAACATAAATAAGTATAGATGATAAAAACTTAAAGGGAGGGACTTCCCTGGCGGTCCAGTGGTTAAGACTCCACGCTTCCACTGCAGGGAATGCGGGTTCGATAGAGGGAATTAGGGGACATAGAGAAAGTACTTTGAATAGCCTTATTCTGAGAGATTTCTCTTATGCCTTTTTGGCATTAAAATATTTTTATGAATACCATAATAAACCTATGGTGAATGAGTTTTAATGCTCTTGACAAAATAAACAGTTGGCAATTTTATGTCGACTCCTTTTTTGTTTTTCAATTTACTGGTCTAAGAAATTCTAAAATCTTATAATATTTCTTAAACAGTTGATCTTTAAAGTGCTATCTTTTGATAAAATATGGTCAGTTGTGTTGATTTACAGCTATTTTTATGTTTCTGTGGTGAAGACTATACATAAAGAATAGTCTAGAATCACTTTACTGTTCCTAATAACACATTTTTCTTAAAATTACTCTGGGAATGAGGTTATGTTTTTAGGCCAGCAATGTTTGGTTTTTTTTTTTCCTCCCCCCGTCCCTTCTTCCCTCTCTCCCTCCCTCTCTCGAGCCAGCAATGTTTAAAATCATGGCAATTTCTTAATGGATAATAAGAATTTTTTAAAGGAATTTTTTCTGAATTATAAAAATAGAAAACTTGAAAACATTAAAATTACCCCATAGTTCCTTGACCCAGAATTAACGGCTGTTAATTGCCGAGTCTTATTTTGTGTGTGTGTGCACATGTGCATGCACGCAGGCTTTGTACATAGTATGTATATGGTATTATAGTTTTCTTTTTTTCCCATTCAACTCTATCTGGAGAATTTTCCTATATCTTTAAATTTCCTTCACAAATATAACTACTAATCGCTCTTACTCTCCCATTAAGATGTACTTGAAGCATCTAAGGCAAAGGTTGGTAAACTTTTTCTATAAACGGCCAGACAGTAAATATTTTAGGTTTTGAGGGCCATATGGTCTCTATTGCAACTACTCAACTCTGCCATTGAGTACAAAAGCAGTCTTAAGCATTACAAAAGCAAATGAGTGTGACTGTGTTCCACTAACACTTTACTTACCAAATAGACACAGGCTGTAGTTTGCCAATCTTTGAGCTAAAGACTTCCTACGCCTATTTTTTTGTATCTTGTAGAAAAAAAGCGACAGTTTGAAATGAAAAGGAAGCTTCACTACAATGAAGGACTGAATATTAAATTAGCTAGACAATTAATTTCAAAAGACCTACATGATGATGAGGAGGATGAAGAAATGTCAGAGACTGCAGCTGGAGAAAGCATGAATACAGAAGAATCAAATCAAGGTTAGGTGTTTTGAAAATATCACTGAGACACTTGTGATCCCTTGTACCTAAATAATGTACTTTATTTTGCTCGCAACTTTGAAGAACCTCAGAAAATTTTGCTAAAATTGACTTTTTATGCCAAAAGTTTAGAAAATTTCAACCCCTGTTGGTCGGTTTCAAAATAATGTTTTTATGCTCAGAGTTGATTTAAGACCATATGTTATGTTATATGTCTATGTTGTTTGGTCTACTTGGCTTTAAGCAATGATGTTTGTCTTCATATTAAGCTATACTTTGTTTTTAATGGTTCAGATCATATTTTGTCTGTCATAACAATATCAATTAAGGTTTAAACTTTTTAAAGAAACATGTTTTTTGTTTTTTTTTTTTTTTTTTTTGTTTTTTTTTTGTGGTATGCGGGCCTCCCTCTGCTGTGGCCTCTCCCGTTGCGGAGGACAGGCTCCGGACGCGCAGGCTCAGCGGCCATGGCTCACGGGCCCAGCCGCTCCGCGGCATGTGGGATCCTCCCAGACCGGGGCGCGAACCCGGTTCCCCTGCATCGGCAGGCGGACGCGCAACCGCTGCGCCACCAGGGAAGCCCAAAGAAACATGTTTTTAACATGGAAGATTTGTTTTAACGTCCCTTCAGTCATAAAGTATGTCATGTCTTTCCAGTGTTGATTCTTTTGACTGTTGGCTCAACAAATTATTTGGCTGATTTTTGTTTGTTTTGTTTTTAAGTCTCAGACAACCAGCCACTGCAGCCTACCAACTCTCGATCAGTCATAGGAAATTGATTTTATTTATTTATTTTTAATAAACTGTTATTCTGGCATTCAACAAAGGTGAATCTTCTATACCATTAATGCAGATTTTGTGCCCATCTATCTACTCTTTGTGCTGCAAACTGGTGCTTTTGAGTGGAGATGTAACTTACTTTTATATGTTGTTCCTTGGACGATTAAGTCTTAGGAAAGTTAATAATTATTATATTATTGTTTTGGTGAGCAGATATGAAATATAAGTGATTCTATGGTAGAACCTGATGACTGTGCTCATTATAATAGCAGGATGACAATATTTTTTTGTTATTCCATGTTATGCTTTTGCGTTTCAGTTTGTTTCATACAGCATTTTCTTTCCATTTTGTTCACCATAGTCTGTTTAACTTGAACAAACTTTATCTTGAGTAATTATTGTTGTATGTCTCTCTCTTCTCTCTCTTTAAATTTATCATCCATTTTTAGGTGACCTATCTCCTAGTTGGTCTTTGTTTCCCTATTACCTATATCTTGGTGATTTCTTTTTATGTATTCAATGCAGATGTTTCTGGGTTATAACTTTTCATCAATTTCTTCTCAGACTTTCAGTATCCATTTGTAGCGACTCTAACAAAGCATTGGGAATACCCTTCATTTGCCAATGGAAATTTGTACCAGCACCACTATGCCAAATATTAAAGGGATTTGTTTTTTAAGCCACAGCTTTTGCAAAATAAATCTGACCTTTTGTCTGTCTCTGCTTCTAAAACATTGTATTTCACAGATTTAACGCATAAGTACATTTTTTTCATTTAAGTGTAATAGATGATTAAAATTTGTATTAACGCCGATTTTTCTTCAGTGGAGATTAAGTACTCCTTACATAGGAGTATATACTGCTTTGCTTCAATAACGTCCACAAAGATAGAAAAGACTACATAATAAGGCATAGAGAAGAAAGTTCATTATTTATTTTCTGTTCTTGGGCCCTTAAAAAAATTTTACCAGCTTTTAAAATCTCCAAGGATCTATGGCACCCATTACTTTTTTATCATTTTCCTTCTTTTCCCCCTCTTCTATACTCTTGCCCATCCCCACCTGTTTCATTACTGTTTTTATAAAAAGAAATGTGGCATGTTTAGACTCTCAGGAAATTTTTATATCATAAATACAAATCTTTTATAGTTCTGGTTAGTTGAGTTGTAATAAACTCTTAGCTATCCACCTGTGATTTATTCACGAAAGTGTTCAACCTGAAACCTATTTGTTCTGTCACTTAAATAGATATGCCTGTTCTGCTCTTTATATTATTTATGGGGTATACAAATTCTTTCATATCATACTGATCAGTCTGCATGAAATATATCTTACTTGTTTTTTAGATCTTCCTATTTGTTTATCATACGTAGCAGTGGAAGGAAACTTTAGCTCAGGTAGTTCCAAGTTTGGCAATACTCAACAAACAAATTATGTTGCTGTTTTTTCTTTTATCATTGCAGGATCTACTGCATGTGACCAACTGCAAAACAAATCACAGAGCTCATAGAAGGGATTCGTTCAGCACAGTAATTGTCAGATACAAACCCTGTTACTATAACATACTGCTTCTTGTTCTCTACAATTCATGACTTAAGTACCAAAATGCATACCAGTTATTATATATTGCCAAGAATTAAATAACTTTAGAGACTAAATAGACTGAAAATGCCTAATTGATACATATATTCTTGTGCCTAGTACTTTACCACAAATACAGCATAATGTCATCAGTCCAAAACTACATTACTTTTGTAAGAACACTGGTTAATTTGTATAAGATATATAGCTTTTTATGCTTTAGAAGTTAATATCTTTTGGGGAGGGAGAAGGGATCTAATTTATTTTCTTCACTTCTAGATGTGATAGCTCTTATAAAAAGTTAGGTTTTTTAAAAATCAAAATCCCATTGGAACAACAGATCATACAGGCTGATAAATATTCAGTCTGAAAAGTATTTTAACATGCATCTTCAACTTGTCTGTTTAATTGAAAAGAATTATAAGAGTTACTGTTGCATTTTCTGGTATACTACCTTTAAAATTCCTGTTGAGTTTCTTTTATGTTTACAAGGAAAGGATTAAACTTTTTCTCATCAAAACTAGCTTTTTCCACAAATAAATTATCAGGTTAAACTTGCACTAACGTCTGCTCTGACTTTTTTTTGTACACTCGATGGGCAGACTTCAGATCAGTTTTTAAAATAAATATAATTCTAATATAGTCTCAGCATTCCCTTTATCTACTTGTCTTAACTTCCTACTTTTGTTTCTTACTCCTTTCCAGGCATATGCACAGAATCCTTTACCTTTATAAAGGATCATAAAGATGGTTCATGACATTAGGAACTTTTCCTTTTCTCACATATTCTGTCATTTGCTGCAACAATGAAAATCTTATTTTGACTATCAATGCCTATTAGTTCTTCTAATACATGGAGAAAATAGATTGAATAGCAGTGGTACTATAGACAGGAAATAAAATTCAACTGCAGAATTTCTACACCTCTGTGATTTACAGCTTGCTAATTAAAGTGCTATTATTAGTTTATTGTTTGACTTAAATAGACCTTAGAAAACAACTAACTGAGGTTTTTGGGGGTTTTTTTTTGCATGATGAGAGAATTGTGTGTAACCAGTGATATGATGATAGTTCCTGAATGTATAGACAGAAGTAAATCTGAACACTTTTAAAATTTAAAAACTTTAAATAGTTCCTGCTTTAAGGGAATATCATAATGTATACTATGACAAATGTACTTTATTCTTCTAACACAGTAAGATTTGGACTTCTTCCCTGAAATGAAGTGCAGTTCCTGTGTATCTTAGTTTAGTGATGGTTTCACTCTAGTCAATTATTTGTATCTTAATTTTTGTTAGTACCAAAGGAATCCATTATATGAACAGACTTTTAAAATAATTTCTGTATACTGTATGTATGAATTGGCTTTTATTGAACAGCTTTTCTTCCACTTACAAGTTTATCGAGATATCAATATGTCAAAATAAATAAGAAGCGGGAGAATTCTTTGCTGTTAGAAGAATGTTTTTATTAATTTGAATGTGTTTTTTTTTTTAATGGAATCCAATCAGTACTTTTGAACTGCAGGTATAGTGTTCTAACTAAAACATATTAGTTAGTAATACTACTGATTTATAAACAATGTTTATCTCTACTTTCTGAATTTAGAATGTTGAGATATTCTTACCTGTTTAAACCTGTTTGGGGGTATTTAAGCTTATACATATGTGTGTACATATGTTCATGCACACAGACCTCTGTTTTTGGTTTTCTCATTTCGAGTTCTTAGAAAGTATCCACATGCTCTTTATTTGTAGAAATAGCTGCTATACAGTGAAGAAAAGGTAAGACCTTTAACAACTGATCCTTTTGGTGTTTTCTACAAACTATTTCTTGAAACTTAAATCACAGGCAAACTCGCATTTCTGGTTTCAGGAAGTAGATAGTTATGTCAGAGGAATAAGACATGGCAAGTAGCATGCTCAGTAGGATTTTAGGTAGTCAAATGTGACTGAGTAAAACTGTTCATCGTCATGAGTTCCTAATTGACACAGTATTGGACTATACAAAAAATGGACCTTCATGACTCAAGTTAGATTTTCCTTTGGAGAAAGTTATCTGTCAGTGTTCAGTTCTAGCCAAAGTAGATTTTACTTTCAATTTTTTAATCAATATCTCTTCTCTGCTTAACTCCTTTGATGTCATCTTTTCTGTTTATTTTTCAGTCTGAAATTCAGCAATGATGCTCTTTAAAATCTGAGACATATAATGGTATAAATGGATTGTTAAAAATAACTTTAAATTGAAGATTAAAGCAAAGTGCCATTTTTCTCTAGACTTCCGTTTTATTTACATTTTTTCCTCTTAAATTAGTACACCGAACATATTGTAATAAAATACAGTAATATGACAATTGATTGTGTGTGGATTTTATTTTCTTGTTACCCAGCTATTGTGTTCCATTGGCTAAATGTTCTGGATACCAGGAGAGGGTCTTGAACTACACTGTGGCAGAGTAGTTTGTTTAGTTGCCCGGCATTGTGCTAGGTGTCCAATATATAATCCTCAAAACAACCACGCAGAACAGGTATCTTATCAGCACTTTGTAAGTGAGGAAAATGCTCTTGGCCAAATTCTTCAGTCTCAATGTCTCATACATGCCAGTTGACAGGATTCAAATCCAGATGTAACTAAATTTCATACTCTTTATCCATGCCTTTTTAGATGTAGAAATTCCCTCATTTTTGCAGTTGTACCTTACAAGTAAACTTTATTTGGATTATTGATACACATCGTGTGCTTTAGGAGTAACATTTTTCAGGTGTTTAGTTTGAGTTTTTGTTTTTTACTTTAATCTGAAGAAATTTGGAAATTTTTTTTGAAGTGTATATACCATTGAGGAAAAATCTCAAAAGTACAAATCATACAGTGGCTGGAGATGTCTAAATGCATGTGATTTGGTTGCGTTCCACAAGTTTGTTTCTAAACAGAATGTTTCAAACTCAAAAAATGATTTTTTTTCATAGACTCTGTGTTACAAAGTAAGTACCAAGCTAGCCTGTAAAAACTAACATATACCTAAGCCAGCATTTCCCAATGTGTTCCGTGAAACCCTCAATCCCACATGTTCCATGAAAAGGATTCCATGAGCAAATGTGCTTTTTGCACATGCTATATGCTTTATTCCCCTACCTCCCAGAGATTTATAATAATACACATCATCATTTTAAAGAGTCTGAGACATCCTGCTTAAGGAACTGTTTAAAACTTGGTTTAACCTAGTATTTATCAAATGTTTCACAACCACTCCCAACCCCCTTTTCCCTCAAGTAGAATCCCAAATAGGAGTAGGGAAATAGTCTGGGATCTCTAATATATGAAAGTTGAACTTCCTCTTAAAAGAAGAGAACAGTTTACCATTGAAAGAGGGAAGACACAGTAGTAATAACTGCACATTACAGATTGTATATAATTTGCCAGATATAAGGCTTTAATTTTTGGTAACTTATGCAAGAAACTGTAAAATACATATCCGGGACAGATGAGGTTGTGGTTGATGTGTTTGGCTATAAGCTGCTGTGGTTTAGTATTGATATGACTATTGCTCAAAGACTTGCTGCTCTAAGCAAATTTCCAAAATGCCTTGTCCTCCCCATCAGCTCACATAACTGGTTGACAAGAGCACATCTGCTACTCATTGGGCAAATAAAAGCAGATAGCAAGTGTCTCTGGTCTGTGGCTTACACCCCCAAGCTTTGGTTAGCTGCCCCAGTGTTTTGGGGGGGATGTAGGGGGTTTTTGGCTCCTACACTTTAAATTTGGGGGTGACTCATCTAGTCTTTTATTTGAGGAATTATTGGTGGGAGGTAATGCTGAGAGGAGGTAAGTGAGGGTGGATTTGGCAAGTGTTCAGTCATGATTTTATCTCAACTGCCCGACCTGAAATTTTTTTCGGTAAGTCTGCCAAGTGAGTGTTTAGCATTTCAGTTCTGTTACCAATGGGAATTATTGTAATTGGAAGAAAATACACATTTTTGTTCTCCATTTAATTATTTTGGATTGTTGACTGTGTTGACTAGAAGTAGAAGAGGATTGTGCAGGCTGATCTTTGGCATCTTAATATCATTTGACCTCACTTTTTAGGCAAAGGGATTATAAGCAGCTTTGCAGTGTGCCTTAATCTAATAAATGATACAGCCTGAAAAAGTGTTAACCAGCAATAGACCTAACATGCATAGGAAGAAGAAAGTTTAATTATATTCTTGTTTAGTTACACTCTCTGGTATGTGCAGTATCACTTACATAAGCAATTACTTAAAAGAGAATATATATTTTTTCATCTTCATTTGTAAAAGAGATTCCCATGTGAAAAATAAGCACTTTATTGTAGGGCATCATGCCAAGCTAATTGGGAAATATGGACGTGAGACTCTTGCCCCGCCTTTAAATATTTTAAAAGTTACATGTACATACAGAGCAGAGAGCACACTTTGGGTGGGAACAAGGAAGGAGTAAGCTACACACTTAACCTTCTCTAGTCATTCTGAGGAGGGCTTTCTGGTAGGGAAGCCCGGGCTAATTATTATTAGCAAGACTTTGTTATTTAGCAGATTACATATGCCACTTTCCTGAAGGTAAGATTTCTTTAGTGATCTAAGACAAAATTGTTACTAAGCAAGCTAGAAAGTTCCCACAGAAATCAAAAATGTTAAATGACCATTTTTTTTTTAACAAAACTTAATCCGAAATGTTGGATTTTAAAAGTTAAAGCAAATTTGTGGATTGTTGCCAGTTAACCTTCTGCTGCCATTTTTAGTTATCCCTAAGTCAGGTTATTGGGGGAAAAGGGGTGGGTTGAGAGGGTCTGGGTCAAGACTGCAATTAACCACAATTATGGGAGTCCCACTGTAGTTTGAAGCTATCAGGAGATGTGCTCTAGTTCAGTGCTAACGTTGAAAAGCAGTCCCCGCTTGTCCAAGTAGGAGTATCTTGAGTTTTTTTATGGCAAATGACAAAGTTTAGAATTCAATCTAGGAATTTTAAAACCAGCCCGGGGGTGGGGGAATGGGGTGGGGAGTAGTGGGAAATTGGTCAGACTGCAAAGTGAATTCGACCCAGAATAGTATTCTCTATTCTAAGCTTCAAGCGCTGTTTGGAAGACGTGGACTAGAATCATCTGAAATTTTACAGTCTGGATGAGGACACACTGATAAATGTAGAGTTTAGGGGAAAAGATGTTTATTTTTGAGAAGATTATTAAATATGTATTAAGCACCAACTGTGACCCCAGGAATTTGCTGGGTAGTGTACATAAAAAGGTTAATAGAAGATGGTTCTTAGAAAAAAAGGTATGCAATTACTGTGACCAAAATCAAAAGATATAAGAACAGAGGGTTCAGATATCTATTGCTTACATAAGATGTCTCACATATATCAAACACCACATCTAAAACTGAGCTCTTTATTTTTCCTCTAATTCTTAATTGCTCTATTCCCCACACAAAACATTCTCCCAAAATCAATAACTTAGCACCATATTATTTCTCAACTTTGTTTCCCTTCATTCTCTCAAATATGTGTAAACAATCCATTAGAAAACCCTTTTGATTCTACCTCCATGATATATTACATCTCTCCCCTTCTCCAATCCCTACTGCAGTATCATAGTCAAACCACCATCATACTTTGCCTATACTCCTACCACAGACTCCTAAGTACTTGATTTCCCCACTTCCATTCTATCCCTTTCCAATCCATCTTTTATAACAGCAAGTGTTGCTGCCCTACTTAAAGCCCTTCAGTGATTTCTCTACCATCCTCAAGAATGAGTCCAGGGCTTCCCTGGTGGCGCAGTGGTTGCGCGTCCGCCTGCCGAGGCAGGGGAACCGGGTTCGCGCCCCGGTCTGGGAGGATCCCACATAACGCGGAGCGGCTGGGCCTGTGAGCCATGGCCCCTGGGCCTGCGCGTCCGGAGCCTGTGCTCCGCAACGGGAGAGGCCGCAGCAGAGGGAGGCCCGCAGACCACAAAAAAAAAAAAAGAATGAGTCCAGATTTCTTAGAATGGCTTAACAAGACTGTGTGTACTGACCCCCAAATACCTCTGCAAATTTCGTGCCACTCCTGCTTAATTATAGTCATACTTTTTTTTTTCATTTTCTCAAGTTTACTGAGTTTTCCCCCTTTTTTAGGCCTAGGCATTAAAGGTTACTCTTCCTGAAATGCTCTTCACTAATTCTTCATATGGCTTTTCTTTTCATTATTTAGGTTCGGACATGACCTCTCCAGAGGTGCCATTCCCTGACCATCTTATCTAAAAAAGATGTCTTTCCTATTATTCTCAGACTCTTGTTTTCTTATCTGGTTGGTTTGCTTTGTTGTTGCCTGACTCCCTCTCTAAACAGAAAGCTCAAGGCAGGATCTCTTTTACTTACTACAGTATTCTCAGAGGTTGGTACAGGTCATCTCAATAGAAGCCTCAATAAATGTTTATTGAGTGGATAAAAGGAAGATAATTGTTTATAATGTGATTTAACTTTTCCTTCCCGTTACTCTTTAGCATCTTCATATACTTAATGCTTGAATATTAGAACTGGAAAAGATTTTTAGAAATCAACTAGTCTAATGTCCTTGTTTTTCAGAGAAGTCAACCAAAGCAAAGAGAAGTCAAGATTACCCAGCTGGTTTTTGACAGTCTAGAATCTAGTTTCTCTGACTATTTTCACAATAAATCTCTCCTTGCATTGAACAACTGTGGCCCTGTCTTGGCTTGGTGGTTATATTTTTTCATAGTGGAGGGAGAGAGTTAAGAATTATTAACTCATTATTCAGGATTATCTGAAAATGAGTTCTTCCCCCCAAGTAAAATTTCTCAAAACTGAGTTACCCAAACTCTGCCTTTTTTGTTGTTACAATGATACACTCAATGATACACATCATATGTGTACAATTAACATACGATATTGTATTAGTTTCAGGTGTGCAGCATAGTGATTCAGTATTTTTATACATTATAAAGTGATCACAACAGTAAGACCAGTTCCCATCCATCACCATACAAAGTTGTTGTAATATTATTGACTCTATTCCCTATATATGCATTACATCCCTGTGACTTATTTATTTTATAGCTGGCAGTTTGTACCTATACGCATTTTGGAAGTAAGTCTTGCTGAAGAATGGTGCATTGTCCAAGATTCACATACCAAGGATTCCAAACATAATCTTTACTTACTGACTGGTTCTTATCAACATTGATTATTGTACTGTCTGAAATACAGTCTTGCCCTCAAGAGCACATTGAAGGGATTTTTCCCAAGCCTTAACATGCTGGTCTTTTAAAAAAAGTAAGACATCTGAGGGTAGTTACCAGTTTCTGGATGTGGCCTTTGTGACTGTTTTCCTTGATGCTAAGAAGCTTGTTTCATTTCCAGCTTCCTGTCTTTGTTTCTGGCTGTAATTGCCAAAAAGCTCACATCAGGGTGAATGGGTTGTTACTGTAATGTAATAGTCCTTGAACTTCTCCCAGCCCTACCTATCTTAGGAAGGTCTTTAACACTTTTGAAAAGATATCAGTTGTCGGGTTCTGTGGTCCAGCCAGAACATGAATCAAAAAAGTTACAAATTTTGAGAACCAGATTGAATACTTAGCTTCTCTTCTGCCCAAATTCCAGAAAATTATATTACATATGTTGATGAGATTTTCCTGAAGAATTAAAATGGAAGGGTATACTTTACCTTATTCTTCTTTTAGCTATTTTTCTTGTTTAGTTATATAAATACAAGTGAGTGAAAATGTGATGACTTTTCAATATTTTGAATGGTGGAAAGATCATTTGCTGGATTTACATATAGTCAGAAGGTACCAAGAAAAGACAGAAGTTTGGAACATATCTTGAATATTTCAGATACTCTACTAAGTATATTAGATAAATTAACTCATTTCTTCATTTGATTTAGGGTCACCTAGATGAGGATGATCTTGGTGAGAATTGACTTCATTGGCCTTGTGAAAGTGGAAGCCACATTGCAGGGGGCTGAGGAATGAGTACAAGGCATGGAAATGGATATTCCATGTGTGGACAGCTTGTTCAAGAACTTTAGTTGTGAAAGGGAATATGGAGATAGAACGATAGGCAAAGTGGAGCAGAGATTTGTATGTTTATAATTATATTTTAGAAAATGTTTAGACTTAGGAGATAGAGAAGGTTCATCTTTGTATATAGGTTAAAAATGCACATATGACTAGATAAAGTTTAAAAATTAATCATCAGCAGTAATATTTGAAAAGAGACCTATGAAAGTACCTAATAAATAACCCTGCCTTACTGTTCTTTGAAGTACCTACCTCCTTATCTGTACAAATTATAACGTACACATAATGTTCATTCATCATGGCATCATCTCAGCCTGTTTGTTTAATGCAATGCCTAAAGCATATCATTGTTTTCTGTGTGTAGGTTTATGATCTATATTAATATATTCCACGATTTTGATGTCATTTGCCTTCAAAAGATCATCTATTTTTAAACCATTAATTAGTCTCTAAACAGATGGCACAACAACTAAGAAATCTTTTTTAGAGTCAGAGGCTTTGGTATATATTAAGTTAGAACCCCAGACGTTATGCTTCTTTGTTCACACGTTTTATTAACAAAAGTTATTGCATCCAAAATTTAGTTATAATAAAAATTAAAATGCCTACTGACAGCAAGAAAAAAAAAAAGGCTACTGAGAAAAACATTTAAATTACCATCACCTATCTTTTGTTAAATGAAATTGTGGACAGTAAAAGTGGCAGATCTTAGAGAAAGGGGATATTCCAACGCCCCAAAACAAAACACTTGAGCACAGAGCTAGACAGCTCGGAGCTAATTTTGGAACTCAGCAGTCAAAGCAAAATTTTTCTAAAGCATATCTGAGAAAAAGCAGACTTTAAGTTTACATTCTTTTGTTTAAGCCCAATGTGTACAAAACTAAACTCATAAAATTTCCATACCAAACCATGCCATAATTGTGGAGCAGTGTCTTCCTGTCACCCGTGCTATGCAAAGCCATCTTTGATGCTCTCCCTGCCCTTACCCTAACATCTTATAAATTACTAAGCTCTGTCAATATTACCTTTAAAATATCTCTTGAATCTGTCCTTTTCTAACTTCTCTGTAACTCTTCTCACTCTGATCCTTTATTATCTACCCTCCAACTAGTCTCATTCCTTCAGTCCTTCCTCTGTCACCCTTGCTAATCTACATCCATCCTATTCCTGGATGTTAATTTTCTTTTAAGACAAACCTAATCATGCATTAAAATACTCCTGGTTTGGAGGGCCCTGGCTCCCTACAGCTACTGGATAAAATCAAAACTCAGTTCACCCTTAGGTCCTTTCTTTGTACCCTCTATATATTCCCTTGGTTTGCGTGAAGCCGGACTGCTCTTTTTTCACTAACATAGCTCGGGCTTTCTCACCTTCTTTTTCTTTTCTCTATCAGCCTCTGTCATTCTGATCTTTCCTGTCTTTTAGGTCAAGATTCACTTCTTTCATTAAGCTTTTTCATATGTGGTGGTTTTTTTCCTTTGAATCCCTGTTACATTACACTTATTTCTCCCTTACCACATTCTGCTCTGTGTTATAATTATTTATGTACCTGTCTTCTATTCCCTTGGACTAAATACATCTTTCTTGTATTTCTAACACATAAGAAAGTGCATGAAAAATGTTTAATTATTCTTGAGTCTTGGGGTATATTGACTAGTGAAACGTTAGATTGTGATTCCAATCTGTAATGATGGAGCCCTAGGGTCAATTAAAAGGAGATGTGGGTAGAGGGAACAAGAGGACATTTTGCATAGATTCCAGTGCCTTGGACCTGTTTCTGTATTGGATGTAAGGAAACATTACAGCTGCACTGCTCTTCCTTCCTCTCTAGATCTGGGCATCAAGCAAACTTTCTGGATTGCCAAGGTATGATCTATATGCAGATCCCAACACATGGGATTTGGGGTACCACAGACACATCAATTTGGTTTCGTTTGAGCTGAGTTTATTCACCCTGTGTAAGGGCTTACAATATTCAAAGGAGATATGGATTTGTGATAACAAGGTCCCTCTCTCAGAGGACTGGAGTAGATTTGGCTTGAATAGCTGTCTGCTTCCAAATGCTGGTTAGCAGAAAAACGCAATGATATTTTATATTTCTCAGGGACACGTGGGTCCATGGAGATAAAAATGTTAATTTCAGCAGATGTGTCAATTTTACTCAGGGAGAAGGTGTCAGAACACTGTACCAGCACCAAAAATAGCTTCTTGAAGGCATTGTGTGCCTGAATTTAGAAAGGTTAAACAAAAAACATTTTTACATACTTTTCAAATGTTGGTAAAATATGCTATGTGTTACACAAGGACTTTTTCAGCGTGCTCATTTATTATTAGGATAGTTTCTTGCATAACCGAAATGATAAACATCTCTGCCGAGTTTTCATAAATTCCCAGGGATTTTTCATCTGCCTCTTTCCTCTCAAGTTATTTACTGATATGGGAAGGCTTGTTTAAGAGCATTTTGTTATCCACATGCATCTTAATCCAGTTTTGAAGAGAATTTGGTTTTGGCTGCTATTCAATTCCAAGAGAACATATTAAGTAGGGTGGGTGACTGAGTAGCTGGCTGGCAGCTGGGTTTTAGAATAGCTTGGTTCTTAATCTGGTTTGCTTCAATTACACATTACTCCAATTTCCTTACATTCAAACAAAAACAAGATTTTGCTAAACACTGTGAAAGTAAGGGAGAAGTTACTAAAATATGAAATAGGGTGAATTTGTGGATATGGAATCCCTTTAGACTGAAAACAGACGATGCCTTTTTTTTTAAATTAATTAATTAATTAATTTTTGGCTGCGTTGGGTCTTTGTTGCCGTGCGTGGGCTTTCTCTAGTTGTGGAGAGCAGGGGCTACTCTTCATTGTAGTGCGCGGGCTTCTCGCTGTGGTGGCTTCTCTTGTTGCGGAGGACGGGCTTTAGGCGTGCGGGCTCAGTAGTTGTGGCTCGCAGGCTCTAGAGCACAGGCTCAGTAGTTGTGGCGCACGGGCTTAGACGCCCCGTGGCATGTGGGATCTTCCTGGACCCAGGGCTCGAACCTTTGTCCCCTGCATTGGTAGGCGGATTCTTAACCACTGCGCCACCAGGGAAGCCCGATGCCTTTTTATTATTACACAAAGATGGCAAAAATAGCACCACTGTGATACTACTACATGTATTAGGTTTTACTGAGGCTGAAATCACTTTCCCTGAAAAGTAACAAATACAATGAAAACTTAACATGACATTGTTCATTCCTAAGGTGACTCCAATAACTAGCATGAGGTCCACTGTAGATCTGAAAACATGGATTACCAAAAATATTGACGAAGTTTGTGCCTGCCTTGGGTTATCAGCTAACCTGACAACTGATTTCTACTTTCATCCTTACACATTGTATAACATCCGTAATGATTTTTTTTTTTTTGGTCAGGTTCTTGAAGCATCTTATAAAGAATGTTATATAGATGCACACTATTACAGATATCTTAGAAAATCAGAGAGCATCCTTCAGAGAAGGTATGTATATCAAGTCTTTTGGTGCAAAGAAACCAAATCCTTAAGCAAAATAGGAATTTATGTTTCACATAACTGTAAAGTCCAGAGGTACATAGAGCTGACTTTAGTTGTGGCTGAATTCTCAGCAGGGCTGTCTCTGCCTTTTGACTCTGTTTCTCTCTGTGCTGGCCTCATTCTCTCCACCTGGTGGTAGAGTTGGCTGCTACTTCCTGGTCTATGTCATCCTTAGAGGCTTGAGATGCCAGAAAGAGAGAGCATTCTCTGAAAAACTCCCAAAGAGGACTCTGATTTGGCCCAGTCTGCGTCTTGTGCTACTCCTTTGAACAATCACTGTGTGTGTACGTTGGAGAAAGGAGGCAGGAATGGAGAAGACAGAGTGCGGATGGAGGACTCCGGGCAAAGCTGGATCTCATCTTCACTCCTCACCAGGACTACACAGACCAAGAAGAATCACTGCGGAAGAGGGAGGGCTGGTCCCCCAAAGGAAGGAACAACAAGCAGATAAAGCCCTTCAGTGTGCTTATTCAAACCTTTTATAAATAAGCACATTCAGAACCTTCAGGGAGGCTAATTTCATTTATTGTCTGAATTCTTTATATAGAAGAAATATGCATTTAGTTTTCCTGTTTAAAAATGTTTTTTCTTTTTTTAAAAAAAGTTATTTATTTAATTTATTTATTTTTGGCTGTGTTGGGTCTCCGTTGCTGTGTGCAGGCCTCCTCTAGCTGTGGCAAGCAGGAGCCACTCCCTGCTGCAGTGTGCGGGCCTCTCGCTGCAGTGACCTCTCCCGTTGCAGAGCACAGGCTGCAGGCACACAGGCCTCAGCAGTTGTGGCTTGCGGGCTCCAGAGCGCAGGCTCAGCAGTTGTGGCTCACAGGCCCAGCTGCTCCGCGGCATGCAGGATCCTCCCGGACCAGGGCTCGAACCCATGTCCCCTACATTGGCAGGTGGACTCCAAACCACTGCACCACCGGAGAAGCCCTAAAAATGTTTTTTCTTTATATGTAAATTTTCTGTTTAAAAAATAACTTGCAGATTCTGAATTAGTGAAGTCTACCTTAATGAACTCAATTAGTTGTACAACTTGGTAACTGATAGTAATAATGGCTAACGTTTATTGAGCACTTAATTCTAGAAAGTATTCTGAGGGTTATATGTGTAATATCTCATTTAATCTTCAAAACAACCCTAATATGGTAGGTACTATTACTACGCTATTTTACAAGTGAGGAAATTGAGGCACTAAGAAATTAAGTATCCTATCCAAGGCCACACACAGTAAGTGGTGCACCCAAGATTCCAACCAGGCAGCCTCTAGAGCCCATGCTCTTCTTAACAGATGTGCCATATTGCTGCCAAAGTCCATGTTACACCTCTGTTGTCTACTATTTGTGTTGCTCTTTGCATGTGTTTGCTTTCATTATCTTCGTACCACATGCACAATAAAACTCCAGCTCTCTGCCATGGCCTGCAAAGCTATGCATGACCTGGCCCCTGCCTATCTCTGTAGCATCATCTACCACTATGCCCCCGTGCTCACTCCTGGCTATTCCTCACATGTGAACCCCCAGTTCATTCTGACCTCAGGAACTTAACAAATTCTGTTCGCCCTGCCTGGACTGCCCTTTTCCCAGATCACTGTCTAGCTTTCTTTCTTTATATTCAAGTCTCTGTCTGATGTTACCTCCTCCCTGATCACTCTATAACACCTGTCCTCTTTTATTTTTCTTCAGGGTGCGTATTACTCTTGAAATTTTGTCAATCCTCCTTTCCACTAGAATGCAAACCCCAAGAGGGGAAGGATTTTGTCCGTCTTGTTCATGACGTGTTCCTGGTGTCTAGAGCAATGCCAGGCACACATAGTAAGTGCTCTGTATCTACTGAATGAATAAATTTTGTTTCTCCCAAGAGTCTACGGGGTAGTAAGGCAGAAAATACTATATCCTTTTTATTGTTGAGATGGTCTTAGAAAGATGAAATAAATACCTCAAGAGTATTGGCTAATGAGTGGATGGGACTAAAGTAAGACTAAAATTCCTCCCTCTTCACTCTCATGTCTGGACATTTTTTACTGTGCCCCCATGGTCTGCCTGATGTCATCTGTTTTTCTCTTCTCTGCCTCCGGATTGGTTATAAAACATTTTTGAAATCACTGTCTGTATAAGTCATCACAGTAACCAAACCACAGCTAAGATGGACTATAGTTTGTCCTTTTCTCCCTCTCCCATTTCATGTGGTTAGAATATTTAGCTAAACCCAAATGTTTGCTTATCTTGAAAGAATTATTTTATTTCATTTATTCAATATGGATTTGTTTTATTTATTTTTAAAAATTTTTAATTTTTGGCTGCGTTGGGTTTCCATTGCTGCATGTGGGCCTTCTCCAGTTGCGGTGAGCAGGGTCTACTCTTTCGTTGCCGTGCACGGGCTTCTCATTGCCTCATTGCGGTGGCTTCTCTTGTTGCGGAGCACGGGCTCTAGGTGCGAGGGCTTCAGTAGTAGTGGCTCGTGGGCTCTAGAGCGCAGGCTCAGTAGTTGTGTACAAGGGCTTAGTAGCTCCGTGGCATGTGGGATCTTCCCGGACCAGGGATCGAGCCCATGTCCCCTGCATTGGCAGGCGGATTCTTAACCACGGTGCCACTAGGGAAGCCTCTCAATATGGATTTGAATTCCACCCTTGTATTCACTGGTGTATGTCATTTCATTTCTCTGGGCCTCAGTTTCCTCACTTAGTAAATGAGGATAATAATAGTACCTACCTCATAAGGCTGTTCTGATGATTAAATGAGATTATGTTAAGTGCCTGACATGTAGCAATGGCTCAATAAATAGCAGTTATGAGCTGTATCGCTGTGTTCTATGGACTCCTTGATGTGAGAATACAACAGTGAACAAGCCAGATTTGAGCCCTTCTCCCTTAGAACTTTCAGTCTTACAGGGAAGATAGTTAAACAAATCAACACAACATATGTCAAGTACTCTAAGGGGGTAGGTGGGGAGAGTGTCATCCTTGGAGTTATCCTTGACACCCTCCTCTCATACCCCACATCCAATCCATCAGCAAATCATGTCAGCTCTACCTGCACAAAACAACCAGAATTAGACTACATGTCACCACCTCTACTGCTGGCACTCAGGCCTTGATCAGCTCTCACCTGGATTATTCTAATAGCCTCCTACTTGGTCTCCCTGCTTCCACCCTTGTCCCCTACAGTTTATTCCCCACAGAGCACTCAGGGTTATCCTGGTAAAACCTAAGTCAGATCAGGTCATTTGCTGTAGGCAGAATAATACCCTCCCCAAACATGTCCATTTTCTGATCCCTGGAACCTATGAATATACCACCTTATATGACCAAGGGACTTTGCAGATGTGATTAAGGACCTTGAGATGCAGAGATTATTCTGGATTATTCAAGTGGTCCCCACCTAATCACATGACTGCTTAAAGGTAGATAACCTTTCCTGGCTGTGGTCAGAGGGAGACATGGCTATAGAAGTACGGACACAGAACTGTACATTACTGGCTTTGAAGACAGAGGAAGAGGGCTGATACAGAGGACTGACTATACTCTTATTTTCAGAAATTTTTACTATGTACCGAGTTAAAAATGAGTTAGATGGTTCAAAATGAAATAGCACAAGGAGTTTTTGCTTATGTGTATGGGCCTCTTCAAACTGCAAGTTGTGACTCATTAGTGGGTCATAGACCAATTTAGTAGGTCAAAAAAGCTTTTTAAAAATAATAACAGAGGGAGCTCCCTGATGGTCCAGCAGTTAGGACTCTGCACTCTCACTGCCAAGGGCCCGGATTCAATCCCTGGTTGGGGAACCAAGATCCTGCAAGTTGCATGGCGCTGCCAAAAAATAATGATAATAATAACAACAGAAAAGAAAACAGAGCATAGCATTTGGAAAGGGTAATACTGTGTCATGCCATGTCTGTTTCAATCACATGTATGTCTACATTTCACTCACTCATTGGTAATGAGGTTAAATGTATTTCTGACCATGGATCCTGGTTTTACAAGTTTGAGAAACACTGCTTCAGGAGACCTGTTTGAATTCTTGTTCTGCAAGCTGGCTGTGTCACCCTGGGTGAGTCCTTTATAGAATCCTGAAGGTTCTTATGGCTCTGTAAGATCATGACTCCTGATATAGGAGGTCCTCCCTGTTTGGTTGTGTGGCCAAATGTCTTGCTGTGACCTATAGTGAGCTAAAAGGCAAAACCCAACCACTCCTTGAGGGACGGCCCCAAGGAAGCAGTCGGCAAAGCACAAGCCAGAGCAGAGCAGCTGCGGGAGGCTGATTTCAGATCCCAAAGTACCTTGTGTTTCCAAGTTAGGGAGTGGGAGGAAGGATGGGGAAGTGTGAACTGCTTATCTCCATAGTACCACCCACCTCGGCTGCCTTCGAGTCATGTCGACAAGTCATGTCGACAAGCTGCCGACAGCTCTGTGGCAGTGCCCTTGCCCACCCAGGCCCCTTTCAGCGGCCAATTATGGAATCAGCTGAGGAGAACAGTGAGGGCTGTTATGTCCATCAGAAGATTGGTGGTCTCTGCATGCCTGATGGTCATCTCTGTGGAACTTCTTTGCCAGACGTTGCCTGGCAGGTCAGCTGTTCCATGGGTGGAGGGGAGGGTTGACGCTGGCTAATTATATGTATGTAGCAACGTAACCAATGCCAGCGGTGATACACAACCCTCTTGTCAGTGGCGGCACGCCACTGGCACTAGCCCACCTATTAGTTTTGCTCTAACAAGTGTTCTGATCCTCTGAGAGACGTAAGAAAGCTGGAGTCAGAACTGCGAGCAACTGGAGTCGTGGTGGCTGGGACGAGAGGAGTTGGACAATTTCTGTATTTTGAATGTAGCTATGTTGTGACCAGTCATGTTGAAATCACAGTACATCGAACAGCATTACACTTGAGGCACTGAGGCCCCAGGTGGGGATGGGGCCGTTAACCCCTTGTACTCCTGGACTCTGCCACTTCTCTAACAGTTTATGCCTTGTACTCGATATTTTACTCACTTGAAACATCATCCTTCCCCTTGCATTCCCAGAGCACACACATCTGGTGTTTGAACGTGTAGCTTTGGATTTATAGGATTTGGGCGAGCATTTGTGTTGGTGCAAAAGGCTATGAGTAATGTCAACATTACATTTTAAAAAAGAATACTTCCCTCGTAATGTAGATCTATACCTTGATATAGCACAGTGTGTTCAAAGGAACTAATAAATAGGTAAAATTCGTCAGCTCCTCCCCGCTCTTTCTCTTTTTTTAAGCAACAACGAGAAGCCGCCCTGTCATTAGGAGAGATTAAGGAATGAGGTAGGCAGCTTCTTAGATTTTCTAGTGAGGGACATATTTGGCTCTATTCCTACAGCTGATAAAAATTGAAAAAAAAAGTTTTCAATTTCAGCCATGAAAATCAATAGCTTGGTTTTACCTAACAATACCAACTTTAGCACATGAAGGAAGACGAGGAGGAAGAAGACAAATTTTTTTCTATTGCCTTCTACTTCCCTAGCACCTCTGCCAAGAGGCAATTAAAGGCAAAAGACAGATATTAGGAAGAAAAGCAGTAAATGTTCTGCTGAAGGTCATGGGTGGCCCTTGGTAGGTAAGGAAGGAAGCAGTGAAGCCCAAGACATGAGTGCTCCTAGCATCAACAGCAGCCGGAAGGAGACCTACTCTTCATTGCATACCCCTTTGTACATGTGCAAATGTTCAAAGTATTTAAATCATAAACAACAACAAAACTGAAGTCCCCTAGTAAAGCTTCATTTTCATATTTGGAAATACCAAACTTTCTTTAAAATAACAAAAGTAAAGAAAACAGTGTATGTGTTTTGAGGCCCACTAAAAGGAAGTACCAAAATGTCCTTGTGATAATACCACATCCTCATGTGTAAGCACTTTCAAAGCCATGAATTCAGCACTTAAGAGAGGGTTCAGTGGAAGTGCGCATTAGTCGCCTAACAGGTGATAGGAACAGAAATTAAGCTTGTATAAATTTCTCTTGGAAAATTGTTTGCCTTTCCTGAGTTAGTGGTATGAATTCTTTTCTCAGTTAATTGGAACAACATAACAGTGTATTTTATTTTTAACCTTGTCCAAAAAAAAAAAAAAAAAAAAAAGAGCCTGGGTTCTTAGCATAACTTTTTATTCTCTTCCCCATAGTTTTCATTTTTTTAGAAAAACTTTCTTTTTAACTGCCTTATTATTGAATATTTTCTTAATTTAAGAGACATGCAGGATATAAGTGATTAAAATAGAGCAAATAGGTAAAATTTTAAACACTTTAGGGTCCACTTTTCTTGGAATAATAGGTCTGAAGACTTTTTTTCCAATTATAAAAGTAATATATATGTTTACAAAGAAAGGAGGTACAACATAAAGGATTAAACCAAAACTAATAATCATTGCTCATATTGCATTTATTTTCTTCTCTCTCTCTTTTTTTTTTTCCCCGCAAGAATGACTTAGATTACATAGTATTCTACTGTATGGATATATTGTAATTTATTTAACCCATCTATTAGTAAAAATTTAGAATATATCTTTTTTTCTCCAGAAATAACACTGCAGCAAACATGTATATGTACATATCTCCTATCCTTTTCTTAAGATAAATTCAAAGATAAACATATTTAGCACTTTGATACACATTGCCAAATGGTCCTTCAGAAAAGTTCTGTGCTTCTCCAGTGTATGAGAACCTCTATCTACACAGTCTCACCAGTGTTTACTTAATTTTTCCTTCTTATACATGTTTCCTGTTTCCTTTTTTTTTTTTTTAAGATGTTGGGGGTAGGAATTAATTAATTAATTTATTTATTTTTGGCTGTGTTGGGTCTTCGTTTCTGTCCGAGGGCTTTCTCTAGTTGTGGCAAGCAGGGGCCACTCTTCATCACGGTGCGCAGGCCTCTCACTATCGCGGCCTCTCTTGTTGCGGAGCACAGGCTCCAGACGCGCAGGCTCAGTAGTTGTGGCTCATGGGCCTAGTTGCTCCGCGGCATATGGGATCCTCCCAGACCAGGACTCGAACCCGTGTCCCCTGCATTAGCAGGCAGATTCTCAACCACTGTGCCACCAGGGAACCCCCCTGTTTCCTTTTTGAAGGTACTTTATTTTCTCATGCACCAGAGCTTTCAGAACTATGTGGTACAGCCAGTCCTACTTCTTTAAAGAACAGGTATTTTCTTATGTGTTGTGTGTGGCAGAGGGAAGGCTGCAGGGCTTGGATCTGACTGCCTTCCTGTGCAATAAGGAAAGCCCATCTCACACAGGTGTGCTAGTTACTTACTGAATATTAAACATTAAATTGCCCCAACTATCTGCCAGGCTCTGCGCCACATGATAGGGATATAGTGGCGAGCAAAACAGAAGTCTCTGCTCTCAGGAGGTTTACACACTAATGGGTTGTTTCCTAGGGCATTCTTTTCCATCTTTACCATCTGAGAGGGGAGGAAAAGGTATATCTTTCTAATTTGCATGTATTTGATTTCCGAATTTCGTAATTTTTTGTCCATTTGTATTACTTCCATTTTTTAAGATATGAGCATTCTTGGTCTTTTCCTTCTTTTTCTTTTTGATTTGTCAGGGTTAGTCACATTGATCCTTTGCCATTGTGGCAGACACCAGTGCCCCTCTGTCCTTGCTGACCAGGCCCTGACTGTGTTCAGGTGCTGGATGACCAGCACCAGTGGAGCTGGCCTTAGTTCCTGGACTTTTAGGAGAAATAGGAAGCAGTGTGCTGAGCCTGGGCTCTGGCATGGAATCCCCATGAGGTCTGATAAGTGCACAGATTACTCTTTGCTGCGCCTCCATTTCTTCACCTATAAAGTAAAGGGACTGGACAAAACAATGTTTTTTAGTTTCCTCTTCTGTCTATGACTTGAGACCAAGATTGGGGTGGCTGCTTCTCACTGGCCAAGGCTATGTCACAATCCCTCCTCCTCTGTGTGAGGAGGGCTGGGAAAGAAAATGACAGCCGTTCCGGCTTTGACGGTAGCAGGTTGACTCTGCTGAGTAAAGTGGAGGAGTCCCCGGACACCCGAGGCATTCAAAGACAGAGTGACTCTGTTAGTTTGCTAGGGCTGCCATAACAAAATACCACAGGCTGGGTGGCTTAAACCACAGAAATTTGTTTTCTCACAGTTCTGGAGGCTGGAAGTCCAAAATCAATGTGTTGGCAGGTATCTCCTGAGGCCTCCTTGCCTTGCAGGCAGCTGCCTTCTCTCTGTGTCCTCACTTGGCCTTTTCTGTGTGCCTGCATCCCTAGGATCCCTTCCTCTTCTTATAAGGATATCACTCATACTATTAAATGAGGGCCCCACCATTATGACCTCACTTAACCTTAATACCTCCCTAAAGACCCCCATCTCCAAATACAATCGCATTCTGAGATACTGGGCACAAGGCTTCAACATATAAATTTGAGGGGAACACAGTTCAGCCTATAACAAGCAAGGAGCCCAGTTAGGATGCTATTTAGAATAATTCTGGCAAGGGATATTGAAGGCCTTGAACCAAGGCAGTGGCAATGAGGATTGGAAGGTGGGCACAAATTCAAGAGCTATTACACAAGAAAAAGTTAACAGGATCTGAGGATCAGTTAAATGTGGTGGTTATGAGAGAGGACTTCCAGGAAAGCACTCAGAGAGAGACCATAGCCAGATCAAGAAGTTACATTCTTGATTCTTAATGCTTAGAAACTTTGGTGTTTTGGATCTGTGGGGTTCGTAGTTGGGCAAAGAGTAAGTCTTCTTACTATGTAATAAAGGCAGGAAGGTGGGAAGGGAGCAGGAGGAAGGAAGAAGGGCAGCAGAGGGTACAGACTGTACTGAAGTATAGACCCAACAGGACCTATGCCAGTTACAAAGTGAACATTAGGTAGCATGTATTGAGTTTCAATGATGAAGGCTGTGCATCAGAATCATCTGTGGGACTTATGCCCTGGACCACCTCTGGAAAATCTGATTTAGTAAGTAGGGCCCACAAGTCTACATTAAAACAAACAAACACAGAACAAGTCTAAAGGGGATTCTGTTATACAGCCAGGATGAAAAACTCCCAATGAATCAGGCATTGTTAGGCACTTTTATGTATATCTTACTTAGTTCTCACCATCACCCTAACCTATAAGTATTGTTATCTGAGCTCATAATCTGGTGGGGAAGTATATACACGTGTACAAGTAACCATGGGGATGCGATAAGGAAAAGATCATTTGGGGAGAGAAATACATCTATTTACTCAACATTTATCAGACACTTAGTAAGTGCCAGGCACTAGGCTAGGTTCTAGAGCTAAAAAGATGAAAAGAACATAATGTCACCACCCAGCAGCTCCAGGTCTGAAGAGAACATGAGTATAAAAATCTCAAATTATAAAGCTGAACTGAACTCTGTTCTAATGGAGTTAATGTGCTGACACAAAGGAGAAGTCACGTCATGTGGGAAGCACCTGAGGAGATTCCACTGAAGCCAATTTGCAAATAATGAATTGGAGCTCACCAGGCACGCAGAGGAAGGAGGCCCACTCAGGCAGAGGAAACATCATGTACCACGGTGGGGCTGAGAAAAAAGCACACCAAAGCCACTGAAAGAATCCCTTCGTGGATGGCTGAACCTGTCTGGAGTAGAGAGATTGGCAGCAAAGAAGGTAGGAAAGGTTGGCAGGTTGACGGGGCCTTATTTATGAAATTAAGGAATTTGGAGTTTATCCTACAGATCTGTGGTTTTCAAATTCTATTCGGTAGAGCTGTGAGATCTCTTTGGAGTCCACTGGTGGGTCATCTGAGAATGCGGAGTGGGCCCAGGTGGGCAGGGGTCTGGGTCTCCCACCCCTAGTTCAACCACACCAACTCTGCTTTAACCCATTTAATAGTGGGTACGGGTGAAAGACTTTTTCTTTTAAACAAAGGGTCCCATGATTAAGGAAAGCTTAAAAATCATAGCTTTAGGTGACGATAAACTATTGAAGAATTTTAAGCATGAGAGTGCTATGAGTTTCCAAGGTGAAAAGAGTTGCCAAGAGTGTCAAGTGCTGAAGAGATGTTAGGAAAAATAAGTACTGGAAAGTGTCCTTTGGCTTGGCAATCGGAAAGTGACCTTACTGAAAACAGTTGATGGGGGTGGGTAGGGAGTGGAGAACAGAATGCAGTGGATAGTGGAATGAACAGGAGGAGAAAATGTGGCGACTATGCTCTTAAGAATCTTAGGAAGCAATGGAGGGAGATTTGGCAATAGCCAAAGGGGGGATTTACTCAACTCACCTGTCTGCCTTCTTTGCTAACTGATCCCCTATCCACATGGTCACAGAGGGAGGCTTCTGAAGCTATGTTTGTATGTGGCTGTCCCCTTGATGTGGTCAGTTGGCCCTTGATGGGGTACCTCATCCAAGCTGGGCTGATACTTCCCCCAAGAAATTTAGAATTTGGGTCAAGAGAGAAAACCCTTTCTTGCCGGTTGGTTGCTTAATCTCGGGAGCTGGGCCCAGACAGTCAGGTGAAGTGAACTTCAGGTGTGCAGAAGAACAAAGCAGATGTTTGGAAAGGACAGAGGGGAGGGAGCATCCAGGCTTTACAGGGCCTGGTTCCAACTACTTCTCAAGGTCCATGGAAAGCCTGTCTTCCCCATTCCAGGTGAAATCATCCTATTTTATCATGAACTCTTTATTTTTGCCTTACTCAAATAGTTTCTCTTACAACAAAAATGATCCTTACTGATACAGAGGATATATGCTTCTATTTCTTTCTCTTTTCTTCAAAGAGAAAAGAAAGGTCAGTGGAGAGAAAGGGTGAGGATACCAAGAAAGAACCTTTCTCAGAGGAGAATAGAAGGTGTGAGGTCTGGAGCACAAGGAAGAGATACACTTTCCTCTGAGATAGGTGGGTAAGAAGTAAGGAAGATGGGAATGTAGATGAGTATGCGGGGCAGGGCTGGGTAGAGTATTACTACCTAATGACTCCTGGCTTCTTTGTGAAGAGCAAAATTATCTACAGATCATGGAGGCGTGGGCCACAGCTTGGCTGGCAAAGTTTGGGAATAGCCATTGTGTCAGTGTGCCAGGGATGTGGCAACAGATAAATAGTACAAAGATAGTTGAAACGCCTAAGTATGTAGTGTCCAAGTCTTGAACTACTGAATGCAGTGATAAAGTCTCAGCTGCAAAAGCCTTCAACTCTTGCCTACCCAGCCCCCTTTAACATACAAATTGGATCACATCACACTCCTCTGCTTAAACTCTTCCAATGGCTCCCATTGCTTTAAGATACAAATTGTCTCCAGTATTGCTCAACAGCTAGCGGGGGAGGCATCATGAAGGAAATCTTTGGATTGATCCAGTGCTGGGTGTGTGACATAGCCAGGGAATGACCTAGGGAGAGGTAGGGGGGCATGGTTAAAAAAAAAAAAAAAAAAAAAAAAAAAAAAGGGCTTC
>NC_041214.2:86988855-86998364 GCF_002837175.3 Physeter macrocephalus | reverse complement strand
GGGCTTCCCTGGTGGCGCAGTGGTTGAGAGTCCGCCTGCCGATGCAGGGGACATGGGTTCGTGCCCCGGTCCGGGAAGATCCCACATGCCGTGGAGCGGCTGGGCCCGTGAGCCATGGCCGCTGAGCCTGTGCGTCCGGAGCCCGCGCTCCGCAACGGGAGAGTGAGAGGCCCTCAGACGCCCACATACTGAAAAAAAACAAAACAAAACAAACAAACAAAAAAAAGCTGTTGAAGTGGTGGAGGAAGACCAGACAGGCGGATACCAACAGCCTGAGAGTCTTGGGGTCGGGACTTGGGGTGTGAAGTGAATGTGTGTGAGTGAGACAGCAGGGAACATTGAAGGTTGAGCTTGTGCGTGGAATGTTCTGGGTGAGACAAAGTTTAACATGGGAACATGTGAGGACTTTCTGGAGTGACATATTCTGAGCCAAAGAGGTAACCTTTCTTCTCTCTGTGTGAATGACACCACCTCTTACCCGTCACCACAACCTGTAACCTGGAGTCATCCTAGGAGTTCAGTCTTCATTGCCTCCCTCATATTCATTTGGCCATCAGAACCTTTTAACTGTATTTCCTAAACATCTCTTGACTGCAGTTGCCTTGATTGAAAACCTCGAAATTGCCCCCATCCCCTTGCCCCACTCTCCTTTAAAATTCAAATCAGATCTCACTCCCAGGCTTAAATTCTCCCAGTGGCTTCCCACTGCTTTAAGATACAAATTCCTTAGTGTGGCAGACAAGGTCCTTGGTATATGGTCACCGCTTACCTCTGTGCTTTAGTCACATAGTTCTCTGTGATTAAAGGTCCTTGGAAAGACCTTCCACACCTTCTCTTGGATCTTACTTTTTCAAGGTCCCTCATATCTGTGGAGGTATGAGAAACCTTATTTCCTTCGCTGGGAGAAATGACCATCAGAGTATGAGTAGCCCCCTGTGCATGCCCCTGGCCCAGAACTAATCACATATTTCCCCCTCTGGTCTGATAGCTCTAGATGGTAGACACTGTTTTTTTTTTTCTTTTTTAAAAATTAATTAATTTATTTATTTTTGGCTGCATTGGGTCTTTGTTGCTGCACGCGGGCTTTCTCTAGTTGCGGCAAGAGGGGGCTACTCTTCATTGTGGTGCACAGGTTTCTCATTACGGTGGCTTCTCTTGTTGCGGAGCATGGGCTCTAGGTGAGAGGGCTTCAGTAGCTGTGTTTAAAAATTAATTAATTTATTTATTTTTGGCTGCATTGGGTCTTTGTTGCTGCACGCGGGCTTTCTCTAGTTGCGGCAAGAGGGGGCTACTCTTCATTGTGGTGCACAGGTTTCTCATTGCGGTGGCTTCTCTTGTTGCGGAGCATGGGCTCTAGGTGAGAGGGCTTCAGTAACTGTGGTGCGTGGGCTCAGTAGTTGTGGCTCACGGGCTCTAGAGCACAGGCTCAGTAGTTGTGGTGCACGGGCTTAGTTGCTCCGTGGCATGTGGGATCTTCCCAGACCAGGGCTCGAACCCGTGTCCCTTGCATTGGCAGGTGGATTCTTAACCACTGCGCCACCAGGGAAATCCCGGGAGACACTGTTTATTTCACCTGTAAACCTCAGAGCCTACCACAGGGTTTGGCCAGAGTACATGCTCAATGGATATTATTGAATGAAGAAGGGATGAGTGAATGTTGAAATCTCTTTAGCTGAGGGTAGGAATTGGGGTTGGAAGACTATGAGTGAGAGGCCAAAGTCTTGGATGAGAGTTTACTAGCTGTGTTTTATGGGACCTGGCCATCAACACCTTCTTTTAGGGAAATTGTCTTGTCTAGTAGTCAGCTGTCCTGAATCCTGCATCCTGACACCGTTCCTGTACAAATGATTAAGTTGAGTGATCCTGCCCTTCTGTCAGCTCACCAGGGACCTGTGTGACCTGTCATGAAAAGATGAGCTGGGTTAATTGGATTTTCTCCTGGGATCTGGGAATTGGAAAACAGATTAAAATGATAAGCTCCAGGAGCATAGGTTGAAAGGATACATCAAGAATTGTCAAGAAATATTTAGCAGAAGTTGCAGAGTGGCCCGGATATATTTTTATGACCTGTGCAATGTTTTATAATATTTTGAATAGGTTGCCAACATTTGAGAATTGGAAGGTTTCACATTGAAATCTGGCTATTTGGTTTCTCTTGTAAAATTCAAAAGTCTGATATGGCAAAAACTGAAGCCAAGTAGAACACAGGGCACCTGCTTTTCCCTTCACCATGGCCTTCCCCACGCCATATGCTCACACCTGGCCAGCTTCATTCATTTACATTATCTGCTTGGCCCCTATAGCCATCTGACAACCAACTTGTTGAAGGAACAAGTAGCAATGAGGGCTTATATGCAAGCCAGGTTCACAGGGGAACAGAATCCCTAAGAGAGCAAGGAGGAAACTGGTGGGAGTTGGGGAGTAGGTGAGAAAGAGAGAGGATACAGCTGCTAAGAGAGGGAAACCAGTGCCCAGAGATGCCTGAGTTTCTGGGCTTCTCAGTTCTAGTAACTGCTCATGGTTACCTTCATCATAACTCGCTTTTCTTGAGATAATTTGCAATGCAATTAGTCAGGCTAAGGGAGGGGGCTACTAGGAAATTGGTAGATAACAGCAATGAGGCAAGTAAGACAGTGGTTTATTTAGATGATATTAGCCTCAAAGAAGAAATTCTTACATGAAGGTGGAATATAAATTATAAGTTGCTGTCAAGAGTTAGACTCTTGCTGACTATGTATCCTGGTTCAGAAGGATCAGAGAGGGGGCACTGAACAACCTCTGCTTGAGAGGATGTATAGTCAAAGGTATTCTCAGAGGAAATCAGAAGCATACTGGGAAGGGCTGTGGGTATGCAGGGTTCCAGAGGATTTGGAGGAAGGAACTAGGAAGTCTGGGGAGAAGAAATTTGGAAGAGATTTAAGTTTTGATCATTTATATCATCTAAGAGTGTAGACTGGGCCTGGTAACTAACTTTCACTGTGTGTTGAAAAGAGAGGTCTGTATTTCAGCAAACAGAGAAGGCTTCCTGAAAGAGGTGGCATCTGAGCTGTGTTTTAAAGAGATGAAAAGGAAATGCTTCACAGGCAGACAGAGCCACAACTGTAAAGGCTGAATTCTAAAGGGAGAGTGGGCAGTTTGCAGTTAGAGCCTGGATCATGGGGCCTGAGTCACCTAGCAAGTTATTTTTGTATCTTGGGGCCTTGGTTTCCATTATTATAAGAATAATAATATTGTAATTCTTCTAAGACTCAATGTTCCTACCCTATCTCACTTTTAATATTTCTCAATTTAGGATGTATCTTACAATTGACACCCCCAAATGCTTGCTTTATCACAGGGCAAAGAAAAATTGTGACAGTGTTATCACTAACTAGGTATATGTAAATTTAGCCATCCACAGAAAGATGTTCGTTTGATAATTAGCTTAGTTATTTGCATTGATGGTGCCATGCACTTGAATTTTTTTTTTTTTTTTTTTTTTTTTGTTTTCGGGGCTTCCTCTGCTGCGGCCTTTCCCGTTTCGGGGCACAGGCTCCGGACACGCAGGCCCAGCGGCCATGGCTCACGGGCCCAGCCGCTCCGCGGCATGTGGGATCCTCCCAGACCGGGGCGCGAACCCGGTTCCCCTGCATCGGCAGGCGGACGCGCAACCACTGCGCCACCAGGGAAGCCCGCACTTGAATTTTAATCTGAATCTCAAAGTGTCATGTTAGGTGTCTTCCAAAAGGTTACATTGTGTTGAGTCATTGAAAAAATAAGATATTGTATATACAGATTAGTTGTCATGCATACCGAATACAATTAAATGTAGAAATGGCCAACTCTCTAAATGACGCAAAAGTTACAAATCTAGAAGAGGTTGTCTTGACTAACTGAAGTGTCTGAGGACACTGAATGTTTAACTGTCAATAGTTTCTAGTTATTGAGAGAAGCTGTGTAGATTCTAGGGATATGCAATTCAATTAAAAAAAGAAACCAAGTTTATAAACAAAGAAGAAACATATATAATGCTCGTATATTCTTTGAAATGTCTCAAAAGTATGCTGTTACTTTCTAAAGGTGATGAAGAGATCAAGATACAACCATACGTTATGAAAAACAGCATGCCATCATGCTATACTTAACCAGATGGTCAAAAGGGTTATTATATAAGACTTTAGGCAGTGGAAATGAGAAGACTTAAACCTAACCTCTGCTTATGGTACTGAAGAAGAAAGTGGTACAATTATGATAATAACCAACATTAACTGAATGATTACTATGTGGCACTGTTGCCTTGAGTTCTTATCTATTCAGCCTCAGGACAACTCTATCAGATCAGTGGTGTTATCTTCATTTTGCAGTGAGAAAGCTAGCAGGCAAATCCAGGAAGTTTACCTCCAGAGCCACTATGCTGTTCTAACACCCTCCCAGTGCATTTTTACGGGTATGGTTTTCAGGTTGAGTTTATAAGTATATACTTAATTAAATACAATGTATCCATGGTACTTTTTACTTACATGCCATGAGTCCATGGCATCTAAGAATCAGAAGTAGGGGATTGTGGGATTATTGTGGGAATCATTAGATGAATATCTTACAGTGGCTCCTAGAAAAATCGTGTATCAGAGGGCAGGTGTTGCAAGTTGAGTAAATGAGCCTGCATTTTCAGAATCCTATCATCTTAGAACTGGCAAAGGCTACTGAGAGAAAGGCGTCAGTAAGGAGGAATGTTTTCTGTGGTTTTGAGAACGGTTCCTCCACACAAAACGCCCTGCCTCCCCTATCTGTCTAAATCCTTCTGATCTTTCCATGCCCACCCCAAATGCCAGCTCCTTCTGAAAGTAGTCTCTGGTTATATGAAAATATATATCAATACATGGGAGATACTTTCAAATTATTACGTGATGAAGCCAGTAAGTGAAAGACAGATTTTATCATTAAAGTTACCCTCGCTCCTCTCCTGGCCTCAGTTTCTCTAAACTGAAAGGAAGTGGTGGCTTAGACCATCTCTTCCTTTTATAATCTCTACTCTTTTACCCTTTTCAGATTTCTGCCAAAGCTGCCTTGAAAAGCAACTCTCCTTTATCAGACCTGCAGGCGGCGGCTCCTCCTTGTTGGCAACTCAGCAGGGCGGGGCTGGAGAAGCAGGAGAAGAGGCGGGGGCTCCGGGAGAAGCGCGGCGCGCAGCCACGTGACTTCCTTCCCAAGGAGCCTCAGCTGCCGGCCTCCCAGCAACCGGTTCGTCCCGCCTAACGACGCCCGCGCATCCTGGTTGGCCCTCGGGACGCTTTTGGCAAGGAGGCTCCCACGATCGCGCCGCTCACTGGCTTTGCTACCGTCGCTCAGGCGAGTTGCCCGAGCGCCCGCAGGCGGGGCTACCGGAAGCCCCTCCCATTGGCCATCGTGTTCGTGGCTGGCTGGCTGCGGCTGTCACTCCGGGTCGTTTCCCCGAGGTCTGTCCTCTGCTGGGGGCGGGAGGAAGAGGGGCAGGACTGGGGCCTGACGAGCCGTCGCTGCCGCCGCCTTCTTCGCGGCTGCTATGACCAGCGGGCGAGGCGCCCTCCGCAGCTCTGCGCAGCGCTAGTCGCGGCCGTGGGCCAGCCGTAGCCGTCTGGGTCCCCAGCGCAGCCGCTCCCGCGGCTCCCTCGGCTCTTCCAGCGCCGCCTGCGAGACGAGGCGGAGGCAGGATGAAGATGACGGTGGATTTCGAGGAGTGTCTGAAGGACTCGCCCCGCTTCAGGTAGCCGACGCGGCCACCCGGCGCCGGGCCGGCGTCACCCGGAGCTGCCTCCCCCGGCGGTGGGGGCGTGAAAGGCAGCCCGCGGAACGCGCGGGAGGCCCCGTAGTCCGCGCCCTCCGACGGGGCAGGCTGCAGATGCCGTCGCTCCCGACCCGGAGGGGGCACGACAGCCCCGGCTAGCCCTTCGTGAGGAGCGAGGCTGGGCCAGAGGAGGACGTTGCCTCCTTATCCCCTTTCCTCGCTCTCTGCCCGGGGCGGAGCGCCCGAGAGGCGGGGCGCACCAGCTCCGGGGAACTGAGGTGCAGCCGCGTCCCCGAAGACTCGTGCCCTTTGCGGTGCGCGCTCTCGTCCCCTTCCTCTTGCCGCTCGTCCTTTCCCCTTCCTTCCGCTGCTTCTTCGTTTCCACCCCCACCCCAGCCCCTTTTTGAGGGAGCTTGCAGGGCGCCCTCCTGCAGTTCACTTAGTTCCTCTTACCCAGAGGAGGGAGGAGTGGGGGGCGAACTGGGATGTCGATTTCTGCTGCTGGCGTGTCCCCTGCCGGGGGGGGGCTCCTCGGAAGGCGCTGACGGTTGATTTTGCACGGGAGTCAGGGGTGGGAGTGCTTTGACCAACAGCATTCTGTCCACCTTGGTACGAGACTATAAGCTTTTCTTTACACCTAAGCTCTTTGGAGGGGCACCGCTGTCGAGAGGTACCGGGCTGAGGGGTGAAGACTAGGAGAAACAGTGCATTTCTGTTTTGAGAACGGAAGTAGGAGGGCCCTGAAGATGGCATTTCTGTTCCTCTTCCAGCAGCGTCGGCCCGGGAGGGCGCCGATCACCGTCGGATGCTCCCAGTGGATCTGTCACATAAACTGACGTGGTGGCACTCCGATTCACATGGGCTGGCCTCCCTGCCTTGAGAGAGGCGGCAGTCCTGAGGGTGTCCAGAGCACAGACTCTTTCGGTTTCGGGCATCGTAGGAAACTCTTGAATTGTTTTGGAGAATGGAGTTTTGCTAGGTTGTGTTTTACAATGCATTTATAGGGCTGTCCTTAGGCCTTAAAAATAAGGCCTTTAGAACTTCCGTTAGATAGTGACATGTCTTGAAAGCGTCCCCTGATCATTGATGTGTGTGTGCCCGCTGATCTCTAGGCCAAGCCTGGGTTGTAAATTCCTGCATCCTCTGCCTGGGAACTAACTGTTCTCATCGTTATCACTGTTAATTTCATTTGCCATTTTCTTTTCAGTGAAAAGCAAAGAAAACTATTGTAAAACTAAGGAACTCCTACTTCTAAGAGAATGTCGTTTGATTTTTGTTTGTTTGTTTTTTGGTGTTAATTTTATTTGGAGCTTAGGGCTATTGCTTGTAAAAAACGTACACCTGGTTTGATTGCTGTTGCTGTTGTTGGTATTAGTTTTTAAAACATAGTGTGCGTGATTTGATGGACCCAGGAGATACAAATGGATTGTTTAGGACAGCTTTGCAAGTTAGATTCCAGGACTGTGTGGCAAAGGAAGTAATTTTTAAAGTGTACCTTAAAAAGTTCTACTTTTCTGGTGAAATTGTTGTTAATATTACTGGGTAACGAGGTAATCACGGCACTTTTTACCTAGAGAATGTGGCTTTGTGCTCAGTTTGTTTCACAGTTTAAATTTCATTAAAAAAAAGAAGTTGAGAGAAGTGATTTGAAAGTGCTTCTAATCCCTGGTGTTGGTCAGAAACCATGTGCTGTCTTTGTTTTTAAAATAAAAGGGGCTTCCCTGGTGGCGCAGTGGTTGAGAATCCGCCTGCCGATGCAGGGAACACGGGTTCGTGCCCCGGTCTGGGAAGATCCCACATACCGCGGAGCGGCTGGGCCGGTGAGCCTTGGCCGCTGAGCCTCTGCGTCCGGAGCCTGTGCTCCGCAACGGGAGAGGCCACAACAGTGAGAGGCCCGCGTACCGCAAAAAAAAATTAAAAAAAAAAAAAAATCATTGAATATAAAATAAGAGGAAAAGATACTGATTAAGTTGTATGGAATATTATAGTGAACGTGTGTTAGACTTGAATGTAATTTCTATTCTATATTAATTAGGATGTTAGGGATTTTCTAGAGTTGTTTCCAGTATTCCAGCTCCTGTTGGCTGCAAATTGGGAAGACAAACCAAGATTCAGAGAACTCTAATATCTTGTATACATTTGTGAGACTAGATTAAATTTGTAATAGAGGCAGGAATGCCAGGAAATAAAAGTCTCATCATTCGCACTCCTAATTTTTACAGTTTTCCTATAATCCCATTACTGTGTAGGTTTCTATAGCATTTGAAAATAATGTTTCAGAGTCTTTTTATTCACATGCCTTATGTATAAGCAAAACTTTTAAAAGCATTGTGTACTTTATGAGTGATATATTGAAGTGGTTGTATCAAAAGAGAAGATTTGTGGCGGCTGGGCATGTTTTTTTGATAGCAAGGAAGCTGTACTATTTATTCCTTGTAGTGTCCTGATCTATTGTGCTGCTTTAAATCTAATTCCTATTTTTATTATCCTTCACAAATGAATCTTGTGGCGCTTAAGTCTGGTATGTGGACATAACTGCCTTGAATGTTGTAGAATCAACGTAAATGGCAGCTCTTGCTGAAGAAAAATTTCATCATTGTTCAAGCTTCAGACATTAATTTTCCTATTGGTAAGGAAAACAGGAGGAAGACTGGTTGAAATAGGGAGAGAAGGATGTTGCAGTTGCAACATTGTTTTTAGTAATTTGAATAGTCAGTGGTTACTTTTACATTCCTGTGAACATTTTGTTTTGTTTTTAGATTGGAAGGCACATTTCATTGTGTAATTTTGGGTTTCCTTCTTAGTTTTTTAAAAAACCAGTCTAGGGCTTCCCTGGTGGCGCAGTGGTTGAGAGTCCGCCTGCCGATGCAGGGGACACGGGTTCGTGCCCCGGTCCGGGAAGATCCCACATGCCGCGGAGCGGCTGGGCCCGTGAGCCATGGCCGCTGAGTCTGCGCGTCCGGAGCCTGTGCTCCGCAACGGGAGAGGCCACAACAGTGAGAGGCCCGCATACCGCAAAAAAAACCCCAAAAAACAGTCTAAAGGTCAAAATCTTGTTCATTTAAAATCTGCAGGAAAGTGAATGCATCTAAGTGTACTTTTTTACAGTGGGAATTATCCATTTTGACCAACATTTGTTGAAGAAGTTTGAACTTGTTTGGGCCCTCAACTGTAAATTTATAAACTTTTTATAAAAATTGTGCTTTTTCCTTTGTATAAACATATGGTTCACTCAGGAAGTGAAATTTTGTTGGAAACAAAAAGTTGAATTAGTGCTTTTTTTTTTTTTTTTTTTTACAGTCCAGGTCTTTTATTTTCTTTACACCCATCATGCCATGAATTCATGGGGAATGGGCTCCAACAGTTCAGGCTCCTTTCCATTGGTTCTCACGAAGTGTGCTTCTCTGGGTGGAGCAGGCTGGCGCTTCAGTTGAGCCCAAGTACCTTTCTCTTTGGCTTCCTTTTTTTTCTGATCATTTTCCTTCACCCGTTTCAGGAAGCTATCTCGGCTCTTAGAGTGCTTAATATGTTCGATACGCACATTAATTCTCTTGGCAAGAATCTTGCCCTTAACTTGTTTGTTTACAATGATGCCAACAGCATGCTGGGTAACATTGTAGACTCTCCCAGTTTTGCCATGGTAACATTTGTGGGGCATTCCTTTTTGAACAGTGCCATTCCCTTGATATCTACAATATCACCTTTCTTGTAGATTCGCATATATGTGGCCAAAGGAACAACTCCATGTTTTCTAAAAGGCCTAGAG
>NC_041214.2:86987434-86988170 GCF_002837175.3 Physeter macrocephalus | reverse complement strand
CTGTATGACAGACTCCAGGTCCATCCACCTCACTATAAATAACTCAATTTCGTTTCTTTTTATGGCTGAGAAATATTCCATTGTATATATGTGCCACATCTTTTTTATCCATTCATCTGTTGATGGACACTTAGGTTGCTTCCATGTCCTGGCTATAGTAAATAGAGCTGCAATGACCATTTTGGTACATGACTCTTTTTGAATTATGGTTTTCTCAGGGTATGTGCCCAGTAGTGGGATTGCTGGGTCACCTGGTAGTTCTATTTGTAGTTTTTTAAGGAAACTCCATACTGTTCTCCATAGTGGCTGTATCAATTTACATTCCCACCCGCAGTGCAAGAGGATTCCCTTTTCTCCACACCCTCTCCAGCATTTATTCTTTGTAGATTTTTTGATGATGGCCATTCTGACTGGTGTGAGATGATATCTCATTGTAGTTTTTTTTGGGGCTTGTGGTACATTTTTGCTTTCTTCTTCATGCTCTTTTTTTTTTTTTACCTATCTCATTTAACTTTTTTTTTTTAACATCTTTTTTGGAGTATAACTGTTTTACAATGGTGTGTTAGTTTCTGCTTTACAACAAAGTGAATCAGTTATACATATACATATGTTCCCATATCTCTTCCGTCTTGCGTCTCCCTGCCTCCCACCCTCCCTATCCCACCCCTCTAGGTGGTCACAAAGCACCGAGCTGATCTCCCTGTGCTATGCGGCTGCTTCCCACTAGCTATCTATT
>NC_041214.2:86970935-86987006 GCF_002837175.3 Physeter macrocephalus | reverse complement strand
GTTCCCTTTTCTCCACACCCTCTCCAGCATTTATTGTTTCTAGAGTTTTTGATGATGGCCAATCTGACCGGTGTGAGATGATATCTCATTGTCGTTTTGATTTGCATTTCTCTAATGATTAATGATGTTGAGCATTCTTTCATGTGTTTGTTGGCGATCTGTATATCTTCTTTGGAGAAATGTCTATTTAGTTCTTCTGCCCATTTTTGGATTGGGTTGTTTGTTTTTTTGTTATTGAGCTGCATGAGTTGCTTATAAATTTTGGATATTAATCCTTTGTCAGTTGCTTCATTTGCAAATATTACTCCCTTTCTGAGGGTTGTCTTTTTGTCTTGTTTATGGTTTCCTTTGCTGTGCAAAAGCTTTTAAGTTTCATTAGGTCCCATTTGTTTATTTTTGTTTTTATTTCCATTTCTCTAGGAGATGGGTCAAAAAGGATCTTGCTGTGATTTATGTCATAGAGTGTTCTGCCTATGTTTTCCTCTAAGAGTTTGATAGTGTCTGGCCTTACATTTAGGTCTTTAACCCATTTTGAGTTTATTTTTGTGTATGGTGTTAGGGAGTGTTCTAATTTCATACTTTTACATGTACCTGTCCAGTTTTCCGAGCACCACTTATTGAAGAGGCTGTCTTTTCTCCACTGTATATTCTTGCCTCCTTTATCATAGATAAGGTGACCATATGTGTGTGGGTTTATCTCTGGGCTTGTGGCACGCGGGACCTTTTGTTGTGGCATGCAGGCTCTTCCTTGCGGTGCATGAGCTTCTCTCTAGTCGTGGTATGCGGGTTTTCTCTCTCTAGCTGTGGCACGTGGGCTCCAGGGCATGTGTGCTCTGTAGCTGTGGTGCGTGGGTTCCTGAGCGTGTGGCCTCTGCAGTTTGCAGCACGCGGGCTCTCTCGTTGAGGCACACGAGCTCAGCAGTTGGTGGGCTTAGTTGCCCCGTGGCGTGTGGGATCGAACCGGAGTTCCCTGCCTTGGAAGGCAGATTCTGTACCACTGGACCACCAGGGAAGTCCCAAGTGCTTTTTGACTTGTGGAAGATTTTTGCTCTAATTCATTCCTCAGATATAAAAATATTGAGTCTTTTTCTGGTACATTTATTTTTTATCCTTAACAATGTTTATTTTGCACCGTTCTGAAGGTTTTTTGTTTGATTCTATTTCAGATATGAACCTTGTTCAGCAGCTTAGGATAAAAATCTTAATAAGTTGTTTTAGGGTGAAAGGTTTTAATGGTTGAAAGACATTGGAATAAATAAATAAATGAATGCACACATAAGTGTGTGTGCGCACGCGCACATACATATAATGTTTTGCTCTTAAGCTGGTGCCAATCCTGGCTGGGTTTTACCAGGGTTTTACCTCTTTACCTTCCATATTTAGAACAGGTACACTCTTAACAATTGGTACTTTATATACATGGAAAATACAGTGGGCAAGAGATGAAGCAAAATGTGTTTTTATTTCAGAAGTGGTAGAATGGAATTATAAAGTATCAATAGTTTCATCATGAACCAAAATACAGGAACCCAGCTACTCCTCATTGCAGCTTCTAATTCCTCATTTAATGTAGTACCAGCATAAGTTGAAATAAGGAAGAACAAGCTTTTATAACATACCAGACCTTATACTAGATGCTTTTATAGCTACCATCTCATTTAATACTAAAATATATTACGATGTAGGAATTATTATCTTTGTTTTTAAAATGTTTAAAAAAATACCAAACTGGATATTTTGAGAAGTTAAACTGACTTCTTAATGGTGGACTTGGAAGTGAATTCACTCTTTTACTCCATCTCTCGAGCCACAGGCTTTATTGCATTAATTAAATTTGCATTAAGTGTGTGTATGGTGTCTTTTATAATACAGAAGTTTAAAAACTGGCTTTCGTGTATTCCCTAGAAAAGTGTTCCCATTCCCATTATTATGGGATATTTTCTATTTTTAACAATTTTTAGTTTCATGTAATGCAGCTGGATTTAGTTTTGAGTGTGGGAGATAATCCTATTTTATTTTCTTCCTAATGGAAGCCCTTGTCCTAATACCTTTTATTTAATAATCCATCCTTTCCCCATTGATTTAAAATTACACACATACATGCATATACATATATGTATAAGAACATGGGTCTTTTTCTGGATTCTACTCTTTTCTACCAATGTAATTTTTTGTTCTCCTGCAAATATTGTTAATATATTAGTTGTAAAATTTTATAGTCTGTTATGATATCCGGTAGGACAAGTTTTCCTTTGTTACTGTTTTTTCCAAAAATTTAATGGCTCTTCTTGAATATTTTGTCTATATAATAGCTTCTTCAATTTCAGAAGAGGTTATGTCTTTCTATGTATTTTGGCCTTATTTATTTAAAACTTTTTATTATGTAAAATTTCAATGATGATCCAACTACATGCTGTTTATTAGAGAAATAGTTTAGATTCAAAGATACAAATAGATTGAAAGTAAAAGGATAGAAAAAGATAAACAGTGCAAGCAGTACCCAAAAGAGAGCTGGAATGGCTATACTAATAACAGATAAAATAGACTTTATGACAAAAATTACTAAAGATAAAGGACGTTTTATAATGATAAAAGGTCAATCCATCAGGAAGACATATACTTATAAACATATGCACTTAGTATAGCCTCTAAATACATGAGGCAAAAATTGACAGAATTGAAGGGAGAAATAGAAAATCCAACAATAATAGAGACATAAATACTTTCAATAATGGGTAGAACAACTAGCCAGATGGTCAACAAGGAAATAGAAGATGTGAATAACACTATAAACCAAAAAAAGATTTAATAGATATCTATAGAACACTTCATGCAGCAATAGCAGAATTCATATTCTTCTCCAGTACACATGAATACATTTTCTAGCACAGACTGTATATTAAGGCATTAAACAAGCATCAGTAAATTCAGAAGGATTGAAATCATGAAAAATATGTTCCTTGGCCACAATGGAATGAAATTAGAAGTTAGTAACAGAAGGAAATCTGAAAAATTTATAAATACTTGAAAATTAAGCAACACATTCCTAAATAACAAGTGGATCAAAGAGGAAATCACAAGGAAATAAGGAAATACTTTCAGACAAATGGAAACAAAAATACAACATACTAAACTTATGGGATGCAGCTAAAGCAGTGCTTAGAGTGAAATTTATACATACAAACACCTATATTAAAAAGAAGAAAGATCTCAAATCAGTGATCTAACCTTCCATCTTAAGAAACTACAAAAAGAATAGCAAACTAATGTCAAAGCAGGGAAAGGGAGGAAATAAAAACGTCTAGAGCAGAAATAAATGAAAATGGAGACTAGTACAACAACTAGAGAAAATCAGCGAAACCATAAGTTGGTTATTCATAAGGATCAACAAAGCTGACAAGCCTTTAGCTAGACCAAGAAAAAAAAGGAGAAGACTCAAATTTGTAGATTCAGGACTGAAAGAGGGGACATCATTGCTGTCTTACAAAAATAAGAGGGATTATGAGAGAATACTATGAAAAATTCTCAGACAATAAGTTAGTTAAGCTAGATGAAATGGATATATTCCTGGAAAGACACAAACTACTGAAAATGGCTCAAGAAGAAATAGAAAATTTGAATAGACATGAGATTGAATTAGTAATCAAAAAGCTTCCTCAAAAGGAAAGCCCAGGGACTTCCCTGGTGGCAGAGTGGTTAAGAATCCGCCTGTCAATGCAGGGGACATGGTTTCGATTCCTAGTCTAGGAAGATCCCACTAAGCCCATGTGCCACAACTACTGAGCCTGCGTTCTAGAGCGCACGTGCCGCAAATACTGAAGCCTGCGTGTCTAGAGCCTGTGCTCCGCAACAAGAGAAGCCACCGCAGTGAGAAGCCCATGCACCGCAACCAAGAGTAGCCCCTGCTTGCCACAACTAGAGAAAGCCCCCGTGCAGCAAGAAGACCCAATGCTGCCCAAAAGAAAAAAAAAAGAAAACCCCAGGTCAAGATGGCTTCACTGATGAATTCTATCAAATGTTTAAAGATGAATTAACAACAGTCCTTCATAAACTCTTCCAAGAAACAGGAGGAAGGAAGTGTCGCTTCCCAACTGATTTATGAGGCCAGTATCACCCTGCTACCAAAGCCAAAGATATCACAAGAAAATTACATGCCAATATCTGTTATGAATACAGGTATTAAAATCCTCAACAAAATATTAGCAAACCAAACATAGCAATATATAGAAAGGATTGTACACCATGACCAAGTGGGATTTATCCCAGGAGTACAAAAATCAATCAATGTGTAAACCGTATTAATAGAACAAATGATGCAAACCACATAATCATCTTAATAGATACAGAGAGAGCATTTGACTAAATCCAGCCCACTTTCATGATGAAAATACTCAGTGGTGATGAATTGGGCGATTGGGATTGACATGTATACACTGATGTGTATAAAATTGATGACTAATAAGAACCTGCTGTATAAAAAAATAAATAAAATAAAATTCAAAAATTAAAAAAAAGAAAATACTCAATAAACTAGGAATAGAAAACTTCCTCAACCTGATAAAGGACATGTATAAAACACTCTCAGCTAACATCATACTTAATGGTGAAAGACAAAGTTTTTCTCTAAGGTCAAGAGAAAGTCTGTTCTTCCCACTTCTATTTAGCAGTGTGGTGGAGGTTGTAGCCAGAGCAATTAGGCAAGAAAGAAAAATAAAGGCATACGTATAAGAAAAGTAGTAGTAAATCCATCTCTACTTTTAGATTATATACAGTTGTCTCTTGGTATCCATGGGGATTGGTTCCAGGACCCCCGTGGACATCAAATTATGTGAATACTCAAGTTCCTTGCATAAAATGGTGTAGTATAGTCAACCCTCTTTATCTGCAGGTTCTGCATCCAGGGATATGGAGGGCTGACTGTATTTAGTACATAGAAAATCTTAAGGAATGCACAAAAGTCAGATAGAACTAATAAGTTCAACAAGGCCGCAGGATACAAGATCATTGTCAGAATATACCAGAGTTTATTTATGCATTCACCTACCAGAGGACATCTTGGTTGCTTCCAGGTTTTGGCAATTATGAATAAAGCTGCTATATACAGTTGTATGCAAATTTTTGTGTGGACATAAGTTTTCCACTCATTTGGGTAAGTACCAAGGAGCACAATTGCTGGGTTGTATGGTAAGTATTGCCAGAGTATATTTAGTTTTATAAGAAACCCCGAAACTGTCTTCCGAAGTGGCTATGCCAGTTGCATTCTCAAGAGCAATGAATGAGAGTGCCTGTTACTCCACCTCCTCACCAGCATTTGGTGTTGTCAGTATTCTGGAGTTTAGCCATTCTAGTAGGTGTGTGGTGGTATCTCATTGTTTTAATTTGCATTTCTCTGATCACATATGATGTGAGCTTATTTGCCATCATATGCTTATTTGCCATCTGTATATCTTCTTTGTTAAGGTGTCTTTTAAGGTCTTTGGCCCATTTTTTAATTGGGTTGTTTGTTTTCTTATTGGATTTTAAGAGTTCTTTGTATATTTTAAAGAACAGTCCTATATTAGACATGTATTTTGGAATTTTTTTTTCCCAGTCTGTGGTTTGTCTTCATTTTCTTGATTCCCTTTATTTTTGATATGGAAATTCCCTCTGTCTTTCATATATTGGGTTTACTGTTCTTGATTTTCATGTTGTTGCCTTTTCTATTTACTTATTTTTGCAGAGTGCAGTTGCCATTACCCTCCCTTGAAAAGGTGCATTTTTTTTTTTTCCTTTTAGACTTTACCTGTTTGGAAATGTTTGTAGGTTTGTAGATTGAATTCATTTTCTCTCAGAATTTGCAGGCATTGCTCTATTTTCTTCGGGTTTTCAGTGTTGTTGTTGACATGTGGTGCTGTTTTTATTTCCTGATTCATTTTTTGTCCCTGAAGTTTTTTTAGATTTTTTTCTTTACTGCTGGTATTCTGAAATTTCATGATGATGTGCCTTTGTATGGGTCTTTTTAATTTATTGTCTTGGACACATACTATCAATCTGAAAACTCATGTGTTTTAGTTCTGGGGAATCTTATTATTTCTTTGATAGTTTCTTTTCCTCTTTTTTTTTTTTTTTGTGGTACGCGGGCCTCTCACTGTTGTGGCCTCTCCTGTTGTGGAGCACAGGCTCCGGACGCACAGGCTCAGCGGCCATGGCTCACGGGCCCAGCCGCTTCGTGGCGTGTGGGATCTTCCTGGACCGGGGCACGAACCCGTGTCCCCAGCATCGGCAGGCAGATTCTCAACCACTGCGCCACCAGGGAAGCCCTTTTCCTCTTTTTTTTAACCTGTTATTTTTATATTCATATTTTGAATGACTCCTCTAATTTTCTTTTTTCTCCCCTTTTCTATGTCTTTGTCTTTTTGTTCTACTTTCTGGATGATATATCCAAATTATTTACTAATCCTAGTTTTCAAGAATTCTTTCTTACTGTGAATATTCCTTTTTAATGTCAACCCATTCTTCAAGAGCTTTCCTTGTACATCTGAAGAAATTAGTCATAGTCAACAATTTTTTTTCCTCTCTGAATTACCTTTCCTCTAAGGTTTTTGTTTGTTTGTTTGTTGTTTGTTTTGGTCTCCTTTTAGAAGTTTTCCTTAATGTGTTTCTGTTGACCCTTGGGTTTCTGTTTACATCAAAGAATGAGGCACTTAAAAAGTTATTGGAGTATGGTATATTTTGGTCCAGCTTGTTGACTGGTGAGTTTCACTACAGGGCAGTATTTTCATTGGGATCACTCCCAAATGTCAGTATCTTTAGGTCTTTTCTTATTTATCTGACGTGTCCTTAAAGAGCCATCTTCTGCCTGGTAGATAGAGTGTAAGTGCTGAATTTCAGGGTACTGAGCTAGGGAAGGGGCTGGATGGAGAAGGGCTGTGGGGTAGAGACTTCTTACTGGAGTTTCTCTCTCATAGGGAATTTTTAACTGAGTTTTAATCAATACTTTTGATTTAATTATGTAAACCTTTACAGAAAATAAAGCTCCCATCTTTTGTCAGGGTCAGGGAGGGGTAGTCATATCAGGTTGGAGGAGTGGAATGAGGATCTGAAGAGTCTGGTTGCTCCTTATAAGATTTCAACTAATCCTGTTTTCACCCTGCCACCTCCTCCCACCTCCATCCCGGTATTTTGAGACATATGACATCTTCATGCCTCTAACCATTTGGGGATTCTGTATTGTGAATCTTCTTGCTTGACATTGGCTTCACAAGTGTACTTTGAAGACTTAGGTTTTGGCATTTTCTGGTCTGAGTTACTGTTCTTTTATTTGCCTTTCAGTTTCCAGAATTGTGTTGCTACTCTTATTGTTTCTGTTCTTTGTCCTGTGTATTAACCCGCCTTCCTTTTCTGTCATTTTAATTGGATTTTTTGCGAAAATGGAGATAAATGGATGTATTTGATCTGCTGTTGGTGTGCAAAGCATAATTTCTACTGGAGAACACTCTTTTAGGGTAGTGAATGTGGACCAAGTATGTGGGCTCTGGAGGTTGATTACCTGTTTGACTTCTTTTTCACTTACTCCTTGTGAGACCTTGGGTAGGTTTCTTACTTTTACCTAGGCTCAGTGAGAACAATACTGCATTTCTGAGAATTCAAAATGCTTTTCACCGAAGTAGGTGGGGAGTACCCACTTAATAATGCTAATTCCCCTTACTCTTTCTCTTGTATCCTTGAAGAGAAGCTTGGATGATTTAGTTAAGGATGCAGGCATTCCCACGTGGAAATAATAAGCTATCGGTTGGAAGCATCTAGAATGCATGAAGGATCAGGCATGTTACTTGTAAATATGAAAATCATCTGTGTTGTGGATGATGAAACAATAAAAGTAGATGGATAAACTTCACTTTGTAGGAGAGCAGTAAAGGTCTTTAAAAAGGGCCATATGTAGAGTTTATGTGTAGAGTATTTAAGAAGGAAGAGTGAGCAAAAGAAGCATAGAAGAAAAAACAACTGAGGACACAGTGCCTTAAGGATTTAAATCCTAAATGATGACAGAGCAAAGGATAAGTGAAATGAGAGGTTGTAGAAGAAAACTACTATGAAGAAATGTACGTGTTTACTTGAGAGTACATGAAATCTGTTTCCATTGAATTGTATCTAGGATTTGGAGGTTAGGCAGATGAGAGGTGATGCAAGTTAAACCTCTATAAAGATCTGGGTAAATGAGTACATGAAGAAATTCTCATAGAAGGAATTAACTTGATTGTAATCTTGTAGTAATTTGTATCTGGAATACGTAAGGATTCTTTATTGAAGTATAATCAGTTTTTCTGTTTAAAGTTTTTATATTTTCTGTTGATGCCACAAACATACTCAAATTTAAATATAAATTTTTTCACTGCTTAAAAAGTTATAGTTCAGTGTTGAAGTGTAAAAAAATGGTAAAATAGTTTAACCAAAGGCAGGCAATGGAGAATGGGCATTACTGTTGCAGGAAGGGGGACCCCTTCCAGGGCACGAGAGTGGGCTCTTGTATTACACTCGGAAATGAATTGTCCAAGGAGACACACATGCTGACAAAAAACAAGAAACTTTATTGGGAAGGGGCACGCGGGTGGAGAGCAGGAGGGTAAGGGAACCCAGGAGGATTGCTCTGCCACGTGGCTTGCAGTCTCTGGTTTTACGGTGATGGGATTAGTTTCTGGGTTGTCTCTGGCCAATCATTCTGACTCAGGGTCCTTCCTGGTGGTGCATCCATCGCTCAGCCAAGATGGATTACAGCGAGGAAGATTCTGGGAGGCTGGTAGGACATATGGACTGGCATCGCCTTTTGACCTTTACTGAATTCTTCTGGTTGGTGGTGGCTTGTTAGTTCCATGTTCCTTACCAGGACCTCCTGTGCAAGATAACTCATTGGTGCCTGGCCAGGGTGGGCGGTTTTAGTCAGTAGTTCCCCTAACACTAGGACAATTAATATCAAGGATTTAACTTTGTATGTATTCTAGAGTCACTTTTAGAAAAAGATGTGAGCAAGTGTGTATACTTTTAAAGTTGACTCATATAAAATTAAAGTTGATGGGACTAATGATTTTAATTTTTTAGTTCTAGCCAGAAATGTTTTTTTTTTTTGGCTGCACCTTGGGGTTTATGGGATCTTAGTTCCCTGACCAGGGATTGAACCCAGGCCCTTGGCAGTGAAAGAGCGGAGTCCTAACCACGGAACCGCCAGGGAATTCCCCATGTTCATTTTTAAATAAACAAAACTTTTCCTTTTTTAAAAACTAGTTTTTAACTTGGAGATAATGTTGTTTTACTTTGATTTTCAATTTTTTGTTCAAAGGGAAGCTTTATAGTAAGTTAAAAATCCATTTCTATGAATTTTCAAATTAAAGTATTTAAACTAATATAATAGACTAGATTTTATTGGTTATGGTCAGGTAATAGTTTTATATGAATAAAATGAATTAAGATACTTCCTAGCACATTTATCATTTAATTTGAAAACCTCTTTTGGCATTTCTTTCAGGTTTTATGGGCTGGCTAAGAGCCATCTCTGTTTGTCTGAAAAAGCCTTTGTTTTTCTTTGATGTTTGAAGGCTATTTTCCCAAAGCATAGAATAGTAGGTTGGCTTTTTTCTTAAAGCACAATGTCATTTCATTGTCTTTTGTGTATGTTTTTAATGTTTTTATCATTTATGTTACAAGTTTGTTTGTCTTATTGTTGCTCTTTGGAGCATAATGTGTCTGTTTTCCTCTGGCTGCTTTTAAGATTTTTTTCTTTGACTGGTTTTCAAGCAGTTTTACCATGATGTGTAGGTGTGGTTTGTGTCATATATTATCCTGTTTGGGGCTTGTAGGGTTTCTTCAATACATGGGGTTTGTAGAGAATCTTTCATCCATTTGTAAAATTCCTGGCTATTATCTCTCTAAATGTTGCCTCTGCTTCACTTCTTCTCTTCTTCTGGGACTCAATTCCACATATGTTAGAATTTTTTTGCTGTGTCTTACATGTCTCTTGTTCTTTTTTGAAATATTATTCTTCATAGAGAAATAGGATATTTTTATTAATCTGTATTCCCTCATCTTCTGCTGTGTATAAACTGCTGTTAAACCTGTCCGTGGAGTTTTCAGTTGTATCTTTTCACTTTAGGAAATTTCATTTGATTTTCTTTTTTATAGATTCTTGTTGTTTGGTGAAAATCACTAACTTTTCATCTGTTTCTTGCAGGTTTTTCTCTAGTTTCATAAATATATTAATTATTGCCACTTTTAAGTCACTAATAAAACCAATATCTAGGTCATCTGTTGGTCTATTTTTATTTGTTTTGTGTTTTCTTGTTGTTGTTATTTAGTTCTTTCTTTTGGTGGGCCCAGTTTTTAACTTCATGCTATACATTGTATTTGAAAAACTGTAGATGCTCTGGATGATGTTATCTTTCTCCAGAGAGGGTGAATTCTTTCCTTTGTTAGGTAGACAGTGTGGCAGATGATCATCCTAGTCCAGTCACTGAATAAGCTTTGTCAGTTTCCTATTGCTGCTATAACAAATTATCCCAAATTTAGTGGCTTAAAACAACACAAATTTATTATTTTACAGTTCTGAGGGTCAGAGTTTTGATACAGGTCTCATTTAGCTAAAATCAAGGTATTGGCAGGACTGCATTTCTTTCTAGAAGGTCTAGGGAATAATCTTTATTTTATTTATTTATTTTTAAAAATTTATTTATTTATTTATTTTTGGCTGTGTTGGGTCTTCGTTGCTGCACGCGGGCTTTCTCTAGTTGCAGTGAGCGGGGGCCATTCTTTGTTGCGGTGCACCGGCTTCTCACTGTGGTGGCTTCTCTTGTTGCGGAGCATGGGCTCTAGGCGCGCGGGCTTCAGTAGTTGTGGCACGTGGGCTCAGTAGTTGTGGCTTGTGGCTCTAGAGCACAGGCTTAGTAGTTGTGGCTTGTGCGCTTAGTTGCTCCACGGCATGTGGGATCTTCCCGGACCAGGGCTCGAACCCGTGTCCCCTGCATTGGCAGGCGGATTCTTAACCACTGCGCCACCAGGGAAGTCCCAGAATCTTTATTTTTTGACTTTTCTAGTTTCAAAGGGCTGCCCGTATTTCTTGATTCATGGCGCCCTTCTATCTTCAAAGCCAGCATTGACTGTGACACTCTCTGTCTCCCTCTTTCCCTTATAATGACTCTGTGGTAACATTGGACTTACCCAGATAATTCCAGGATAATTTCCTCATCTTAAGGTCAGATGATTATCAACCTTAATTCTATCTGCTGCTTTAATTCACCCAAACAGTGTAACCTAACATCTTCACAGGTAACCTAACATCTTCACAGGTTCTGGGGATTAGGATGTTGGTATCATTGGGAGGCCATTATTCTGTCTACCACATTCTACCCTCTGGCTCCTAAAGTCTCACTTCTGTCTCACATGCAAAGTTTATTAACCTCATTGCAACTTAAGTCTCATCTCATCCGGGTTGCAATTTTGCCAAAAGTCTCATCTTTGTTTGTTAGTTTACACATTACCATCTTAAAATCATAGTGCAAAGTTTTGGTAGCTGTGCTATTTTTTATTTAGTAGTATGTTGTAAATTTTCACTGTTGCTAGGAAGGTTTTATGATTTAAAGAAAATGGTTGTATTATATGTTCTATCAAGATGTTGTAGCATAACACTTATTGCTTATTCCTGTTTTCAAAGTGATGATTCCCCCACTTTTCTGGATTACAGATAATATGATAACTAATAATTTCATGTTACTTTTTTGAGGGTGGAAAATTATCTTGTACAATTTCCCACATTCTGAAATTGTCTGGTTGTTCCCTCTGGATAGACTCAGTTTAAACAATTTTGGCAAGAATACTTGTAAGTGGTGATGTATCATTTCCATCAGGAGGCCCATGATAGTTGGTTGTCTTCCGGTTGATCTCTGGTACCATGGATTGGGAACTAGGGGGAAGAGAGGCTTGTGAATCAAAAGCCTTGAAATGGGAAGGAGCATGATCTTCAAGGAACTAAGAGAGACCAGCGTGGGCTGGAGCAAGTGAGCAAGAGGAACAATGGTAGGAGATGAGAGAGAGAGAAACAGGGATCAGATCATGTTAGGCCTTGTAAGTCATCCATAGTAAGAAGTTTGGATTTTATGATTAGTGCAATGGGAAGCCATTAGAAAGCAGTGGTGAGAGATGATAAGGATTATATTTTAAAAATATTTTGAGTACTGTTCGGAAAATGGGTTGTAGAGGGGCAAGGGTGAATGTGGAGAGAACAGTTAACTAGTTTCCTGCGATGGCTTCCTTATCAGGCTAGGCCAGGCAAGAGAGATAGTAGAGATAATTTTTGTGGTAGAATCAAACAGAATTGCTGTTGAATTGCTTGTCAGGAACAAGAATAAAAAATGACATTTTAACCTTTAGCAACTGGGTGGATAGAGGTATTGTTTGCTGATAAGGGGAAGGCAAGGGAAGAACAGGTTTTGGGTAAAAAATAAAGAGTTCTATTTTTGTACCTGTTAAATTTGAGATACCTAGTAGACACCCAGGTGGTGCTGTTAAGTAGGATCGGCACAGAAGTGTAGCCTTTTGTAATTTTACTTTACAAACTGATATGATCTCATCTCATGCTCCCTTTTGTATAAACTCTTTGGTACAGAGACCACCACTGTCTTCGTTTCCTTTCACTCTCAGCATAATACTTTGTGCACAATAGTTAGGCTACAGACTTTTATTGCCAAAAATTACCTCCATAAGATAGTCATACATTGTCCATTTTCACATAACATACTATTTTTGTTTTAGAAATCTTTCTGTTATTGTACTATTGATGAATTTGCAAAACTATAAGTAATACATGACAGCTGCTAGGGCTTGTGTAACTTTTCCTTCGCTGCATAGTAATTAAATCAAACCAAAATCTTTAGATCCTCTTGGGTAGTTGTTATAATTCTAGAGAGCCTAGTCTGTTTCTAGGCTACCAGAATATTTATACTTGGGGTTTATAAGGAAACAGTTAATTTCACAAACTGAACTATTCAGGGAATTAATGCTTATTGTAGTTGTATAGAAAAAATTTTAAATATCGTATTCTTTTTTATTTTTTTCAGTTTTTAAAAAAATTTTCCGCTTCCCTCTTGAGAGACTTTGGGCTCTCGGCAGTGTAAGCGCGGAGTCCTAACCACTGGACCACCAGTGAGTTCCCTAAAATAACATTATTTTGTCACCTTGATAAACCCTTAATTTTTCAGTTGACTGTCTAGTTAGAATATCTATAACAGTCTTTTGGAAACTGTTGTTCCTTGACAACCTGATTCAGAATGAAATAAATATTAAGGCTCCTTAAGTGATTATAAAATAGTTGTTCTTAAGATGCTCTTAGTAATCATGAAATCATTGGAGTAAGTATGTTTCTTTAAGGTAACCTTTGAAGTGCATGTTGACTTGGGGATATATGATCTTAAAATTTTTATCAGACAGCAAAGGGAAAGCATAAACAAGACGAAAAGACAACCCTCAGAATGGGAGAAAATATTTGTAAATGAATCAACGGGCAAAGGATTAATCTCCAAAATATATAAACAGCTCATGCAGGTCAATATTAAAAAAGCAAACAACCCAATACAAAAATGGGCAGAAGACCTAAGTAGACATTTCTCTAAGGAAGATGTACAGATGGCCAAGAAGCACATGAAAAGCTGCTCAACATCATTAATTATTAGAGAAATGCAACTCAAAACTACAATGAGGTATCACCTCACACCAGTTAGAATGGGCATCATCAGAAAATCTACAAACAACAAATGCTGGAGAAGGTGTGGAGAAAAGGGAACCCTCTTGCTCTGTTGGTGGGAATGTAAATTGATACAGCCACTATTGAGAACAGTATGGAGGTTCCTTAAAAAACTAAAAATAGAATTACCATATGATCCAGCAATCCCACTACTGGGCATATACCCAGAGAAAACCACAATTCAGAAAGACACATGCACCCCAGTGTTCACTGCAGCACTATTTACAATAGCCAGGTCATGGAAGGAACCTAAAAATCCATCGACAGACGAATGGATAAAGAAGATATGGTACATACATAACAATGGAATATTACTCAGCCATAAAAAGGAACGAAATTGGATCATTTATAGAGACGTGAATGGATCTGGAGACTGTCATACAGAGTGAAGTAAGTCAGAAAGAGAAAAACAAATATCGTATATTAACACATATATGTGGAACCTAGAGAATTAGTACAGATGAACCGGTTTGCAGGGCAGAAAATGAGACACAGATGTAGAGAACAAACGGATGGACACCAAGTGGGGAAAGCGGCGGGGGGTGGTGGTGGTGGTGTGATGAATTGGGTGATTGGGATTGACATGTATACACTGATGTGTATAAAATTGATAACTAATAAGAACCTGCTGTATAAAAAAATAAAATTCAAAAATTCAAAAAATTTTATTTATCAGTTTTTACTTTAAATCATGTTCTGGTTATCTACTGCTCTGTAACAAACCAACCGTGACTTAAAGCAACCATTTTTTTTTGCTCATGATTTGTGGGTCAGGAGTTTGAAAAGGTCTTGGCTGGAAGGTTCATCTCTTTTTTTTTTTTAAGCAGATATTCATTTTAAATTAATTAATTAATTAATTATTTATTTTTGGCTGTGTTGGGTTTTCGTTTCTGTGTGAGGGCTTTCTCCAGTTGCGGCAAGTGGGGACGACTCTTCATCGCGGTGCGCGGCCTCTCACTATCGTGGCCTCTCTTGTTGTGGAGCCCAGGCTCCAGACGTGGAGGCTCAGCAGTTGTGGCTCACGGGCACAGTTGCTTCACGGCATGTGGGATCTTCCCAGACCAGGGCTCGAACCCGTGTCCCCTGCATCGGCAGGCAGACTCTCAACCACTGCGCCACCAGGGAAGCCCTGGAAGGTTCATCTCTGATCCATGTTATGACAACTGGGTGGCTGAGGTTGGACCATCCACTTTCAACGTGGCTTCTTCATTCACATGTCTGACGCCCCTGCACTTCATGGTCCTTCTGCCATCTCTTCACATGTCATCTCATTCTTGAGGCCAATTAAGCTACCAGGCCGATTAAGGGCTAAGCCTGGAACAGGTTCAGCATCATTTCCACTGTATTCTGTTAGGGCAGTCACAGGAGTCACCCAGATTCAAGGGAGTGGAGAAATAGACTCTGCATCTTGATGGGGGAATGGCCAGGTCGTGTTGCAGATCATCATGTGTGGCCATCTTTGGAAAATATAATCTGCTGCACATTGTATCCAAAAGTGCCCTTGGCAATGATGATGAGGAAAATTATAACGATGCAATAAGATTGCATATTTAAAGCTAAAACGAGCTATTTTTGTCTGTCAAATTGACAGTTTTAAGAGTTCTCATTGCTAGGAAAGGTATAGGGAAACAGTCCTCATACTGTTGGAAAGTGTGTGGTTTGGTAGAGCTTTTGTGAAGGACAAAGTAGTAAAATATCTCAGAATTAAAAAATACATATGGGGAATTGGAGAGAAGATGGCGGAAGAGTAAGACGTGGAGATCACCTTGCTCCCCACAGATACATCAGAAATACATCTACACGTGGAACTGCTCCTATAGAACACCCACTGAACGCTGGTAGAAGACCTCAGACCTTCCAAAAGGCAAGAAACACCCCATGTACCTGGGTAGGGCAAAAGAAAAAAGAATAAACAGAGACAAAAGAATAGGGACGGGACCTGCACCAGTGGGAGGGAGCTGTGAAGGAGGAAAGGTTCGCACACACTGGAAGCCCCTTCACGGGCGGAGACTGCGGGTGGCAGAGGGGGAAGCTTCAGAGCTACGGAGGAGAGCACAGTAACAGGGTGCGGAGGGCAAAGCGGAGAGATTCCTGCAGAGGATCGGTGCCGACCAGCACTCACCAGCCTGAGAGCCTTGTCTGCTCACCCGCTAGGGCGGGCGGGGGCTGGGAGCTGAGTCTCAGGCTTCGGTCCGGAAGCCGGGAGAGGACTGGGGTTGGCTGCGTGAACACAGCCTGAAGGGGTTAGTGCACTACGGCTAGCCGGCTGGCCGGGAGGGAGTCCGGGAGAGGTCTGGAGCTGCCGAAGG
>NC_041214.2:86970168-86970898 GCF_002837175.3 Physeter macrocephalus | reverse complement strand
AGCCGGGAGGGAGTCGGGTTGAAGTCTGGAGCTGCCGAAGAGGCAAGAGACCTTTTCTTCCCTCTTTGCTTCCTGGTGCTCGAGGAGAGGGGTTTAAGCGCGCCGCTTAAAGGACCTGCAGAGACGGGAGTGGAGCTGCCAAAGAGACAAGAGACTTTTTTTGCCTCTTTGTTTCCTGGTGAGAGAGGAGAGCGGATTAAGCGTGCCGCGTAAAGGAGCTCCAGAAACGGGCGCGAGCCGCGGCTGTCAGCGCGGACACCAGAGACGGGCGTGGGACACTAGGGCTGCTGCTGCCGCCACCAAGAAGCCTGTGTGCAATCACACGTCACTCTCCACACCTCCCCTCCGGGGAGGCTGTGCAGCCCGCCACTGCCAGGGTCCCGGGATCCAGGGACAACTTCGCTGGGAGAATGGACGGCGCGCCTTCAGGCTGGTGCAACGTCATGCTGACCTCTGCCGCCGCAGGCTCGCTCCGCATCCGTAGCCCTCCCTCCCCCCGGTCTGAGTGAGCTAGAGCCCCCGAATCAGCTGCTCCTTTAACCCCGTCATGTCTGAGCAAAGAGCAGACGCCCTCGGACGACCTATGCACAGTGAGATTTTTTCTGTATAGCTTTGCTTTCACCATTTGTCCTAGGGTTCTGACCGAACTGTTTTTTTTTCCTTTTTAAAATTTTTCTTCTTAATATTTATTTTTTATTTTAATAACTTTATTTTATCCTACTTTATTTTA
>NC_041214.2:86965862-86968625 GCF_002837175.3 Physeter macrocephalus | reverse complement strand
AAATGGTAATAGGAACATACATATTGATAATTACCTTAAATGTAAATGGATTAAATGCTCCCACCAAAAGACACAGACTGGCTGAATGGATACAAAAACGAGACCCATATATATGCTGTCTACAAGAGACCCACTTCAGACCTAGGGACACATACAGACTGAAAGTGAGGGGATGGAAAAAGATATTCCATGCAAATGGAAATCAGAAGAAAGCTGGAGTAGCAATTCTCATATCAGACAAAATAGACTTTAAAGTAAAAACTATTACAAGAGACAAAGAAGGACACTATATAATGATCAAGGGTTCGATCCATGAAGAAGATATAACAATTGTAAATATTTATGCACCCAACATAGGAGCACCTCAATACATAAGGCAAATACTAACAGCCATAAAAGGGGAAATCGACAGTAACACAATCATAGTAGGGGACTTTAACACCCCACTTTCACCAATGGACAGATCATCCAAAATGAAAATAAATAAGGAAACACAAGCTTTAAATGATACATTACACAAGATGGACTTAATTGATATTTATAGGACATTCCATCCAAAAACAACAGAATACACATTTTTCTCAAGTGCTCATGGAACATTCTCCAGGATAGATCATATATTGGGTCACAAATCTAGCCTTGGCAAATTTAAGAAAATTGAAATCATATCAAGTATCTTTTCTGACCACAACGCTATGAGACTAGATATCAATTACAGGAAAAGATCTGTAAAAAATACAAACACATGGAGGCTAAACAATACACTACTTAATAACGAAGTGATCACTGAAGAAATCAAAGAGGAAATCAAAAAATACTTAGAAACAAATGACAATGGAGACACGACGACCCAAAACCTATGGGATGCAGCAAAAGCAGTTCTAAGAGGGAAGTTTATAGCAATACAATCCTACCTTAAGAAACAGGAAACATCTCGTATAAACAACCTAACTTTGCACCTAAAGCAATTAGAGAAAGAAGAACAAAAGAACCCCAAATTTAGCAGAAGGAAAGAAATCATAAAGATCAGATCAGAAATAAATGAAAAAGAAATGAAGGAAACAATAGCAAAGATCAATAAAACTAAAAGCTGGTTCTTTGAGAAGATAAATAAAATTGATAAACCATTAGCCAGACTCATCAAGAATAAAAGGGAGAAGACTCAAATCAATAGAATTAGAAATGAAAAAGGAGATGTAACAACTGACACTGCAGAAATACAAAAGATTATTAGAGATTACTACAAGCAACTGTATGCCAATAAAATGGACAACCTGGAAGAAATGGACAAATTCTTAGAAATGCACAAGCTGCCGAGACTGAACCAGGAAGAAATAGAAAATATGAACAGACCAATCACAAGCACTGAAGTTGAAACTGTGATTAAAAATCTTCCAACAAACAAAAGCCCAGGAACAGATGGCTTCACAGGCGAATTCTATCAAACATTTAGAGAAGAGCTAACACCCATCCTTCTCAAACTCTTCCAAAAGATATCAGAGGGAGGAACACTCCCAAACTCATTCTACAAGTCCACCATCACCCTGATACCAAAACCAGACAAAGATGCCACAAAAAAAGAAAACTACAGGCCAATATCTCTGATGAACACAGATGCAAAAATTCTCAGCATAGAGGAAACTTACCTCAGCATAATAAAGGCCATATATGACAAACCCACAGCCAACATTGTTGGTTGTGAAAAAACTGAAAACTGAAAAAACTGAAACCATTTCCTCTTAGATCAGGAACAAGACAAGGTTGCCCACTTTCACCACTATTATTCAACATAGTTTTGGAAGTTTTAACCACAGCCATCAGAGAAGAAAAAGAAATAAAAGGAATCCAAATCAGAAAAGAAGAAATAAAACTCATTGTTTGCAGATGACAGGGTATTATACATAGAGGATCCTAAAGATGCTACCAGCAAACTACTAGAGCTAATCATTGAATTTGGTAGAGTAGCAGAATACCACTGCAACAAAAAGAATAAAATACCTAGGAATCAACCTGCCTAAAGAGGTGAAAGACTTGTACTCAGAAAACTATAAAACACTGATGAAAGAAATCAAAGGTGACATTAACAGATGGAGACATATACCATGTTCTTGGATTGGAAGAATCAACATTGTGAAAATGACTATACTACCCAAAGCAATCTACAGATTCAGTGCAATGTCTATCAAAATACCAATGGCACTTTTCACAGAACTAGAACAAAAAAATTCACAATTTGTATGGAAACACAAAAGACCCCAAATAGCCAAAGGAATCTTGAGAAAGAAAAATGGAGCTGGAGTAATCAGGCTCCCTGACTTCAGACTATACTACAAAGCTACAGGAATCAAGACAGTATGGTACTGGCACACAAACAGAAATATAGATCAATGGAACAGGATAGAAAGCCCAGAGATAAACCCATGCACACATGCTCACCTTACCTTTGATAAACGAGGCAAGAGTATACAATGGAGGAAAGACAGCCTCTTCAGTAAGTGGTGCTTGGAAAACTGGACAGGTACATGTAAAATATGAAATTAGAGCACTCTCTAACACCATACACAAAAATAAACTCAAAATGGATTAAAGACCTAAATGTAAGGCCAGACACTGTCAAACTCTTAGAGGAAAACATAGGCAGAACACTCTGTGACATAAATCACAGCAAGATCCTTTTTGACCCACCTCCTAGAGAAATGGAAATAAAAACAAAAGTAAACAAATGGGACCTAATGAAAGTTAAAAGCTTTTGCACAGCAAAAG
>NC_041214.2:86958854-86964857 GCF_002837175.3 Physeter macrocephalus | reverse complement strand
GTATATGTATAACTGATTCACTTTGTTGTAAAGCAGAAACTAACACACCATTGTAAAGCAATTATACTCCAATAAAGATGTTAAAAAAAAAACCAACATATGCTTTGATTTAGCATTTTTCCATCTAGGAATTTCTCCTAAAGAGTAATAGGGAAAATGTGCAAAGTTATATGAACAAGGATATTTTTCAGGTAAATTTATCACATTATTTATAAGAAAAATTGTGCAAGTAGAATATTGGTTAAGTTGAATACTGTTTAGCTATTAAAATATAATGATAACTAACACTTAAAAAGTGCTTTATATTTACTAGGACCATTCTATGTGCTTTATATAAGTTGTGCAGTCATGTAGGCCCTCACTCTTAGAAGGTTCCTGTGCTTGGTTTAATGCTCTGTCACTATTTTGAAATTCTTAATTGTTAAATAAGAGGCCTCATTTATTTTTTTCTATTGGTCCCTGCAAATTATGTTGTCATTTCTACTTGTGAGCTATGTTTTTATATCTTTAAAAGTTGAAAAAAACCCAGAAGATAATTTTATGACACAATGAAAATTATACAAAATTTAAATTTGTGTTCATAAATAAAGTTTTATTGGAACACAGGCATGGTTATTTATTTATATATTATCAGTGACATTTTTGCTACAGCTTAATATTTACTATCTGGCTCTATATGGAAAATTTGCCAGTGCTTGCTCTATCTATCTAAACCACTGTTCTATTCTGCCTTTCAGAAAAGAATGAGAAATAGATCTCAATTTATGGGGATAATGTCCATGATACATTACGTGAAAAGAAAAAGTGGAATATAGAATATAATTTAGAATGTGTAACATGACACTGTGTATGTCAAAAGGGCTTTGGAAAAGTCTGGAAAACTATTGACGTATTTTATCGCTGGGAAATAGGAGTATGCTTTCTGGCCATTATTTTTGAAGTTTTGTTTACAAAAATAAGTGCTATTAGTAAAAAAAAAAAAAAGATGCTGTGGGGAAAAGGAGGCAGTACATTCTTTCCCTTCCTCCTCTGCCCCCCACAACTTTTTATTTTAAAAATGTTCAAGCTTACTGAAATGTTGAAAGGATGTACAATGAATACCTATCTAACCTTTATCTAGATCCTCTGGTTGTTAATATTTTGGCACATTTGCTCCCTCTGTCTTACACACACACACACACACACACACACACACACACACATAATACAGCATGTACATTTTTATTTATTTATTTTATTCATTTATTTTTTAATTTTTTTTTTGGCCGTGCTGCACGGCTTGTGGGATCTTAGTTCCCTGACCAGAGATCGAACCCAGGCCCTCGCAGTGAAAGCGCAGAGTCCTAACCACGGGACTGCCAGGGAATTCCCCAGCATGTACATTTTTAAAAAACCATTTGAAAGTTCAAAATGCATCGTCTAAAAATAAGGACATTTTTCTTCATAACCACCTTTATAACACTAACAGTAATTACACGTTCTAATTTTCCCAATTGTGCCAGTAAGGTCTTTTGTAAGTAGTTTTTTTCCTTTGGTTCAGCATTCAATTAAGGTTCCACACCATTGTAAAGCAATTGTACTCTAATAAAGATGTTAAAAAAAAAAGAGGTTCACGCAGTGGATTGCTTTTTCATTACCTTTAGCTGAGTGTACTTTTTGGATTCTTTTAGTCCATTATCTCTCACTGGGGCAACTTACCATTAAGAAAATACTAGATTATTATGGAGCTAGGAGAGGTCTCAGTCATACCTGAGGCCTTGATTTGTGTAAGCGCCAGAACATGCAAGACTTTGTATATCACGTTAAGGATTTTGGTGGATCGTGATAGAAACATGGTGGGAAGCTCTTGTAGAGCTATGACATGTTCAGATTTGGATAGTGTATAAAACATTAACTTTTGAGGCAAAATATTTTAGAGTAACACATTTGGTACAAAATGATATAGGCTTGAACGAAACTGTAAAAAATACATTTTTGAGACAATCTGGGAAAGTCAAACATGAAATGGTTATTAGATACTGTTAAGGAATTACTGTTATTAGGTGTGATAATGATAAAGAGTTTCTATTAAAAAATTCTTATCAATTAAAGGTTAATAAAAGAATATAACAGGGCTTCCCTGGTGGCACGGTGGTTAAGAATCTGCCTGCCAATGCAGGGTACACGGGTTCGAGCCCTGGTCCGGGAAGATCCCACATGCCACGGAGCAACTAAGCCTGTGCGCCACAACTACTGAGGCTGCGCTCTAGAGCCTGTGAGCCACAACTACTGAGCCTGAGTGCCACAACTACTGAAGCCCACATGCTTAGAGCCCGTGCTCCACAACAAGAGAATCCACCAAAATAAGAAGCCCACGCACCGCAATGAGAAACCCGTGCACCGCAAGGAAGAGTAACCCCTGCTTGCAGCAGCTAGAGGATGCCCGCGCGCAGCAACGAAGACGCAACGCAGCCAAAAATAAAAAAAAAAAAAAAAAGTATAACAGGTGGTGTTTTCTTTAAAGTACATCAGCAAAAAAAGGATAGGATTACATGAAACAAGAATGGCAAAGTTTTGATAATTGTTGAAACCAGGTGATGGGTATGTGGGAGTGCATCATATACTTCTGTATATTTTTATGTGTTTGATTAATTTTATAAGAGGTAAAAAAGACATAACCACTGACACCTCATTTTTGACTTGAAAAAATGAATTAGAAGGTAAGTTGTATGTGAAAGTTGACTGGTACCTAAAACTTCTGTTACTTTGCATAGGAGTTCTTTAATAGTATCAAATAAATACACCAAAGAAACATTTTAAAACATTTGATTAGAAAAATAATTCTTAGCAAAAATAACTATATGTTTCTGAATCTCTTTAAGAGAATCCAACATTTGAAGGTATTAAGAAGTAATCTTGCTCTTACGGTATTTATTTAAAAACTGTGATCTTTTAAGTATGGCAGAAAGCTAGCTATGACAATAGAAAAAGTCTGTACAAATTACAGAACTGTTTAATTCAAACCACCACTCACAATTGTAGAACACTATTGTGGAGATTTCTTGCTTATCAATCAGCTATTGTGTAAATTGTGTGTAATCTTTCCTATAATTACAGCACTAATACATTGCTAGTGCTGCTTTACTATGATTCCAAGAGATGTAAACAATGGCATCTCTTTTGATTTGAATCCAGCCAGCTGTATTCTGACCACAGGTGCTAGTTGCAGTCATTGAAGTAAAAATATGACAGTGTTATGGAGGGAGAGTTTGATTCTAAGAAAGTTAACAGATGACTTAATGTCAAGGCCTTTGCCCTCTATATTAACAATGTGTTAGTTTTCATTTTATTTTAATGTTTGATTATTTGAGAAACCATCCATGTAGTCAAATAAGCAGTTTTAAATCAGAGGATCAGAGGTGCACATCAAAATCACCTAGGGAGCTTTATCCAAAATACCTTTGTTTGGATTCTGCTCCAGGCCTATTGAATCAGAACTTTGGGGGAGAATAGGACCTAGGCATAGATACTTTGAAAATGTCTTTTAGGTGGTTCTGATGTGAACCTATATTCAAGGACTACTGTTGTAAGAGTATCGGAGTTCTCCTTTAATATATGTTAACAGATAATAAAGCACAGTGATTTCAGTCTTCTTGTCTTTTTAACCTAATGGTTCTAGGCAAGGCACAGTTACCCACTGGCTATCTATAACTCCATTCCTTATTCTTGTTTACTTGTTCTCTAGAACAAGTAAAGCATTCAGGATTGCAGTGGATAGCCATTAAAGCGTTTTTTAGCAGGCAAGTGATGTGATACCATTTGTATCCCAATTATTAGTAACAATTATTTTGTCACACCTCAGACTGACCTCAATAACTCCCCAGTGTAGAACCTGTTCCCTGCCCAACCCAACACTACCTATTATTATTGGGTTGGCCAAAAAGTTCGTTCATTTTTTCCGCAGCACCTTATGGGAAAACAAAACGAACTTTTTGGCCTACCCAATATTGTATTAAGTCCTAGTTAATCATTTTTACTTTTATACACAAAAATGCCCAGTGTCTTTACACTGCCTTTGAGGTAAACTTTGCTAAGGCCTTCTAATTTATACCCTCTTGTGTCTTCTAATTTTTTCTTTTGTTGCCACCTAAACATTGCTGTCGTGACCAGTTCAAACTTATATGCAGTGGCCTTTTCTTTATTCTATCTTTAAAAACATTATGAAACTTTATTTTTTCTCGTACAGGTTTTAAAAACAATTTATACAAATTGGAAAAATAATACATTTAAAGTAAATTCTAAGTGCTAACAACTTAGTGTATATGCTTTCAGACGTTTTGCACTATTTATTCTAACACAGTCATTTTTCTTGTATGAATGAGATCAGATCATCTTCTGTCTGCTTCACTTAGCTTTTTTCACTTAATATGATATTCATATTTCTTTGTCAGTACATAGAGATCTGCCTCTTTATTTGTTGGCAACTAAAGAATATACACCTCGTTAAGATCTGTAATTGCCACATGTTGTTTTTGTTTGTTTGTTTGTTTCTGATACGCGGGCCTTTCACTGTTGTGGCCTCTCCCGTTGCGGAGCACAGGCTCCGGGCGCGCAGGCTCAGCGGCCATGGCTCACGGGCCCAGCCACTCCGCGGCATGTGGGCTCTTCCCGGACCGGGGCACGAACACGCGTCCCCTGCATCGGCAGGCGGACTCTCAACCACTGCGCCACCAGGGAAGCCCGATCTGCCTCTTTAAATGGCTGCATACTCTTTAAATGCTGTGTACTAATTAGTGAATGATAATTTGAATAACTAGTCCCCTGATGGGTTTTTTATTTTTAGTTTATTTATTTTTCCTGTGAGCTTCCTTCTATACTCTTGGTGTATTTGCCTTATTGTATCTGTAGCATAAATACCTAAAAGGAACATAATAATTGGGGTAAAAGAGGATATAACACTTAAAATTTTAGAAGCTATTGCTAAATTTTGAATGAGGGAGGACTAGTCCAAGCAAATGTGCTTTCTTATCTCTCTCTCTCTCTCTGTGTGCATATCTTAAAGATGTAACTTCTTTTTTTTTTTTTGGCTGCACTGTGTGGCTTGTGGGATCTTAGTTCCCTGGCCGGGGATTGAACCTGGGGTGCAGAGTCCTAACCACTGGACTGCCAGGGAATTCCCAAGAAGTAACTGTTTTTGAATAAATAGGGTTATAAATCAGGAATGGGTGTTTAATTTTGTCAAATGCCTTTTTGTCATCTGAGACTGTTTTAGTCAGTTTGGACTGCCATATCAGATTGCCATAGACTGAGTGGCTTAGATACCAAACATTTATTTCTCACAGTTCTGGAAGTTGGAAGTGCACGATCAGAGTGTTAGCATGGTTGAGTTCTTGATGAGGGCCTTCTTCCTGGTGTATAGAGAGAGCTCTGGTCTCTTAAACTCCTTTTAAGGGCACTAATCCCATCATCACCTTTGTGACCTAATCTAAACCTCATTACTTCCCAAAGACCCTACCTCCAAATACCAACACATTAGAAATTAAAGTTTCAGCATATCAATTTTGGAGGGATACCAACATTCAGTCTTTTTTTTTTTTTTAATCAGAATCTCATTTTATTTTATTTTATTTTTTTAACATCTTTATTGGAGTATAACTGTTTTACAATAGTGTGTTAGTTTCTCCTTTACAACAGAGTGAATCAGTTATACATATACATATGTTCCCATATCTCTTCCCTCTTGCGTCTCCCTCCCTCCCACCCTCCCTATCCCACCCCTCTCGGTGGTCACAAAGCACAGAGGTGATCTCCCTGTGCTATGCGGCAGCTTCCCACTAGCTATCTAATTTACATTTGGTAGTGCATATATGTCCCTGCCACTCTCTCACTTCGTCACAGCTTACCCTTCCCCCTCCCCATGTCCTCAAGTCCATGCTCTAGTAGGTCTGTGTTTTATTCCCGTCCTACCACTAATCTCTTCATGACATTTTTTTTTCTTAGATTCCATATATATGTGTTAGCATA
>NC_041214.2:86930578-86957791 GCF_002837175.3 Physeter macrocephalus | reverse complement strand
AGATTGCTTTTGCTATTTGGGGTCTTTTGTGTTTCCATACAAATTGTGAAATTTTTTTTTCTAGTTCTGTAAAAAATGCTAGTGGTAGTTTGATAGGGATTGCATTGAATCTGTAGATTGCTTTGGGTAGTAGAGTCATTTTCACAATGTTGATTCTTCCAATCCAAGAACATGGTATATTTCTCCACCTATTTGTATCATCTTTAATTTCTTTCATCAGTGTCTTATAGTTTTCTGCATACAAGTCTTTTGTCTCCTTAGGTAGGTTTATTCCTAGATATTTTATTCTTTTTGTTGCCGTGGTAAATGGGAGTGTTTTCTTAATTTCACTCTCAGATTTTTCATCATTAGTGTATAAGAATGCCAGAGATTTCTGTGCATTAATTTTGTATCCTGCTACTTTACCAAATTCATTGATTAGCTCTAGTGGTTTTCTGGTAGCATCCTTAGGATTCTCTATGTATAATATCATGTCATCTGCAAATAGTGACAGCTTTACTTCTTCTTTTCCTATTTGGATTCCTTTTATTTGTTTTTTTTTTTTTTCTCTGATTGCTGTGGCTAGAACTTCCAAAACTATGTTGAATAAGAGTGGTGAGAGTGGGCAACCTTGTCTTGTTCCTGATCTTAGTGGAAATGGTTTCAGTTCTTCACCATTGAGAACTTTGTTGGCTGTGGGTTTGTCATATATGGCCTTTATTATGTTGAGGAAAGTTCCCTCTATGCCTACTTTCTGCAGGGTTTTTATCATAAATGGGTGTTGAATTTTGTCAAAAGCTTTCTCTGCATCTATTGAGATGATCATATGGTTTTTCTCCTTCAGTTTGTTGCTATGGTGTATCACGTTGTTTGATTTGTGTATATTGAAGAATCCTTGCATTCCCAGAATACACCTCACTTGATCATGGTGTATGATCCTTTTAATGTGCTGTTGGATTCTGTTTGCTAGTATTTTGTTGAGGATTTTTGCATCTATGTTCATCAGTGATATTGGCCTGTAGTTTTCTTTCTTTGTGACGTCTTTGTCTGGTTTTGGTATCAGGGTGATGGTGGCCTCATAGAATGAGTTTGGGAGTGTTCCTCCCTCTGCTATCTTTTGGAAGAGTTTGAGAAGGATAGGTGTTAGCTCTTCTCTAAATGTTTGATAGAATTCGCCTGTGAAGCCGTCTGGTCCTGGGCTTTTGTTTGTTGGAAGATTTTTAATCACAGTTTCAATTTCAGTGCTTGTGATTGGTCTGTTCATATTTTCTATTTCTTCCTGGTTCAGTCTCGGCAGCTTGTGCATTTCTAAGAATTTGTCCATTTCTTCCAGGTTGTCCATTTTATTGGCATACAGTTGTTTGTAGTAATCTCTCATAATCTTTTGTATTTCTGCAGTGTCAGTTGTTACGTCTCCTTTTTCATTTCTAATTCTATTGATTTGAGTCTTCTCCCTTTTATTCTTGATGAGTCTGGCTAATGGTTTATCAATTTTATTTATCTTCTCAAAGAACCAGCTTTTAGTTTTATTGATCTTTGCTATTGTTTCCTTCATTTCTTTTTCATTTATTTCTGATCTGATCTTTATGATTTCTTTCCTTCTGCTAAATTTGGGGTTCTTTTGTTCTTCTTTCTCTAATTGCTTTAGGTGCAAAGTTAGGTTGTTTGTTCAAGATGTTTCCTGTTTCTTAAGGTATGATTGTATTGCTATAAACTTCCCTCTTAGAACTGCTTTTGCTGCATCCCATAGGTTTTGGGTCGTCGTGTCAACATTCAGTCTTTAGAGAGATTACCATGTTGCTTTTCTTCTTTGACCTGTTAACATAATAAATTAAATTAATGGATTTCCAAATAATATTTAAGTATTATTATAGTCCTGGAAGCTTCATTTGGTCATAATTTAAAAAAACACAGCTGGGTCTTATTAATATTTTATTTATGAATTTTTATTAATATTCAGAAGTTATAATGAGCTGTTGTTCTGTTTTAGGTTTTGGTAATACAGTAGTCTCCCCTAATCAGCAGGAAATACATTCCAAGACCTCTCTGATGGATGCCTGAAACTGAGGATAGTACTGAATCATATATATACCATTTTTTCCTATTCATACATACCTGTGATAAAGTTTGACTTATAAATTAGGCATAGTAAGTGATTAACAATAATTTATAACAATAAAGTATAATAAAAATTATGTGAATATGGTCTCTCAAAGTATTTTATTGTAATATACTCACCCTCTTGTGATGATGTGAGATGATAAAATGAAGTTGGCATTGTGATGAAGCATTAGGCTACTGTTTTTTTGTTTTTTCATTTTTGGCTGTGCTGCATGGCTTGTGGGATCTTAGTTCCCTGACCAAGGATTGAACCCAGGCCCCTGGCAGTGAAAGCGCTGAGTCCTAATCACTGGACCACCAGAGAATTCCCAAGGCTACTGTTGATGTTCTGATTATATGTAAGAAAGATGATCATCTACTTCAGGTAATCCTGGATCATCAAGCCAGGATGATGTCAGTGGTGGGCGGGTCAGAGCAAGGTGACACAAGATTTCATTGCACTATTCAGAATGGCGTGCAATTTAAAATTTATGGGTTATTTGTGGAACTTTCCATTTAATATCTTTGGACTGTGGCTGACTGTGGGTAACTGAAGTTGGGACTACTATAGTGTTACATTGACTTTAAAAAAAATATTTAATTTATTTTTGGCTGCATTGGGTCTTCGTTGCTGTGTACAGGCTTTCTCTAGTTGCAACAAGCGGGGACTGCTCTTCGTTGCAGTGTGCGGGCTTCTCATTGCGGTGGCTTCTCTTGTTGCGGAGCACGGGCTGTAGGTGCGTGGGCTTAAGTAGTTGTGGCATGCGGGCTCAGTAGTTGTGGCATGCGGGCTCAGTAGTTGTGGCTTGTGGGCTCTAGAGCGCAGGCTCAGTAGTTGTGGCACATGGGCTTAGTTGCTCCGCGACATGTGGGATCTTCCCGGATTAGGGCTCGAACCTGTGTCCCCTGCATTGGCAGGCGGATTCTTAACCACTGCGCCACCAGGGAAGCCTTATATTGACTTTTTTAAGTGGAAAAAAAAAACCCAACCCAATAAGTACCCACTTCTACATGCTCTGGTATAATTTGCTCTTCAAATTATTTGTTCTTGAAATTGTTATATAATTCACCTAGATTGGACCTTTCTGTCACTCTTTGGCAATTTGTCTTACCCAGAAGTATCTGTTATGGGTTGAACTGTGTCCCCCAGAAGACATGTTGAAATCCTAACTCCAGTATCCCAGAATGTGACTTTATTTGGAAATAGGGTCATAGCAGATGTAATTAAGTTAAGATGAGGTCATACTGAAGTAGGATGGACTCTTAATTCATTATAACTGGTATCCTTATAAGGAGGCAGAAGGCAGTGTGAAGACAGACACACAGGGAGAAGACAACCATGAAATGACAGAGGCAGAGACTGGGGTGATGCTGCTGTAAACCAGGAATCGATGACCAGAATCTAGACAGAGGCAAGAAAGGATCCTGCTGTACAGGTTTCAGAGGCAGCATGGCCCTGCTGGTGCCTTCAGACTCTAGAGCTGTGGGAGAAGAAATTTATAGTTTTAAGCTACCCAGTTTTTGGTAATTTCTTATGAGAACCCCAGAAAACTAATATAATATGTATTTCACTCAGGCTTCCAAATTTGTACAACATAGGGTCATGTAAAATATTGTAGATTTCTTGTCTTTTTCATTCATAATGTTTTAATTGATGCTTTCTTTTTTTATCCTGTTAATATGGTGTCCCATAATACTTATTTTTTTATCTACCTCCCCATATTAGTTGTTGAGTTTGATCAATTTTCCCTTTTTTTTTGGCCGTGCCCCGTGGCTTGTGGGATCTTAGTTCCTCAACCAGGCATCGAACCCAGGCCTCGGCAGTGAAAGCACTGAGTCCTAACCACTGGACTTCCAGGGAATTCCCAAGTTTGATCAATTCTGTTTTTTATTACTATCAGCCTTAGCCTTCATAATTCTGTTTTCTGCTTTTCTAAGAAAGAATAAAGTAAATCTGACATTTTGAGTTCATTTATATTCTTTTTGTCTAATATTCAGTATAAAGTCTTCAAGAGTATAAGTATTTCTCTGAGCTTAGCTTTTGCTGGATTTTACCAATTTTGATGTGAAATGTTTTTATGATTATTTATCATATATTATTACTGTGTAGTTTTTTAAAAAAATGAATTTATTTATTTTATTTATTTATTTTTGGCTGTGTTGGGTCTTTGTTGCTGTGCATGGGGCTTTCTCTAGTTGTGGTGAGCAGGGGCTACTCTTCGTCGCGGTGCGCGGGCTTCTCATTGTGGTGGCTTCTCTCGTTGTGGAGCACGGGCTCTAGGCACGCAGGCTTCAGTAGTTGCAGCACGTGGGCTCAGTAGTTGTGGCTCGCGGGTTCTAGAGCACAGGTTCAGTAGCTGTGGTGCACGGTCTTAGTTGCTCCGCGGCATGTGGGATCTTCCCGGACCAGGGATCGAACCCGTGTCCCCTGCATTGGCAGGCGGATTCTCAACCATTGCACCACCAGGGAGGCCCTACTGTGTAGTTTTGATTTTCTTTTTAACTCAACACTCTTTCAGAGAAAAATTGAAAATTCCTAAGATTGGGATTTTTTTTGTTTGTTTACTTCTGCTATTTCAATTTTCAATACTTAGTGGTTAATGAGTGTGATTAGTTTTATTTCTACTTTATGAAACTTATGAATTTTCTTTGTGGCTTAATTAATCAGTTTCTTAAAGTGGTCCATGAATGTTTAAATAGAAGATGCATACTCTGCAGAGTATAAATCTTTGTTGATAGCTATATGTCTATGAGATTAATTGTATTAATGATCTTACTTAGTTCCTCTCTATCAGAGATTACCAACTGGCTAACATGGTCTTATTTGGCCCATAGGCATATAGTTTTCTTGCCATGCGTTGTGTTGACTTGCATAATGTGAAAAATTAACATTGATTAAAAGTGTGCCAATATTAAAAAATTTGGACATTTTATATACATATGTGGATTTCCAGTTTCCTCAGAAGGTCTTATTGCAGCTCCTCAAGCAACTCATACTCCCTCCTGCTTCCTCCAGTCTTTGAACAGGCTGTTTGTTCCCTTTGCCTGGAAGGCTTTCTCCATTCCCTTTTACTAGCTTACTTGTATTCATCCTTTCTGTCTCAGTGTCAACATTACCACCTTCCAGAAGCCTTCTTTCACCTCTCAGGACTAGCTAAAGAAGATGTAGGATAGCAAATAAGCATTTGAAAAGATGCTCAACTTCTTCAGTCCTTAGGGTAATGCAAATTATTAATACCCTACTAAGATACCACTACATACCTAGTATAATGGCTAAAAGGAAACGGACGGATCATACTGATCATGCCAAATATTTGCAGGTATGTGGAGTAACGAATTCTCTTACACACTGGTAGATATGTAAAATGGCAAAACTACTTTGAAAACCAGTATGGCAATTTCTTGAAAAGTTAACATACAGTTATCATACAATGCACACATTCCACTCTTAGGTATTTATCCATGAGAAGAGAAAGCAAATGGCCATAAAAAGACTTGTACCTGAATGTTTATAGCAGCTTTATTTGTAATAGCTGAAAACTGGAAACAACCCAAATGTCCATCAACAAGTGAGTGGATAAATAAACTGGTATATCCTTAAAACAGAATACTACTCAGTAACAAAAAGGAATGAACTGTTGATACAACGTGGATGCATCTCAAAATATGCATGCTGAGTAAAAGAACCCAGATCAAAGAGTTCATATTATATTAACCCATTTATATAAAATTCTTAAAAATTTAATCTGTAGCAACACAGAGTACCTGGAGAGGGGAGGGGCAGGAGGCAGAAGTTACAAAGGGGCATGAGGAAATTTTCGGGGTGATGGATGTGTTTATTATCTTGATTGTGGTGATGGCTTCGTGTGTGTGTGTGTGTGTGTGTGTGTGTGTGTGTGTGTGTGTGTGTGTATCAAATTGTACACTTTAAATATATGCACTGTCAATTGTACCTCAGTAAATCTGTTTAAAAACAAAAACAAAACCAGCCTAGAGAATGCTATTACTATTACTCCCTAATCCATCAATGTGGATCTCTAATCCATCAGTATGGATCTCTAACTGCTTTTCTCTTATCATAGGCCAATGCTTCTTGTTAGGCTGGTTGTTTACAGTATTTCTGTCCATTGGCATCTGGTGGTACAGTTCAGCCTCTGCAGAAGTTTCCTCATTCCAGGATATAAAACAAGCCCAAGACAGCTCTCAAGTGGTTCATATTTTTTTACATGGGAAACACTCCTTGGCCTATTAGCAGTGACAGTGCAGCTACTTTGTAATTCTAGTCTCTGCTCTGCTGCTGTGGATCACTGTAATCAACTGCTAGTCTTTAGATTTCTCAGGTAGAAGTCAGATAAAACCACTCCACAGAGTCCCTAAGCTCCAAAAGACAGATACCAAGTTTTCAGAGTGGTATCCTTGAAGCCCTCCTTACTAGGTGAGAGGTGAGGGTAAAACACCAGTCCACTCCCATTGATTTGAGAGTGTTATTGACAACTCACTCTAAAGAAAATCTCTTCTCCCCAGTTTCCATCTTCTCTTTAGATCTCTCCAGGTCCTCCCCACCTTCACTCTTTTTAAAAATAGTTGGAGGTGGGTGATTAGCTAAGTATTGTAAAATTGCCCTTTTTTTTGGCCACTTCCTTCGTGGTGTAGCCCTTCATTTTGGGTAGTGGAAGTAAGTAGCTGGCAGGTAGTACCTTGGAGGCTCAGCTAAGAACTGACAGATGTTTATTTGGTATCGTGTTATATGCTGTTAATAGGACGTTTCTGTACTTTGCTTAAGATTAGTGAAATTGTGGGAGCTCCACTTTTCATTTTGTCCTTATTTCATGGTATTGGACCTATATTCTTATCTGTGGTATGGAATTGTAGCCATTCCCTAGTTTCATAGTAGGTGGAGTTTTCTATAATAATAGTTTTCTTTTTATTAATGTTTGTAAACTTTAGGGAAGGAAAGAAACATGCTCTTACCACTCTCCCTTTTTTGACAAAACTGAAGTCAGGTCTCCTTGCTCAAAACAGTCATCTCATCATTCCCTCACTGACTTCCATCTTTTCTAAATTTCTGTAGAATTTATTCTTTGTAATACTCATTCTCTATATTTATTTAGTGTTTTATTCTTTTGTATTTATTTCCTTTCAAATACTTCAGTGCAGTTGATTTGTTTTCTGTATTTTTGAAATGGAACAATTAAAATGGGGTATCTTTGATAGCCCCTGACTCAGAGATTTTAGTATTCTCAAAGCTCCTTTGGGAAAGTAGGGTAAATGATAATATTTGGAGTTTTATAGATAACGAATAAGTCAGATTTGAAGTGATTGGCCAGTATAAAATAGCAAATTAATGACGGTGAGAATTAGAACACAGTCTGTACCAACTCCATTGTGTTGCCTGGGTACTACAAGTTTTCAGATTTTCTGCTGAGGAATGGGTACCCCCCACCCCTGCCTCCCGTAATTGGTTTATGTACTGAGCCCAGAACTGACAGATGGAATAACTGCTGCTAGAGTAATAGGTAATGTGGGAATGTGGATTACATTTATTAAAAGTCTCATTTACTAGATGTTTTTATTCTCTATGTTATGCAGTGTTATGTTATGCAGTGGGGAGTTATCAAAGTAATAGATTGATCAGAAATGACCATAATACCAATAAATTTACTTAAACCACAGGCTAATTGCTTAATTTTGTGTATGTTTTTCCCTGTTCTTTTTTTGTTTTAACTGTAATGGCTGCAAAGTCTAATTTGAATAATGAAGAAAGGAGTTTTTTGGTAAACTGCCTGTGTTAAGAGGTAATCTGTCCTCATGAAAGTTCCTATTAACATAGACCTGATTCTGGAAATTAAGTGAAACATTTAAGACATACAAGAATGTTGTCAGAGTAAATAGGAAGAAAAACAATAGGAAGAGATGCTGTCTTTTCGCCCTGCCTGCTTAAGTTAGCCTTTAAGTCTTAATCACAGGAAAACCATTAGCGTAGTAAGATTTATTGTGATCAACATAATTAAGAGGTCTTTTATTTTGATCCTGAGTCTCTGGAAGAGTAATCAAATGACTGAGAGGGAAAAGCAACATAGTCACCCTCTTCATCCCAAATTAAGTCTAATACAAAAATCATTCAAGATGGCTCACCACTAAAAAGAGTTTTATCATTTTTCTATCATAATTTATTCCAGACTTAGTGAGACTTAGTGAGATTCCTCTTTTTTTAAAAAATGAATTTATTTATTTTTATTTATTTATTTTTGGCTGCGTTGGGTCTTTGTTGCTGCATGTGGGCTTTCTCTAGTTGCAGTGAGTGGGGGCTACTCTTCATAGCGGTGCGCGGGCTTCTCATTGCGGTGGTTTCTCTTGTTGTGGAGCACAGGCTCTAGGCATGTGGGCTTCAGTAGTTGTGGCATGCGGGCTCAGTAGTTGTGGCTCGCGGGCTCTAGAGCTCAGGCTCAGTAGTTGTGGGCTTAGTTGCTCTGCGGCATGTGGGATCTTCCTGGACCAAGGCTTGAACCTGTGTCCCCTGAATTAGCAGGCGGATTCTTAACCACTGCACCACCAGGGAAGTCCCAGTGAGATTCCTCTTAAACAAGGATACATTTCTGTGGCATGACAATAAGTTTTTTTTTCCCCACCCTGGGAAAACAAACATATGTTAGTTTGTGAGACACATCTAGTATTTCAAAGTTAAGTAGTAAATCACATTTTTAGATTGAAAGCTATGTCAGATGGATTCTGAGTAGAACAGGGTTCTTTTCCTTTTACTTCCATCCGTGGTCTCCCAAGTTCATGGCTGGTATAATTCTTTCTGCTGTTTATTTGGAAATGTCTCTGGTCTTCCTTGAGAAATTTATCTTGTTGAATGTAGTCAGAATACCCCCTTGAAAAAAGTAATGTACAAAACAATGCACACTGCTCTCCTTTAAAGGAATGGATAGGTAATATACTTTATAAAACAGTCTCTGGAATCACGTGTAAATGTTACTCTGAATCTCATTTGTTTTCTGATCATATTCCCATAGTCCTTTTTCAGCTTATAATGTTTAGGCAGATACAATGAAAATGAATAAAACAATTCAAAAAGGATTTTGAACATGTTTATACATAAAAGTTAGTAACTTTCCTGTATACCAAGTAAGCAGATAGAAATAAAGACATGTTCAGGGAAATCTCCTTTAAGTTAGTGAAAAAATACTTAAAATGAATAGAAATGAAGTCAACAAAAATATGTGGGACTTTATAACTATACAACAACTAAAAACTTGATGACAAAAAGGGAAAATATGACTAAGGAATCATGTCTATTGCTTGAAGACTCACCATTGTAAAGTGTAAATTTTTCCTAAATTAATTTATAAATTTAAATCTCTAAATTTAAATGCAAGAACATGTGCGAGACTAGCCAAGAAAATTTTAGAAAATAAGAGCAACGATGTCCCCCATCAGATTTTAAAATGTATTATTGGAATACCAAGATTAAAATAGTGTTGTATTGAGCTCAGATCTGACAGATGAAAGGAACAGAATTTTTAAAAGTTCTGAGACAGACTCAAATATATATGAGTTTAGAGTATGATTAAGGTGATAGTTCAAATCAATCGAAAATAGTTACTTCAGAAATAAAGAGGGACTACTGGCTCACTACTTGGCAAAAAACAAGGTAGGATACTTACACTTCTCCAGAATAAATTTTAGGTGGAGTAATGATTTGGATGTTAAAATTGAAGCCTTGAATATAGTAATGGAAAGTATAGATGAGATTATATATTAACTTGTGATCAGGACAGTCTTCCTAAGCATGACACAAAAGGCAAAAGCCTTAAAATAGATTTGACTATATAAAAATATTAACTTCCCCTCCATAGATGGAAAAATATTTGGAATGTGTGAAAGAAGTGTCAAATCCTATATATTTAGAAAGTTCTTAGAAATGTCTTACAGGAGCTACTGGGTTGGTGAACATGTGGAGTTTTGGCGGAGAGTGGCACACTCAGCATGGAAGCTCCGTGCCCCTTCCCACATACCTTACCCCATGCATCTCTTCTATCTGGCTATTCCTGAGTTGAGTTTATTTCTACTGGATCATAGGAATGCCTCTGCTGATCTGTATTCTATTTAGATAAGACTTGATACAAATGAATATCTAGGTTCAAGAATGTGTTTGGTTGGAAATGCAAGAAGTCTCCATCTAAAAGTCAGAAACATAACACCTAGCTTGGATATCTGAAAATGTCTATATCAACTTATCCATAAACATAGAGTCTAATGTAATAATTCTTCCCTGTCCTCTTATCAAGATCCATTTAAATAAATCCAAAGTATTGTACTGGGAAAAAATTTTTTTGCAGTTCCATTTATATGAAATGTCCAGAATAGGCCAACCTGTGGAGGTAGAAAGTAGGTTAGTGGTTGCCTAGGGCTGGGAGCAGGGCAAGTGGGAATGGGAAGTGACTAGCTAATGGGCATTGGATTTCTTTTTGGCGTGATGAAAATGTTCTAAAAATTAGTGGTGATGGGTGCACAACTCTGTGAATGTACTAAAAAAGATTGAATTGTATATTTTAAGTGATTATCGTATTTGAATTATATCTCAGTAAAGCTGTTTAAATATTTTTTTAATTGCAAACCTGACTCAGTAGAAAATAGACTAATTACCTACTCAGCCATAAAAAAGAATGAAATAATGCCATTTGCAGCAACATGGATGGACCTAAAGATTATCATATTAAGTAAAGTAAGTCAGACAAAGACAAATATCGTATGATACTGCTTATAAGTGGAATCTAAAAAAAGTGAAACAAATGGACTTACAAAACAGAAGTAGACTCACGGTCATAGAAAACAAACTTATGGTTACCAAAGGGGAAAGGGGGTGGGGGAGATAAATTAGGAGTTTGGGATTAATATATATACACTACTATATATAAAATAGATAAACAACAAGGACCTGCTGTATAGCACAGGGAGCTATATTCAATATCTTGTAATAATGGAAAAGAATCTGAAAAGAATACATATATATGTATGTATATATGTATGCATAATTGAATCACTTTGCTGTACACCTGAAACTAATACAACATTGTAAATTAACTGTACTTCAATTAAAAAAATGGTTTAAAAAAGAAAATAGGCTAATATCATAAATAGGCAATTAAAAAAAGAGAATGCAGATGGCTAGTAAACCTAAAAGTTATTTATCTTTTGCATTAAATAAATGGGAATAAATCCATATTAAGTTGCCATTATTTAAGATATTTCAATTGACAAAGATTTGGGTATACTCATATATAGTTGGTGGGAGTGTAAATTGGTCAACCTTTGTGGGAGGCTGTGTATCACTGTGTAAGAAAAAAAAGCCTTTAAAATATTCATACTCATAAAACATTTGTTTCTGCAATTCCACTTTAAGCTTTTTTCACTTAATAGTCTATTCCAAGTACCTCCGTGTTATATAATATCTCAATATTTTGAATAGCCATGTGTGTGTGTTTAGTTATTTATTTATCTGGGAATATTCCCTACAAAACACTTTTATAGAATGAATGTTCTTATCTGAACATCTTATTTATTTCTTTGTTGAGAAATTATTATTTTTAAAATTATTTATTTTTGGCTGTGTTGGGTCTTTGTTGCTGTGCGCAGGCTTTCTCTAGTTGTGGCGAGCGGGGGCTACTCTTTGTTGTGGTGTGCAGTCGTCTCATCGTGGTGGCTTCTAGTTGCGGAGCACAGGCTCTAGGCACGCGGGCTTCAGTAGTTGTGGCATCCGGACTTAGTTGCTCCACGGCATGTGGGATCTTCCTGGACCGGGTATCGAACCCGTGTCCCCTGCGTTGGCAGGCAGATTCTTAACCACTGCACCACCAGGGATGCCCAGAAATTATTAAAAACAATAATCTTCAGTATGGGTTTCAAGCAGACTGAGCAACCACCCAAGAGCAAGTTAATTGCAAATGGCAAGAAATTGCAGGTTTCTTGCTTTTTAAAGAAAGTTCAACCTGTTAATCCATTAAACTAGGTTCTGGAGCTTTGGTGAAAAGACTCAGTCTCTGTCTCTGGGAGCAAATGGACACTTACTTAACTTACAGTGTGTTAAGTGATACAATTGAATTAAATCCTGGGGGCAGATAAGAAAGATCTCTGTCTTGCATGGGCAAGTAAGGCTTCCTAAAATAAGGAATGTTTAAGCTGACAGATGAAGAACAAATTGGGAATTACTGAGGTGAAGAAGTTTGAGGAGAAGGGCTTCTGGCAGAGAACTGCATGTGGAATGGCCCGAAAGTAAGTGAGAGTGTACAGTGGTGAGGATGGAGGCATAAATAAGGGCCAGATCATGGGCCTTGTGAGTCACATTAAGGATTTTAACCTGAGGATAGTGGAGAGCCATTGAAAATGTTAAGTAGGAGGTTGATGTATCTTGATCATATTTTTGCTTGTTAAAGAACATTTTGATTGCAGTGTGTTGATATGATTAACTTCACTGGAGCAAGAGAGTCCTTTAGAAGGTGGTTGCTGCAGTTCAGATGAGAGGAAATGATGGTTTGCTCCGGGTAGTTAGTGGGATAGCATCAAAGTATTTAGGAGGTAGAATGATAGGATGTGTTTGCTTGCATATGAGGGATGGGGAGGAAGGAGGCCAGGATGATGTCCAGAGTTATGTCTTGATCAACTGTGCAAATACTGTTTGTTGCTAATCACTGAGCTAGAGAACAGCAGGTTTGGTGAAGAAGATAATGTCCAGTTTTTTAGTTAAGCATGGCTCATTCAGGCAGAGGTGTTCAGTAGGCAGTCTGAAGCTCTGAGAGAGGTAATGGGCTGGATATAAACATTTGAGATCTTGATATTTATTTCCTTGAGGGTAAATTGTGTTTATAAGTTGGGATAATTTCCTTTTGTATTTTATGACAGCCAACGCTTATGCTCAGAGTTGCTTGCCAAATAACAGGCTACCTGAAAGTGTTTTGTTGGTCATGTTTTTACTTCCTGTGTTATAATTGGTGAGATTCAACCTAATTGATTCTTATTCTTTTAGTTTATTTATTTTCACAGTTTTCATGGTCTTTTAAAATCCATTGTAAGAAAATACTTCCTTGTATTTATCTCTTCTTCTGTGGATGGACATTTGTTTCCTATTTTTCTTAGGGCTACTGTGTTCATAGTTAGTGTTACTGTGAAGCTTGTGTGCATGTCTCTGCACATGTGTGAGAGCTAGGGAGTGGAACTACCAGGTAGAAGGGCATATACATCTTTAATTTTACCAGATGTTGACAGATTGCTTTATGAATGGGTTATATCTGTGTACACTCCCACTAGCTATGTGTAAGACTGTATGTTTCATATCCTCTCCTATGTTAGGTATTGTCAGACTTTAAAGTTTTTGCCAATCTGAGGAGTGTGAAATGGTGTCTTGTGATTTTAAATTTGTTTCTTAGTTGCCCATGAAGTTGAGCATCTTTTCATGTTAATTGTCCACTCGTGATTCCTCTTCTACAAATTGCCTATTCATATTTTCCCCCTACTTTCTATTGGCCAGTTTGTCCTTTTCTTTCTGATTTGTGGAATGATTGAACAGATGTACTAAACTGTTGTCAATGAAAATCTGTCCTCAATCTGTGGTTTCTCTTCACTTTTTTTTTTTTTTTTATGGTATGCGGGCCTCTCACTGTTGTGGCCTCTCCTGTTGCAGAGCACAGGCTCCGGACGCACAGGCTCAGCGGCCTTGGCTCACGGGCCCAGTCACTCCGCGGCATGTGGGATCCTCCCAGACCGGGGCACGAACCCGTGTCCCCTGCATCGGCAGGCGGACTCTCAACCACTGCGCCACCAGGGAAGCCCTCTCTTCACTTTTTAATGTTGTTTTTTTTTTCACCCTAAAACTTCACCTTCTGTGGCTTGAGACTTTAAAAATTTACTGCTTCATTTACTGCTTATTTTGAATATATACATATCTTATTTTTTAAAAGAAAGTTATTTTTATCTTTTATACATAGAGAATGTATCAAATTAATGGTATTGAATAATTATACATTTGAAAATATTTTACAGTTATAAACTGATGATACAGACATATGCAGATGTATTTTTTTAATAGACTTTATTTTTTAGAGCAGTTTTAGGTTCACAGCAAACTTGAGCAGAAGGTAAAGAGAATTCCCATGTCCCTTCGTCCCCACATACTTACAGCCTCCCCCCACTATCTACATCAGGCACCAGAGTACCTTTGTCACAATCAAGAAACCTACATCGACACATCATTATCACCCAAACCCTGTAGTTTACATTAGGGTTCACTCGTAGTGTTGTACATCCTGTGGGTTTTGACAAGTGAATAAAGACATGCACTCACCATTGTAGTGACATACAGAATAGTTTTACTGCCCTAAGTATCCTTTGTGCTCTGCTGATTCATCCCTCCATCCCCTTGACCCCTGTCAACCACTGATCTTAATGTCTCCATAGTTTTGCCTTTTCCAGAATGTCATATAGTTGAAATCATACCGTATGTAGCCTTTTAAAAGCTGGATAATATTCTATTGTATGTACATACCACATTTTGCGTATCCATTCATTTGTTGATGGACACTGCAGTATTTTCTCCTAGTCTTTATCCAGATGATGGATGCTACCTTAACAATTGACATGAAGGGAATGACTTTCTCCTTCAGGGGAGCCCTTGTCCCTTTTAGGAGTGTGGTTCTATTCCTGTAGGTTTAAATAATATATCTTCATCAGAATATGACAAAGCCGCATATCCATACAATAAATACAACTTTAGTGTTTTCCTAAGAAACACACTTTTTACTTTTCTTCAGCGTTGTTGAAAACCATAATAATAGGTTTGGTGTTTTTTTTAACATCTTTGTTGGAGTATAATTGCTTTACAATGTTGTGTTAGTTTATGCTGTATAACATAGTGAATCCGCTGTACGTATATATATATCCCCATATCCCCTCCCTCTTGTGTCTCCCTCCCACCCTCCCTATCCCACCCCTCTAGGTGGTCACAAAGCACCAAGCTGATCTCCCTGTGCTATGTGGCTGCTTCCCACTAGCTATCTCTTTTACATTTGGGATTTTTTTTTAGATTCCATATATATGTGTTAGCATATGGTATTTGTTTTTCTCTTTCTGACTTACTTCACTCTGTATGACAAACTCTAGTTCCACCCACCTCACAAGAAATAACTCAATTGCATTTCTTTTTATAGCTGAGTAATATTCCATTGTATATATATGCCACATCTTCTTTATCCATTCATCTGTTGATGGACACTTAGATTGCTTCCATGTCCTGGTTATTGAAGATAGAGCTGCAATGAACATTGTGGTACATGACTATTTTTGAATTATGGTATTCTCAGGGTATATGCTGAGTACAGGGATTGCTGGGTCATATGGTAGTTCTAATTTTAGGTTTTTAAGGAACCTCCATACTGTTCTCCATAGTGGCTGTATCAATTTACATTTCCACCAACAGTGCAAGAGTGTTCCCTTTTCTCCACACCCTCTCCAGCATTTATTGTTTGTAGATTTTTTGATGATGGCCATTCTGACCAGTGGGAGGTGATACCTTATTGTGGTTTTGATTTGCATTTCTCTAATGATTAGTGATGTTGAGCATCCTTTCATGTGTTTGTTGGCAATCTTATCTTCTTTGGGGAAACAGTAATGATAGTTTAAGGTAGTCACTAGAATGTTAAAGCCAAGGGTGATTTCTATTCCCAATGCACTAATGTACATATGATTTCTTTTTATTTTAAAATATTATGTGTTTTACAAGAAAAAGTTTATGTGTTACAATGTATTTTTATTTTTGCCCTTGAAGGTAGTGACTTCCTGTGGCCGACTGCATCAGAGTCACCTGGGAGCTTATTAAAATTATACATACCTCAACTGTGCAGGTTAAGGTTATGTCAGAGTGAGTGGGATAGAGATCTAGGAGTCTGTATTTTGACATGCTTGTTATTTGGTCAGAGATAAGTGTGGTTCCCATTATTCCAGGAGACTTTCTTAACTGACATCTTTATATTTCTAGCTTTTAGTGTATGTCATATACACGTGTATCCCACTCCTTATGGCGTAAATGAAGACAAATTCAAAATAGACTTGTCAGCAGTTATTTTGAGACTCCAGTAGAATTCCTTTACAAGACAAGTTGTTAGACACAGATTTAGATAGGCTACAGGTCATAACCATAGAACAAGTAAGATTTATGTCAAGCCATTAAGTCTGTAAACGTTTAAGTAGTAGTTTGTATTTCTTTCCCCTTGAATTGTGTTAAACACGAAATGCAGTGAACTTATATGGTGTCTTAGTTTATACTTACTTGGAAGTGTCACATTAGCAGTTTTTTGAAAGTATGTACGTTTTTAGTTCTCTGAGTTAAGTCATTTGATGTCTTAGAATGACTAGTTTCCTGTTATTTAGTTGGTAATATTAGGTATCACCAGGAATGTGCAACCAAGATGCAATAGATCAACCAAGTGTTTAATAAGCATTTATTGTATCTGTAGCCATTATAAATCAGTGGATTAGGTAGAGCTAGTGGTGAACTACAGAATATGAATAAATGCTCAGCTTAAATACACATATTACCAAAACTGTACAGTCTCTTACTTAAGTTGCACCATCTCCTTTAGAGATAGGATTGTTAAACAGGAGGATGAGGACTTGCTGATAGAAAATAAAATCTGAGTTATAAAGATTCCTGGCTCTTCAGCAATATAGTTAATATGATTGCATTTAAGACTGCTGTTGCTAGATTATTTAAACAAAGATAACCTAGACTTCCAGTTTTGTTTACTGCAGAAAGACAAGATTAGCAAGTTTGTGGGACAGATTTATAACCCATCCCTAAGCAGTTAATGAAATTAATTTAAAATTATTAATCTTGTGTATATGCATTGCTTTTAATTTCGAGAATTTATTAGCAAAGGGTAACAGTAACTGTAGCTATACAAAAAGAACCGTAGAATTGGAATGCAAAATATCCCAACTTTATAGAAAGAAAGTACAGATCTTGATCCATAACTTGTCTCATGGAGAGTTAGAGCTAGGTTAGCAGTCCTTGTATTTGTAGGAGTTAGATTGTGTTTAATATTATGAGTGGCAATAGAACTTTTGCCCTGGACTTCCTAAGAAAGAATAAGAAGGTTTCTTTTTCATATAATTAATTAGCTTTAGCTTCTAGGAAGAGATTGAGGATGGAGAAGAGTAGAGGGGAACCTAGCTACTTGTCTTCCTTGTTTATTGTTAATATGCATTTTCAGAGTTTCTAGTTGGGAAATTTTTTTTTTCTTATTTTAGTTTCAGGTGCGTTATATTCCTAGAAAAATTTCCAAACGTCTGTTTTAAAATATTAAAGTAATTCCTTCCGTAGGAGTACACCCTTGGTTCATCAAAATACCAGACTAGTGGTGTTTTTCAACATAAAAAAATTGTTTTTCAACCGTTTTGACTTGTCATAAAATGGGTGTTTATTCTCAGCCCTTATTTGATCTATTAGTGACTTTTTAAAAATTTTTTTAATTTTTTTTTTTGCGGTACGCGGGCCTCCCACTGTTGTGGCCTCTCCCGTTGCGGAGCACAGGCTCTAGACGCGCAGGCTCAGCGGCCATGGCTCATGGGCCCAGCCGCTCCGCTGCACGTGGGATCTTCCCGGACCAGGGCATGAACCCGTGTCCCCTGCATCGACAGGCGGACTCTCAACCACTGTGACACCAGGGAAGCCCTATTAGTGGCTTTTGACAGAGTTGATCACTCCTTCCTCCTTGATATGCTTTTTTTCAGTTCCCTTTTACACCACACTCTCTCGGTTTTCCTCTTATCTCATTAGTTGCTTCTTCTCAGTTTCTTTTGCTAGTTCCCCTTGTTCTTCCTGATCTTTGATATCAGAGTGTCCCAGACCTCAGTCCTGAATCCTCTTTTCTATCTTCACTTTTTTTGATAATGTCCAGTGGCATGGCTGTAAATGCTATCGATATGCCCATGATTCCTAAACTTGTACCCCCAGCTCAGACCTCTAAATTCCAGACTCTTATATCCATCCACCTATTTGATGTCACTGCTTATAAATCTAATAAATATTTCAGAGTCAAGTCCCAAACTGAACTCCAGATCTTTTCTACCCAAACCAGTTCTGCCCATAGTCTTCTCCATCTCAAGTTGGCTGCAACTCTATCCTTTTGGCTGCTCTACCCAAAAACTTTTTTTTTTTTTCTTTTTTTTTTTTTGGTACACGGGCCTCTCACTGTTGTGGCCTCTACCATTGCGGAGCAGAGGCTCCGCGGCCATGGCTCACGGGCCCAGCCGCTCCGCGGCATGTGGGATCTTCCCGGACCAGGGCACGAACCCATGTCCCCTGCATCGGCAGGCAGACTCTCAACCACTGCGCCACCAGGGAAGCCCCCAAAAACTTTTAATCCATCTTTGATTACACATCTATCTGCTCACTGGCATACCTGTGCGTATATATGCTCATACTTCACATCCAGTCCATGAGGAAATCCTCTTTGGTTTAAGCTACTTTCCAAATCCTCTATTACTCCACATTCTAGAGTATTATATTGTGAAAAAAATTCCCATTTCTCTCAACTTTAAAAGAAATTATAGGTATTGTAATGGTTCAGTAAAGGTGTATAGGCTCCTCCTTTTATGTGGAAAGAACTGTCTTTTTCATCGTTTCATTGTAAATCTGATTTTGAGGTTTATGGAATTGTTTGTGTGTTCGTTTTTCTTTCATTTTTTCTAAAGACTTTAAAAATAACACCTGTATGAGGCTGGAGAGGTTATGGCAGATTGGAATAAGTCTGGAATTGTAATTGTAATTGGAAAAGGAATTGGAAAGTTACACATAAATACATGTACACTGCAGTGCATGTATAACCATCATAAGTGGTCCTGGGCCCCAGCTTACATAATTGTTTTAAATGCTGCATCTTTCCATCTGTCCAGTAAGCAGGTGTTTTACTTGTTAACTAACTGAACTAGGGATATATAGCTAAAGGAATCATAGTCTTTGCTCAAGGCGTCTCAGTTTGGACATCTAGACCAATAGTTGAAATATTTTGAGTGCCAGATGCTCTATTTGAAGTGAACGTAGGGTGCTTTGTGGAGGAGGTGGTGGTGGTGGTGAGGTGCTCATTCCACTGAGGAGTAGAAGAGGCTTCAGTGTCACAAGTTTACTATCCAAAGATGGTTTATAGTGTGAACATTGTCTTCAAAACCCTGAGCCTATTTATTATGCTCTTAAATTTGTATTCTTCTGCATCCTGTTTACAGATCTTGTAAAATTGCAGCATTTTAATGGAGCTAAAATTCTATGTGAAGTGCTTTTCTAAAACACAGCTGCTCTACTTTCTTTTTTAAAAAATAAATTTGTTTATTTATTTATTTATGGCTGCGTTGGGTCTTCGTCGCTGCGCTCGGGCTTTCTTTTTAGTTGCAGAGAGTGGGGGCTACTCTTTGTTGCGGTGCACAGGCCTCTCGTTAAGGTGGTTTCTCTTGTGGAGCATGGGCTCTAGAGTGCACGCTTAGTAGTTGTAGCACACGGGCTCAGTTGCTCCGTGGCATGTGGGATCTTCCCAGACCAGGGCTTGAACCCGTGTTCCCTGCATTGGCAGGCGGATTCTTAACCACCGTGCCACCAGGGAAGCCCCTGCTCTGCTTTCATTAAACAGTTCTGACATTCATCAATTTGCTAAGGATTCTTCCAATTTGATTCTGTTATTCTGGGGTTGTTGCTCATTTCCTCGTAATATTTTTTCTATTTATTATTTCATATTGCTATTTTATATTCATCTCTTAATACAATACATGGTATACCATGCACAAAGGTGCCATGCAAATTGTAAAACACAGAGAAGAGGTAATACAAAATTATTTTAATTATGTATTAAAGTGGATTTTTTTTTCTGTTATTGGAGGAGTCTGGGAAAGTTATAGATGTGATTTGTCTATCAGTCTCTGATATGTTATGGAGAGAACCCTGAAAGGCCCAGTATGTAGTTACCTTACCTACCTGCTCTGATTTGCAGAGGGTAACCTGTGTCTTTAGTACCATTTCTATTTCCTAAAAAGGGTAATGGGGGAACAGCCATGGAAGGGAACATGGCAGGTCTCTGATTATAATTTTTGACAGTGGTATCTAGGCCTGGCCCTAGATGTCCCTACCATCTTGCTTCTTTCTCTCATTGTGAATCTGCTGATAGTCCCATCTTATTTGAAAGCCTTGGTCATCCTGACAGTAATATCAGTCTCAGTGTCCTTTTCTCATAGAAATCTTCTCTTCCTTTGTTATGAACCATGAAGTTTATGGAGCTTCTTCTCTCTTTATCGCCTGTGACACTCCACTAATAGAATAAGCATTGCAGTTTAACTGCTTTGGTTGAACATATGCTCTTAATCCTCTAAACAGTAATGGTAACTACTTTATTTTCCTGTTATGGCAATGCCTACTACAGTGATAAGAATTCTTGGGACTGGACTGCCTTTGTAGAAAGTCAACTTAAAAAATTTTTTTGTTTGTTTTTTGTTTTTTAAGTAGACTTGCCTGAGTTTGTTGTGATTTCAAGACAGAAATACTTTCTTCTTTAGCTTTTATTTTTCTGGGCCCATTTGAAGGCAATATTCTATAGTCTGTAAGTTTGTAGTTTTTTTCCCTTAATCCTCTTTTTTTTTTTCCTCATGAAAGTGACCTTACCCTTCTTTAGATGACTAGTGCTTTCATTCTAGCTTTACATCCTCTACTGTGAAAACTGGAAGGGACTGTTAACCAGTCATATATCACTTATTGATCCCAACATAATAGACAGGCCATCCCTTCTTCCACTACCTTCTTTTATGGGACAGTAGAATGAAGTTAACTCTTACTGCAATTAGGAGTAGCATATGCACCTGCTTGGATATGCTAACTCCCTGGACAAGAAATTCAGCCTGTTAGAGGAGGGTGAAATGGAAATATGGCTTTCTATTGACTTTTTGTGAGAAAAAATATAAAATAATTTCCTGTCTGATCAAAATAAAACATTACTAGTATTTCCTTAGACTAGTTTCCTGTAAATAGTGAATATTTGCCACTGCACATGATAAAAAAATAACTGTGTATAATTCCTATCTGCTATGCAAAGCAAATTCTGGAAGTGACTATTGAAGTTATATCCCTGTTGAGACAATCTGGAACTCTAGGAACAGAAGATCCTGTACCTCTCCACTTCTCCCCCTCGCTATTCTCTATGTAGGATGATCTGGATAATATTTTAAGAGTGTTCCCTTTTTTTAATGATGAGCTTTGACTGATAGGGTTCTTGAAGCCTGAGTAATGACTTGAGAGTGTGATATTCATTCACTTAGACCTAGTACTTACATCTGGATCTTGGGCTGTGGTTTGGTTGCCTTTTCAATTACGCTCTTCTCTGGTCTCAATGGTTTTACTTTGCATACTGTGTATTGACAAGGGAGAACTTGAGAAGAGAAGAGGTACGTGTTCCTTTAACTGCCTTTTAAAAAATGTTCTTTTTTCTCTGAGAAATGGCAGAATAATGTTTACAATCTTTAAAAATGAAATATAATGGAACTCACTCAGAAAAATACATGTGTGAACAGAAGATACATTTTTTTCCCCAAAATGTTGAGCTGAACAAAAAACTTAAAAAAAAACAACCCACTATTTTCATCTATGTCCATTATCTTTTAAGAAGCATATAGAGGAGGCATTTGAAAGGGATGAGTGAAACAATACAAATTTTGGTGAGGGTTTTCATGGCTTATATGTTTTTTTCTTTTATTCTCTAACTCTGTTGAAAGTGTGAGTGAGGGCCTGGAGGAAACCTTGCTTGGGAGAAGATAATCAAATCCAAGTTCTTGCTTTCCTTTGAATGCTTATTCCAGAATAATAGAATGTTATTATCTGGAAGTGATATTAAAGATGATTCAGTCCATTCGTCACTTTTTATGGATGAGAGAATTGAGGTCTGGAGAGATTCAGAGATCTTTCCAGGGACTCATATTAGTTGGTAGAGGATTAGACTAAAATTTTGGTTTCCATTTCTAGTCTGTTTTTCCACAATTCTTTTTTCCATTACAGGACTGAATTTCTCATGGATCTTGCCAGTTTTGCTTAGTTGACCAATCTGAGCGAATAGGAGCAGTTAACAACGTTTCTAGCATACTATGTTGCATATAAATGTTTCTAGCAACATTTCTAGCATATACTTTTAAAAGGAGAATGTCCTTTTAATTTGACTGAGACTTCCCAGAAATAAAGGCAGAGACTTTTTAAAAAGGTGGCTTATTATTATTATGTAATTTTATTGAAGTATAGTTGATTTACAATGTTGTGTTTAATTTCTGCTTTACAGCAAAGTGACTCAGTTATATGTATTCTTTTTCCTATTCTTTTCCATTATGGTTTATCACAGGATATTGAATGTAGTTCCCTGTGCTATACAGGAGGACCTTGTTGTTTATTAAAAGGTGGCTTAGTATTATTGTCTAATAAATATATATTCAGGGCCTTAACTCCCCCCTGGTACTGATTGCAGTGTTGATTCTCCTCTGTTTGTAGGCTCTTAGAGGAGTCAGATAGAACCAACCTTGATAACCACAGAAAACCTAGAGGATTTTCAAATAAACTTTATTATATTCTCCTGTGGCTAGATTGAAGTTATGAAGAAGTTAGGAGAAGACTCCAGTGTGTATTTGACATGTAATTTTTGTAAGAGGGCAAAAGTATTGAAGTGTTTTAAAGCAGTTTGGACTTGCTGTTTTATCTGCTGATCAAAGGCCTGTTGTAAATTTTTTGTTCCTTTTTAAACCATTTCAAATTCTTGTTGGAAGTGTGTGATAACTTAATCTTATTACTGCTTTCTTCCCTTTTGGCCCCATGAAATGAAAATGAAAAGAAATTGTGTATTTTCTTTAACACTATAGATGATTATAGCTAACATTTATTGATTACTTACTCAGTGTCAGATACTGTGCTAAGGTTTTTATATGTATTTAAAAATTCTTATACGTCTCTATGGGAGATACAGTTATTATTACCTGTATTTTATAGATGAAATTGAAACACGAAGAACTTGTTCAACATTACATAGGTAGTAAGAAGTAAAATATGGATTCAAACCTAGACAGTTTTTTAAAAACTCCATTCCATTCCCTCTCAACATTAAAAGGTATTACAGAGACCCAATTATAAAGGGCTCAGAGCTTATTGAACAAAATAAGGGGAGGCCATTCACATTAAAAAATGATCTAATGAGGGATTTCTTTTAAAAAGTAAGTTTCCAGGGTGTGTCATGTGTTCTCTGGTCAAAAACCCAGAGAGAGCCATCTCATTATATGGGGAGTTTGGTCATCTAGTTTTGCCATCTGTTGAGTTATAGGGCTACCCTTGGATCAGTGAGCTATCCCTGATCCTGCCATTGTCCTATCTTTGCAAAGAATAGCCCAGCATTGCCCACGGTGGATAAAGCTGTTGAGCTGAAAGAGTTGGTTGGGGATGGTAGGTCATGATAGACATATAGGGCAACTACTCTGAGTATCTAAATGGTTATTCAATTTATATGCAGCCTTTAGGAATATATCTATTATATAAAACAAGGACCATAGTTGTTAGTTTCAAAATCTGTACATTATAGTTTGAGTATTTATTTGATCTCTTTCATAATTCTTTGGGAGGTAGTTCTGACAGAGCCTCAAATCCATCTTTAATGCTTTGAGGATATTTATGTGCTTAATAAGTGATCTTGAGTATCCTGTAGTTGTGTTTTAGATTGCATCATCATGTGACCTAGTCTTAGATTATCAATTCCATTTTAAGCATATTGTCAGAGCTGAAGTGGAAACAGTTTTTTTTTTTAAAGGATCTCAAATGGATGGGTAGAATAATTCTTTATCATACCTCCTGTTTCTTTCAAATAATTTTCTTTTATAAAGAAAATGTAATGCTCGTGTTACACATACTGTTTAGTTATTCTTATGGATAAACTTGTAAAAGCAGTGGTTTAAAAAGTTTATTGTAAATCAACTAGACTTCAATAAAAAAATAAAACAAAAACAAAAACAAGTTTATTTCTACACCAGGGGTGTGCAGTTATCTGGGTGGGGAGAGTTCTATGTTTGTGCTTTTCATAGAGCTTTATTTAATTCACAGCCCAAAGTGATCACCATGTGATTAGAAATGTCTCAGGGTTATTACTTGCTGCTAGATTTTTTCCTATTCTAGTTTTATGTTTTTATTTTTAGTTAACTCTTTTATGAGTTGATCTGTGATGCGTGAATAGATAAAAGAATGAAGTTGTTATTATTAAAAATAAAGTAACCCTAACAAAAAGGTCCTACTGTCTAGCACAGGGAACTATATTCAGTATCCTGTGATAAACCATAATGGAAAAGAATAGGAAAAAGAATATATATGTAACTGAATCACTTTGCTATACAGCAGAAATTAACACAGCATTGTAAATCAAATATAGTTTAATAAAATTTAAAAAAATAAAGTGACTCTTTCCCTGAAATCTGTGCTTATTCAGTTTCTTAGGGTACAGCCAACCAGACCTGAGTCCTAAATATTATTTTCTTGTACGTAGCTCATGTATGAAAAAGTGTTTTCATCCATGTTCTTGTATTTGATATTCATAGTAAGGAGTCAGTAAACTTTTTCCATAAAGGACCAGATAATAGTAAATGTTTTAAGCTTTGTAGGCCATATAGTCTCTCTTCCAACTACTCAACTCTGCCACTAGGGCGTGCAGGCTGACATAGGCAATGTGTAAATGGATGAGCTTGACCGTGTTTCCATAAAACTTTATTTATGGACACTGGAATTTGAATTTAATATGGTTTTCATGTGTCATTAAATATTATTTTTCTTTTGTTTTTTTTCAACCATTTAAAAATTCAAGAACCATTTTTAGCTCATGGGCTATGTGAAAACAGGTTACGGGCCAGATTGCCTGACAGGTTGTCATTTGCTGACCACTGCTTATAATAATCCTGTGAGACTTAGCTGACTGCTTTCTGTTTTTTTGCCCTTTATTTTACCATCTTTTAACATTATTTTATATTATTCTTATTTTACTACTTAATCATGTGTTTTCTTTCATTGTTAATGTGTGTGTAACTTTTAAAATTTAATAATTTTAGTTACATTTTAAGCTATGGAGTGTAGGGTCTATAATATTGTCCTCTTTAATGCCTTGCACATTTATAAAAATTATATACTCAACAAATATATATATTTTAATAAATTTATTTATTTTATTTATTTATTTTCAGCTGCGTTGGGTCTTTGTTGCTGCGCCGTGGTCTTTTCTCTAGTTGCGGTGAGCGAGGGCAACTCTTCATTGCGGTGCGCAGGCTTCTCACTGGTGGAGCACGGGCTCTAGGTGTGCGGGCCTAGTTGTGGCTCGCGGGCTCTAGAGCGCAGGCTCAGTAGTTGTGGCACACGGGCTTAGTTGCTCTGCGGCATGTGGGATCTTCCTGGACCAGCGCTCGAACCCATGTCCCCTGCATTGGCAGGCGGATTCTTAACCACTGTGCCACCAGGGAAGCCCATATGCTCAATAAATATTTGAGAGAGTTGGAAAGGAATAATATCTGTCTTTCACTATTTGAAGGATTGTTGTGAAGATTGTTTTACTTATTGATTTATATATTAAAAATGTGTTCCAGAGTGGTTGTCTTGCATAATGAGTAGAAGCAATAGGGAGGCAAAACTCACCTCAGAATGCAGGGACGAGAAAGGAGAGAAAGAAGCTCCTATTGATTGTGTTCTTTGTGTTGTAGTACATATATACTGTGGTCAGTGACATGTACAGTCCCTCATTTAACCTTTACAACTCTTTTAAATAGGTGTTTGTTTACTCAGTTTACAGATGAAAAAACTTAGATAAAATACCTTAGCCTTAGATAAGTGAGTGGTGGGACAGAATTTGAACTGAGATCATGTTCTGTCCATATACTTTTCTTTTTATACCAAGGGATATTCAACAATTAACCAGGCTGCTTTAGACACTAGCTACTTACTTATTGCTACAAGTTTTCACACACATCTTAGATGACCAAGGACAGAGATTTTTTTTTTAGAGAAGGTGAAGTGTTGAATTGAAGAACCTCTGTGATAAACTTTCAGATTCTCAATATGTGATTACAGTGAGCTTTATTTTGAAATGATAGGCAAAACATATTTTACCTGTTAATTTTATGCATAAACTCTTACCTCTCTCTTTTTAATATTTATTTATTTATTTGGCTGTGTCAGGTCTTTGTTGCAGTGCGCAGGCAGGCTCTAGAGTGTGTGGGCTCAGTAGTTGAGGCACGTGGGCTCTAGGGTGCATGGGCAGGTGCCCCACAACATGTGGGATCTTTTAGTTCCTCTACCAGGGATCGAACCTGCATCCCCTGTATTGGAAGGTGGATTCTTAACCACTAAACCACCAGGGAAGTCCCTCTTACCTCTCTTTAAAGAAAGATGTTTAAAAGTGTTTCACAAATAAATCCGTAGTATTGCACAGTGAAATAAGATTGAGGAATGTACATGAAGTTTCTATTAAACTATACGTTTAGTAGAAACCAATGATTAAATCAAATCGCAAGCTGATCGTTTCAACTAATTTTCTTGAGTTGAAGATAGAGTCAAGCTAAATTAGATGAAGGTTAAAAGTATAAATGGAGAGGTTTTAAATGGTTATAAATGGAGAGGGAATTCCCTGGTGGTCCGGTGATTAGGACTGCGCGCTTCCACTGCTGGGGGCCCGGGTTCGATCCCTGGTCAGGGAACTAAGATCCCGCAAGACGTGCGGCGCGGCCAACAACAACAAAAGTATAAATGAAGAAAGTTTCTGAAATTGTGGAATTTCTTTCTTGACTCGGCAAACATTTTGAGTCTCTATACTGCTACCAGGAGCTCGTACTAGTGAGAGAAGTGGACAGGGATAGAGCTTCTAAGAGGACCCACTTCCTAGGAAGGTGATGTTTGAACTTATTTCTTTTCCCCCTTTATTAGCTTTAAAAATTATTTAAAAACACATAGTCATTGAAAATATTAAAACAGGGCTTCCCTGGTGGTGCAGTGGTTGAGAATCCGCCTGCCGATGCAGGGGACACGGGTTCGTGCCCCGGTCCAGGAAGATCCCACAT